>NC_080422.1:44457211-44767568 GCF_029873635.1 Malania oleifera | reverse complement strand
AGAAAGCAGAAGCCAGTTAGAAGAAAGAATCAGTTGCAAAACTCTCTCCATTTTGCACGGCAGCATCCAAAATGCAGATCTGGTAGTCACCATCACCACCACCACCACCACCACCACCACGAAAGGTTGAAAACAGGAGCATCATTATCTGTTCGTGTTAAGGGCAGCTCTCAACGTGTCAGGAGCTTGAAAAAGCTGCAAATACGGAGGGTGCATAATCCTCGAAGAAAGAGAGTAACATTTAAGAGGCGGCTCAGGTGAACATATAATAAATGTAGTTAAGATTTTTTGGGGGTTCATAGGAATTACTGTTAGCAGAAGGTAAGAGGAAGTATTGTTTTTGAAATTGCATCTGATTAAGGTCAAAAGAGTATTCACTAATTATATAGATCATATGGTATTTTACTCCAAGACTTGCACAGAATATCATGACGTATCTGGTTGGGTTGAAATCCTTTTTAGATGAATAGAATGGCCTAGGACACAATATTGTTGTCTTCAACACAGGCTAATTTACAGTTCAAGGCTAAGAGACGGTGAATCTAAAAATTGAAGCGGTGAATTCTTGCTGGTTTTTTATGCCTTTTGAGTTTGGAGATCTTGTCATAAGCCCTCCCAAAAAGGGGATAATAGCAGAGAAAACAAGCCCAAGTTGAAGGTAGGTGAGCGTAGTGGGTATCCTAATCCGTGATTGCAATTTCACATTGCAAAGAGCTGAGAGGAAGAATATGATGAACTGATTACTAGGGAACTTCAACCCAAGTCCTGCCCCGCATGCATGCACACTTCAATTAATTAAAGCAAGAGACAGTTTTCAGTCAACGAATTATCTCATTATTCCTACACTGCTGTCAACCTTAAAAATAAGCTACCTATGCATAAGTAATTTGATAAAATAGATCTAATTTTAAAATATTTTATAACTTTCTCATTATATCCATCGACGCCCTAATGTGCATTGCTACATATTTTAAGAATAGCTATTATTATTCTCAAAGAAAGGGTGCTAGAGATGCAAAAAAACGAGGAAGCAATATTTGCCAATGGACTAGAAGTAAATTCCTTTGTGAGTCATAGACGCTTGTGCAAGAAGGTTACAAAAACAAGGGCATAACATAACAATATACTCTAAGCATAAAGTCAATCATTTTCATTAGTATCTTTAGGACACTCTTAGCAAACCAATTTAAATTTAACTAGCATTGTTGCAGTGGAATTGCAGTATCTGCAATTTGTTATACATAGTTCACAGTTTCTCTTCTTTGTCCCTTTTTGGTCCGCTGATAAAACCACTACTATGTGGCCAATAATTATAATTCCTTCGTCCATATCAAATCTAGAACCCACCATCATGTATTGCGTTATTAAGTGAGATGTCTTAGTAAAGAAGGATAGTTCAGCATGGATCGAAATAGAGGTCCAGTTAAATCATTATTTGATGAAGGTGAGAAAATTCCTTTGGCCCCGACATGGCTCAATGTCACAGTTTGACTATTTTCACACCCTTGTAAAGGGTCGTGCGGTGCTAGCTAAAACACTCATAACTAGCCAGTCTATCATTTACCAACATTCATTCACGAAACACTTTCATTAGCATTCATTCAAATAGTAGCGGAAACAGTATCAATTCATGAAAGTTGTGGCAAGCAAGCAATAAACATTGAAACAAACGTAATTCATTAACAACACCTTTGTTGACATTGTGTGCTTAGCGAGGGAGGCAAGTAGGCTAAATACGTTGACAAAAGCTAGTGAGTTTTACAATGACTGATGAACACTCACCCTCCCCTAAAGAGGTTTTTATGTAATTATCATCTTGACACTAGGAAACATCAAAGTGACCGAGGAGTCATACTGTCTTATTTGGTATATAAAGACACTACTGGTAGAAAATAATCCTACACTAGTATTTACATGATGGAAACCCATCCCAAACACACGAGACAAGCAGTCACAGGCAAGCATAATGCCCTGAACAAGCTTAGCTCGTGACATTCTCCCCCACTTATGTGGTCAACGTCCTCATAGATTTTGGTGCTAGGTACACTTAAACTTTGTCCACGAATGGTTTCATATCTCCCGCAGAATTCCAGTTGATTTCTTTGTCATCAAGGCATTTCCACTTCACTAAGAACTTCTGCCGCTTTTTCCTTGAGTATATGAACTTTCTGTCTGCAAGGATCTCTTCAACTTCACGTCTGTCAGGTTGCACTGTCTTTAACTCCACTATGTTGGATTGACTTCTGCTCAAGTCATTGGTATCGGCATTTAACGACTTGAGGCAGCTGACATGAAACTACGGTGTTCTCCCCTGATTTGCCCACTTCTTCATTTGCTTAGAAGCTTTCTCCAGATAGACTCGGGCAAACTCTGCATTCTGTCTCCATTCTTTGGTGAAGATGTACACCCTGGGACTCTTTCTTTTGTACGGCTCGCCCATTGTGTGAGGTAACAGCGGCTGCTGGCCTGTAACAATCTCAAATGTGCTCTTGTTGGTTGTTGAGCTCCTTTGGGCATTGCCATAGAACGGAGCCACATCAAGTAGTTGCATGCCATTCTTCTGGTTGTCGTTGACAAAATGGCGCAAGTATTCATCTGGCAGCTCTCTGAATCTCTTTATTTGTCCATCTGTCTGCCGGTGATAACGTGAAGAGATGTCAATATGTGACCTGGATATCTTGAAAAATTTTGTCAAGAATTTGTGAGTGAACATTAAGTCTCGGTCACAAATAATAACTTGGGGAACACCCCAGTGTTTCACAACAGTCACAAGGAACAATGGTGTCATCTCCTTTGCCGAACAGTACTCTGGTGCGATCATAAAAGTACCATACTTCTTCCACTCTCCTTTGTCTTGTTGGCAAGTGAGACTAGTTTTAGTATAATCAACCACATCATCTCGTGTGTGGGGCCAACAATACCTCCCAAGTAGTCCTGTCATTGGAATCATTCTTCACGAATACCCCTCAACGAACTTCCTGCAATATCTAGTAAGGCCAAGAAAGGAACGCAACTCCTTCACTGTCGTGGGGATCTTCCATTCTTGAATCATCCTTACCTTCTCCATACCCCTCCAGATACGACCTTGTTCAATCACATGACCAAGGAATTTGTTGCTCCACTGAGTAAAAGAGAACTTCCCTTTCTTCACATCCAGACTATTTCCCCTCAGCTTGTCGAACACCTTTTGTAGATGCTCTTCATGTTTCCTCTGAAACAATACTGATGCTCCCAACGGTGCTTTGGAAGGGCGAACACATCCCACTTCCAATTCATCAAGCTGTTTTCCTAACTTTATTATCTTAAGAGGCGCTATCTAACATGGCCCTTTAGTAGGTGGTTTTACTCTTGATAACAACTCGATCTCATGCTTCACAGTTCGTCGTGAAGGAAAATTGTGAGGCAGCTTATCTGACAACACCTCCTTGTACTCATCCAACACCGCTTGGATGGTCGTAGACTCCAGATCTTGGCCTACTTCTTTGTCTACCACCACCGTGGCTAGACGTGTCTGCTCACCTTGGCCCAATCCCTTATTGAGTTGTATGGCTGAAAGGGATTTCCCGTCGTATCCTTTCCTCGTAACGACTTGCACCTTGCACGAGTGATCTCCCATCAGACATCGAGAACCAGCCGAAGGCATTAGCATTGCCCTCGTACCCCTTAGGAACTCCATTCCTAGAATGATTGGAAAATCATCCAATGGCAGCGCTGTGAAATTCGCATGACCTTCCCACTATCCAAGCTTCATAGTTACTTGCTTGGCTACTCCTAGAGTAGGCTGGGCTATAGAATTAACTACTTTCATGTGTCCTGTATCCTTCTATATGGATAAGTTGAGTCTCCATGCTTCCAATTGCGAAACAAAATTATGAGTAGCCGCCGTATCCACCATAGCGTGGGTACTCTTCCCATTTATCCTCAAGTCCACAGACATTAACCCTTTTGCTTATGTGACTTTCGGTGCTTTTGCCTGCTTTTCCAATGTGCTCACCAGCCGCATTGAACCTACCCTTGGGGCATCATCCTCTTCCTCCTCGTTTTCCACCACTTTTCCCAAAGTGGAATCTTGCAAGGCATTGAGTAATCCCTTGTGTTGACACTCACTCACTCTGTGAGATCCACCACACAAGTAGCATGAAATTTTACTTTTCCCATTTCCATTGGGTGTGTTGAACCCTTGAGACGACGAAGTTTCGTTTGAGGTTGATGATTTAGAGTCGGCTCCCTCACTTTTGCGTTTGCCTTTCTTGAAAGACTTTCCACTGTTTCCCTCTTCGCCAAACCGTTTGGACAAAGTGGTATCATCACCAGTGTAGTCAGTCAAGCATTTTGCAGCAGCCTGTGCAGTTGACAAGGCTTGAACTCTTTGCCTATGAAGTTCTGTCCTTGCCCACGGTTTCATCCCCTCAAGAAAATAGAACAACTTGTCCTTCTCCGACATATCCTGAATATCGAACATCAAAGAAGAAAATTGTTTCACATATTCCCTGATTGACCCTGTATGCTTGAGATCTCTCAGCTTTCTCCTTGCATTATACTAAACATTCTCACGAAAGAATTGGGCCTTGATCTCTCTCTTCAAGTCTGCCCAACTATCGATTACACAACTTCCATTGTCAATATCTTTGTACTTGGTACGCCACCACAGTTTGGCGTCACCAGCCAACTACATGGTCACAGTATCCACCTTTGCCTATTCTAAGGCCATCATTACAGCGCGAAAGTACTGCTCCACATCAAACAAGAAGTTCTCTAACTCCTTGGCATCATGGGCACCCCCATATGTACAGGGTTCTAGTACCTTGGTCTTGCTAACTCCTGGAGTGTTGGAGTTCCCCATAGCAAGAACCATCAGATTTAGCTTTGCATCTAGATCCACCATCCGAGATTGCACAATTTCCACTATATGGCGAAAGTCCTTTGACATCTCACCTAGCAAACTTGCTTGATGCTTTTGTGATCCAATCACTTCATCAACAAATTCTCTCATTTGGGCCACCTCTACGGCCACAATATTGGTTGTTGCCTCAACCTGTGCTTCCAGCACGCTGATCCTCTCAGCATTGTTTGGTGCCATGGTCACTTACCAAAGCTTTCCAAATCCCACAATGAAGGTAACTGAATTCTCGTAGCAACTCAACTTTGGCTCTGATACCAAGTGTCATGGTCCGACTATTTTCACACCCTTGTGAAGGGTCGTGCGGCGCTAGCTAAAGCACTCTTGCTTAATTAGCCAGCCTATCGTTTACCAACATTCATCCATGAAACACTTTCATTAGCATTCATTCAAATAGCAGCGGAAACAGTAATCAATTCATGAAAGTCATGGCAAGCAAGCAGTAAACATTGAAGCAAACGTAATTCATTAATAACACCTCCGTTGACATTGTGTGCTTAGCGAGGGAGGCAAGTAGGCTAAACACGTTGAAAAAAGCTAGTGAGTTTTACAATGACTGATGAACACTCACCCTCCCCTAAAGAGGTTTTTATGTAATTATCATCCTGACACTAGGAAATATCAAAGTGACCGAGGAGTCATACTGCCTTATTTGGCATACAAAGACACTACTAGCAGAAAATAACCCTAGTATTTACGTGATGGAAACCCATCCCAAGCACACGAGACAAGCGGTCATAGGCAAGCATAATGCCCTGAACAAGCTTAGCTTATGACATTCAGCACCCCTATTTTGTAACCATAAGCCCGCCATTGGCAATTGATCTCCATTGATGTTGCAAGAAAAACCTTGTTATAATTGGTATTGTGAAATAACGTCTCTTCAAACAATGCACAACAGAATAACAATATTGTTGTAAATGATCAAACATACACTTGCAACAATATAAATGGTGAATACAAAATACTTCCACAACCATAGCAATATAAAGAAAACAATAATAAGAGCAACAACACCAGGAATTGCGTGGTTCAGCAAAGCCTACATCCACGGGAGCAATCGACAAGAGTTTCACTATGAAAATCAAAGATACACACTACAATGGTATACAATAACCTTCTCTCCTTCTCACCCTCCTTCTCTTCACAATATGCCCAGAAAGACATATTTAACAACCCCTCAGAGGCTTCCCTCCAAATATCCAACTGTCCCAACGTTCACATTCAAAATCTGAAATCTTTCTCGCACCCCCGAGAGGCCCACTGGTCGACGAGTCACTACTGCATAACACAAAGACTTCAACACATGCTTTTCTTCCTTTGTTTATGGACTCCACTAAGTATAAGAGCCGCACAAATACAACAATCTCCACCTAGGCGATTATACGCCCCTTAGGAGAACCTGGAAAAACATATTTAATTGCTCCACCTTGAACTTAGAACATTTAGCTGGGACCATCTCCTTTCTAGCACTTGGAGACATGCACCAAGTCCAAGCAACGCCGCTTGAACTTGCCGATTGCAGCTTCAGCTTCTACCATCAACCCTGATACAGTTGTAGATGCAATACCCAAAAAATTCACCCTAGGCTTCCAAGAAGACCTTTCCATAACAGTAAACACAAAAGTTGTTGCAAGCCTTATATCACCAAAGCCTCCTGCATAGTCTTCAGCAAATCTAATAACTGACGGTTCACTCTATTGCTTGCTGAAACACCACATTGCACAAAATTAGGGGACCTTTGACATATCCCAGACATCACAGCTTGTCCTTGGGTATCAAGCGGCAGACATTCCATATTGATTCTCCACAGAACCCCCTTGAGACAGCAAACAAAGTCTCTCTGCAATTCCATCCATAAAGCCATCCCATAAATAACACCAATCTCCGTATAGCACTGTCCACAAAATCACCCTGAGATAACACTAATCTCCCTGTAGTTTTGTACATGCGAATCAGAAAACCAAGACCCATCTTGGCTGTACCCAACACATTCATGTTAAAAACTTTCAATAGAATTCTCAACTGATTAGCCTCAGTTAAAGCATTTTCAACAAATAACATGTCATTCATACACAACAGATACATCATTCCACTGCATCCTATCACCCTCTTCCAAACTGGAAGCCTCACTAACTCACACACCTGGTATATATGCAATATCTCCATTTTCTCTACCATAGCACTCATCCACCTATTTTGCCCTTTGCCATGCATTGCAACTTGAAAGATAGTAGAAACTTTTCTGATAGTAGTAATGGATACATGAAGAATCAGAATGCCAAATTTATACCTAGGTGGTGGTCTGATTGTCACGCCTTGAACTTGAAAATGGGCCCCAGGGTGTGATTTAGTAACCTAACCCGTCCCTATATCATACGACTATCCATGATACTATACAATATAAAGGTCTGACCCCGTAGGGTTCCCGTATACCCTATCCACAATCACATACACAATATACGCAGCAGACTAATTCAACCTATTACATCATATTACCATATCAGAGTCTATATAAAATCAAGAATTAATTCCCAAAATACATAACATACCCTGGGTGTCTATATAACCCAAAATGACAACTTGGCCAAAGATCAGGACTACACAAGTACTTCTACAAAGCTAACTAACAACCACGCTCCTGAAATGCTAGGATGCTAGTGTCGGCTATTCGAAGGACCTGAAAAACATTTGTATGATAGGGGTGAGACACCACTCAATGAGGGAGAAACATGTTATATTAGTGTGTGGATACATAAGTGTTATTTCAATAGCAAACATACATTTCACAATTCTAGTATTTTCACAAATATAGTTCCAGTATATATATGATACAAAAGCAATACGATCTGGTGTCATCACACCCTTCGGCCTAAGCTGGACTGTCTGGCGGTATTTCACACCCTTTGGCAAAAGTCGGTGCCCTTGGTAACTTGGCATAACATAATCCCCCACAGTGTTGAACCGATGTAGGTCTGGTGTTCTCACACCCTTTGGTAAAAACCGACCGATCTAGTGGTATTGCACACTCTTCAGCAAAAGCGGGACATCAAAGTCGGCGGTCTTATTCCTACTCGGTTCAATACCTCAGCCTACGTCATTTTAATTCAGCCCACTTTGATATATCCCCATTGGTATTATCCCGCAACAACATTTTCACAAAACTTGGAACATTTTGGAACTCACATCCCTATATCTCATTTGAATAATTCACAGCCTACGGTAGTTAACCGGTACACTTTACTACAAAATACATAATTCAAATTCACCATCTCATTTGGGTAAACAAACAATCACATGTCAGGTATTCCAAAAATACAGTTTAAAAATAATCAAAGGCACGATCATCTCTATATCATAGTTTATACCAATATAAAGTTTTCCAACAAAAACAGAGATGATACCCCAAACCCCCAATTTTCCCAAAAATGGTAAACCGAAAAACCCATAATTTCACCTGATAGATTTTTCCAAATAAGTAACCAAAATATCCGTAGAATCGTAAACTACAATTTTACCGATTCAGATTAGAAAAAACAACTGATATAAACAGAAACCCCTACCTTTCCCGAAAATCGAAACACGAACTTAATTGGTCCAAAACAACGACACGGGACCCCCAAAACCTAAAAATCGAAGAACAATACTTCAGTATATTCAAAACTACTACAGATCTACCGAACCAGAAATGAAATTGGACTCTTACCTAAATTTTGGATCAAAACCCAAAAATCCTCGACACAAAATTCTGATCCATTATAAACGTAGAGATTCCCCTTTTGATCCACGTGGTAACGTCAGATCATTGATTTGGGTAACAGATGACCCGAAACCCTAGAGAGAGAGAGAGAGGTTCGAGTTCTAGAGAGAGAAAGAGAGAGAGAGAGAGAGAGTTCTGGTTTCTTCTTCATTAAGAAAGTGATTTAGATATTTATAAACCTTTGACCTGACCAACCTCATTGACAAGACGGCATCCTCATCGACAAGCATAAGAAGGGAGTTCATCGACGATGGAGTGGCCTCGTCGATAAGCCTGAGATTTCAGAATTCTCAAAACCTTTCAGCATCCTCTCGTTGACGAACTTTTGAATTCTGTTGCCGATATGGAGAAAGGACTTCGTTGACGAGCCTTGCTGATTTCCCCTTTTTAAATTTCCTTCCCTTTTCTTATTTATTTAATTCAAAATTCTCAGCTCAAGTTCTTACAACCTCGCCTCCTTACAAAAATTTCGTCCTCGAAATTTGTAGTCTCTCACTAGATAACTCACCCACATACCAAAACGTATACCCGACTCTAGAAAGAGTCGGCGGCCACCCACTTAATAGCCCCGTCCCAAATATATAACATACCCTCACTTATGGCGGATGAATACCGTGGTTACATACAAAGGGTATCGGGAATTCACAATATCAGAAAACCCTCCCAGAGACTAACTACACATTAATACTCTAAACAAATACATAAAATACTTACCCAAACCATAACTGTAAACATTACCTTCAAAACAAATGTGGATATTTCCGGCGTATTTTCGTCTCCAATTCCCAAGAAGCCTCCTCAATCGTGTGATTCCGCCATAACACTTTCACTAATGGTATCTCCTTAGTATGCAGCTTTTGAACTTTTTGGTCCAGAATCTGAACGGGTATCTCCTCATACGCCAAAGCATCCCTAATCTCTAAGGATTTGTAACTAATTACATGTGACAGATTCAGCATGTACCTCCTAAACATAGATACGTAGAATACATCGTGGATCCGAGAGAGCGCTGGAGGTAGTGCAATCCTGTAGGCTACTGGACCCACTCGTTCAAGTATCTCGAATGGCCCAATAAACCTCAGGCTTAGTTTTCCCTTCTTCTCAAACCTCATCACCCTTTTCATTGGAGCGATTCTCAGGAATATCTTACCCCTACCTTGAATTCCAACTCACGACGGCAAACATCTGCGTAATTTTTCTGCCGACTTTGAGTTGATTTAATTATATCCTTGATCAACCTGACCTTCTCAGAAGCTTGTTGTACGAGTTCGAGACCGAATATTTGCCGTTCACTGACCTCATCCTAGTATAGAGGAGACCGACATCTCTGACCATACAATGTTTCGAATGGTGCCATACCAATATTAGCTTGGAAGTTATTGTTATAGGCAAATTTCACTAACGGTAGAAACTGAATCCAACTACCTCTGAAATCTAACACGCGAGCCCGTAACATATCCTCCAAGATTTGTATCGTCCTCTCTGACTGTTCGTCAGTCTGGGGGTGGAACGCTGTACTAAAAGTAAGTTTCGTCCCCAGTGCCTCATGTAAGCTCTTCTAGAATCGAGAAGTGGATCTTAGGTCTCGATCTGAAACAATGGACACCGACATCCCATGCATTCTGACTATCTCCTGCATGTATAGATCTGCTAGCCTACTCAAGGAGTAGCTAACCTTCATCGGGACAAAGTGAGTAGATTTAGTCAACCTGTCCACAATCACCTAGATTGCATTCTTCCCATGAAGTGCTAGCGGTAATCCGGTGACAAAGTTCATAGAGATATGCCCCCATTTCCACTCCAGGATACTCAATGGCTGTAACGGCCTTGCCGGTCTTTGATGTTCATCCTTTACCTGCTAACACGTCAAACATTGCTCCACAAATCAATCAATCTCCCTTTTTATGCCACTCCACTAGAAAGATTCGTGTAAATCTTAATACATCTTCGTGCTACCCGGATATACCGTATATAAAGAATGATGTGCCTCCTCCAGAATTGTCCTCCTTATCCCCTCGTCATTTGAAACACACAGTCTGGTTCCAAACCTCAACACACCTCCCTCGGAGATGTTAAAACCTACAGCCAGCCTCTGCTGCACTTTCTCTACCACATCAACTAACTCCTCATCATTAGCCTGCTTGACTTTAATCCTCTTTAATAATGTCGGCTAGATCACCAAGCTAGTAATAAAAGCCTGATTATTAGCATCCACCAACTTTACGCCAAGGCTTTTAAGATCCCTTCTAATATGATGTTGAGTTATCACTGTTGATATCGTTGCATGCTCTGAGTTCCGACTCAACGCATCAGCTATCATGTTAACTTTCTCCGGATGATAGTTGTAGTGACCCGAAGAATAATAGCATTTTAATAATAATAAGAGGAAGAGAAAATAGATATAGAAACAGAAGGAGGCCTCTGCGTTCGTCGATGACATTGCATTTTGAGAGAAATAAAAATTTCAGAAAATTTTTAGGGCTTCGTCGACAAACACAGGATTTCATCGACGAACATAAGGTTTCGTCGATGAAGGTTTAAAGAATTTCGTCGATGAATATAAGGCTTCGTCGACGAGAACATATCGAGAGACGATTTGGACTTCTCTGAATTTCGTCGACGAATACAGGGCTTCGTCGACGAATTTACTGAAGGATTCGTCGACAAAGTGACGTGTCTCGTCGACGAACCTAGCCCTATAAATAGTGGAAACCAGGGATTTTTATCATTTTCACCGCGTCTCTCTCTCTCCTCTCTCTCTCTCTCTCTCTACGTCTCCCTCTCCCTTCTCTCTTCGATTTCGGCCCCACCAGTCGCTAGATCAACGATTCGAAGCTACTACGACACTCTTGGCGGAGTTCTCTGCAAATCTGCCGGAGCAGATCGTCGGGAAAACAAAGTTGAATTTCATCCCAAATTCAGGGTAAGGCCTTTTAGCCCCTTTTTGGCCTTATGTTATACGAAATAATGTAGGCAGAAAAATATTGATATTATGTTCTGGCATATGTTGGTTTCAGGGTGTTTGGTAGGAGGTCCTGCAGGTGTTAGGCTTGTATTCCCTAGGGGCTTTCCAGAAGTCAGGTAAGGGAAATATGCTATGCTAGGTATTTCTTAAATACTATACAACTTATTTAATTATGAAAATTATGTATTTATATATGGTGTGACTTGTGATTATGATTATGGTACGGGTATATGTTTTACGAATGCTAGTTTCATGATTTTACAAATATCAGTACCATAATTATGTGAATTTCAGTACTATGATTTTATGGATTTTAGTACCACGATTATACGGATTTTAGTACCATGATTACACGAATATCAGTATTATGATTATGCAGTTTCAGTGTTATGATTATTCAGTTCTCAGTATTATGATATATGAATTACAGTATAGTTTATGCAGCATCATGGTTATTACGATTACTTCAGAATCATGGTAAATTAGATAGATATGTATAGAAATATATTATATGATATCAGACCCTGTTGGACTTATAGCTACAGAGTACGGTATCGTTGCTATATATATTATGTTAGTTTATGAGTGCAACCACTTATTCAGATAATACGTGGTAAGGTCGACCACCTAGGCTCTTTAAGAGGTTAAGCTCCCTATCCAGATATGGGTTGAGGTGGGCAGGTCGACTGGCGGAGTTCAGTGATTTATTCCTGGTTGGCCAGTTAGGGTAAATCCAGCCTACTGGCCGCACAACCTTGTCATGAGGGGGCAAGTCATGACACACAGATAGCCACAAGGAACAGTTTCAGTTACTATTACATACGTACGGATTTACAGAAACAGGGACCATACTTATGTACACTAGAAGTACTTTGAATTATAACCATAATACTATTATGTTAAGTAATAGGGAAAAAGGGTGGTGTATTTTATTATTTGTATGATACTTTTGTACTCAGTTATTCATGTTTATATGAAAACAGATTTCATGATATATTGTAGCTCATTTGCCATACACTAGTAATAATATATTTTTTCTTACTAAACATTGGCTCATCCTAGTGTTGAAATATTTTTCAGGTGATCCAGGTAGGTGAGCAGACCAAGCTCGCAGATAAAGGGGTGTCTGTAGTGCCCTGTCAGAGAGTGAGTACATT
This sequence comes from Malania oleifera, assembly GCF_029873635.1. NCBI lineage: Eukaryota > Viridiplantae > Streptophyta > Magnoliopsida > Santalales > Ximeniaceae > Malania > Malania oleifera. The sequence goes on along the minus strand of NC_080422.1, from coordinate 44,754,786 downwards.
TTTGGGGAGTGTTTTTGTATATCCCAGTATAGTTGAGGGAGTTTTTTTTGAAAAATAGATATATGTGTATATTTTGGGGAACATGATAGTACTATGGTATTGGTTTTGTATTGTATATAATGGTTTATGGTTATGTTTATTTAGTTTCTGCTTCTTGCTGTTTAGGTTTATGGTTGGGTTTATTCCTAGCATGCTATCAGAGTATGTTGAATGTTATGGTATATATATATAAAAAATAGTTTATTTAGCAAGTTGTTACAATAGCTAATGATGCAATCGTAGTACCTGATCATTCCAGCCACCTCCACTGCCTCATATTCAACTCCTTCTACGTGAAAAAGTATTTGAGGGTCTTGGGGTCCGTGAAGATCTCACACTGTTCACCGTATAAGTAGTGTCTCTAGATCTTCAATGCATATACTAGTTTTGCCAACTCCAGATCATGCATTGGGTAATTATTCTCGTACTCCTTGAGTTGCTGAGAAGCATAAGCAATTACTTTCCCCTATTGCATCAGTACACATCCCAAACTCTTCAGCGATGCATCGCTGTCAATCACAAAACCACCGTCCCCAGATGGGATGGTTAAAGTCGGAGCAGTGACCAGTCAGCGTTTCAACTCCTGGAAACTCTGATCGCACTTGTCGATCTAATCGAATCTCACATCCTTCCTTATCAACCGTATCAAAGGGTCAGACAATCTAGAGAATCCCTCCACAAATCGCCGGTAGTACCCAGCGAGTCCTAGGAAACTCCAAACTTCTTGAACGTTCTTCGATTTCACCTAGTCAACCACTGCTTCTATCTTACCTGGATGAATAGAGATACCCCATCCCGACACGACATGGCCAAGAAACACGACTTGCTTCAACCAAAACTCACATTTCTTTTACTTGGTTTACAACTTCTTTTCTCGTAGTAGTTGAAGTACTAACCTCAAATAGTTTTCGTGCTCTTCCAAACTTTTAGAATATACTAGAATATCGTCGATGAATACCACTATGAACTGATCCATGTACTCATAGAAAATCCTGTTCATTAGGTCCATAAATGCCGCTGAAATGTTAGTCAACCCAAATGGCATGACCAAAAACTCGTAGTGACCATATTTGGTTTGAAAAGTAGTCTTTGCAACATCCTTAGTCCTAACTCTCACCTGATGATATCTTGATCGTAGATCAATTTTTGAAAAGACATACGTTCCCTATAGCTAGTTAAACAGATCATCTATATAAGGCAACGAGTATCAATTCTTCACTGTTACCTTGTTCATCTCGCGGTAATCAATGCACATTCGCATTGACCCATACTTGTTCTTCACAAACAATACTAGAGCTCTTTAGGGAGAAACAAAGCCCTTATCCAGTAGTCCCTGTAACTGCTCCTTCAATTCTCTAAGTTCAGCTGGAGTCATCTGGTATGGAGCTTTAGAAATTGGTGCCTTGCTTGGCAGCTTTTCTATAGCGAACTCCACCTCACGATCAGGAGGTAAACCGGATAAGTCTTCCGGGAATACATCTGGACATTTGTTAACCACTCAGATATCTTCAAGTTTCAGATCATCATGAGGTGGTTCTTTCACGCAAGCTAAATACCCCTGACATCCGTCCAAGAGTAACCTTCTCGCCTGCATGGCCGGCAGAATCTGTGGTGTCGAATGCACACACAATCCCACAAACTCATATTCCTGCTCCCCAAGAGGTCTAAACACCACCACTTTCGTACGATAGTCAATCACCACAAAACTGGAAGATAATCAATCCATCCTCAGTATAGCATCAAACCCATACATGTCGTATACTACTAGATTCACTGGTAGCAACCTTCCCTAAATTACTACTGGACAGTTCTCTAACATCTTCCTACAGATCAACACACTCCCAGACGGTATAGCCACAGACAACCCCTCATCCATCACTTGGGTTTCAGCCCCACACAGTTTCATAAAATTTGGAGATATAAAGGAGTGGGTTGCTCCTGAATCGAATAAAACAACAACTTTATTTAAAAGTAGTAACATGATACCTATCATCACGTTGTCAGCGTGTTTTGAATCCACTGGAGTACGCGAGTACACTCTCGCCTGAGTTGTGTTTCCCCGAGGCACCTGGTTCTGTCCCCATTTCTGAGTTGGTGCAGTCGTACCAGTGATCGGCGTAGGACAGTTTTGGGATACATGGCCCGGTTCGCCACAACGGTAACAGTTACCCATGTATGGTTGACACTCCCCATCATGCCACTTACGAAACTTAGCATAATGCATGCGAGATGGATCCCCCTGCAGACCTTGCCGTTCCATATTCTGGCGATTTCTTGAACAATAGTTCCTCTTCTGCCATTGTCCCTGTCTAGAACCAGTCTGAGAACCAGAAGGTACAGGCCTCTTCTTCTAATCCTATGCCACCTCATCATCCCGAAGACCAACCTCAACTACGATGACTTTCTCCACTAGAACCAGAAACTCTCAAATCTATAGTATTCCTACCAGTCTACAGATGTCTTTCCTCAGACCCTTCTTGAACCTCTGAGCCTTTTCATACTCATTTAAGATCATACACGGTGCAAAGCAAGACAACTCAGTGTCTCTAGCTGCGTAACTCTGCACCGCCAGGGTCCCCTGAGTCAGACTCGAGAACTCATTTGCCTTTGCATCACGGATGGAAGTTGGGAAGTATCTTTCAAAGAACACCTCCTTAAAATGGCCCCACATCATCCCTGATGAATTAATCCTCTGTTTCTCAAGCAGACTCACCGCCATCCACCATCTCTTAGCTTCCCCTGCTAGTTGAAACATAGCATATAAAACTTTCTACTCATTGGTGCAGTGCAGAACTTTTAGTATCTTTTCTGTCTTTTGCACTCACTTCTCCGCTACAATCAGGTCGGGTCCTCTAGTAAACGTCGGAGGATGTATGCCGGCGAACTTCTCAATGGTGCAACCCACAACTGTAGGTGGACGCTCCCGTCCCCTAACACTTCGCCTGATTCTCGCATAATATGCCTGGTCAAACCCTGAGGCACGGAAGGTGACCTTTCATGCGCAGTCCCCTCCGAACTACTATCCCAATTGCTATCTTTGGGCTCCATACTGAAAATAGTATATGACTAGATTAGCATTCCTATATCATTGCACAGTTAACACAATCATTTGCAGAATATTTATGTTAAACTCTAGACTCTTAGGCCTAGGTTTGCCCTACTGCACAAATACGAAACCATCAATGCTTTGCCGTGATTTTACTGAAATTGTCATTCCAAGAAAAACACAGAACACCATCAATGAATCCCTGTCTAACTACAAGACAACCCTCGACCTAATCTACCCATTTCCTACATCCTATACTCTGGTATGTTCACATAATTACGCCTAACCAAGTCTACAAGACCTAACAACCTCGTTAGCTCTGATACCAAGTTGTGACACCCCGAACCCAAAAATGGGCCCCAGGGTATGATTTAGCAATGTAACGCCCCGGACCCGTTATGCGGGGCCCGGTGCCTTAAGAGACCGACATGAGTCTCTGATTCCATTCAAGCAGCGGAAATAATAAATAATCTCAAAAGAAAATACCAGAGTGCTATATTTACATACGTTGGTCCATAATAATTACAACCTAATCCTTCTTATTACAAAACCAGAATATATATATATATATATATATATATATATATTAACATAAACTAAAAAAAAACATATCCGATTTGCTATATTTAACTCACAAAACTACCCCCGCCCTAGAGCTATTTAAGCTCGATCACCGGGATAACCTGAAAAGATTTAGCATATGTCGGGGTGAGACACCTCTCAGTAAGGAAGAAATAGTTTATAATAGTGTGTGGCTGAAGTGTTTATAATACGATTAAAATATCCTTCTAAAATGTACACACAGTCCACAAGTAACCCAGATGTCATGCACACAATCACACAAAATCAATGTTATTATCGTCCTTTCGCATATTCACAACCATCAGTATTTTATTGTTAATTTTTTGGAATAGGCAAATCTACCCGCCCATACAAGCAGGTTCCCTCTGCTCTAGTGCTAACATCAGGGCACTCACCTTTCTTAGTAAGCCCTCGGGTTATGTATTCAGGTAAAGACACCGAGAATGGGGAAGATCACTCGCCCATACAAGTGGCTTCCCTCTACCCTAGTATCCATGAATTACTAGCAGAGTACTCGCCTTCCTCACCTAGCTCTCAGGTGGAATAATATACTTTACCCAAAATACTTAATTTATTATCATTCGTACAAAGCCAACACAATCGCTTCACAAAATTTCATGCATACGCTCATATCATAATTAATCCACACAGGATCCAATCACACAACATCAGTGTCCACAAAGGACTAATCAACACACAACATCAGTGTCCACACAGGACTAATCATCACATAGCATCAGTGTCCACACAGGACTAATCAAACACACAATGTTAGTGTCCACACAAGACTGGTCCACACAGGACTAATCAAACACATAGTATCATTGTCCACATCGGACTGGTCCACACGGGACTAATCATCACACAACATTAGGGTCCACACAGGATTGGTCCACACAGGACAAACTAACCAACCTGTTCATGGTAAATAGGTAAACAAACTCCTAATACCACTGCCAATGTTTACCTCCCAGTATAAATGCCCATATAACGACCTCCTCATACCACTGCCAACGTTATATGACGGTTATACCAAGTACAATATAACGACCTCCTTATACCACTGCCAACGTTATATCTTCATTTACATGAACCACACCAAAGATCAATAACACACTTGACTAATCAACCATGTCCACGCAATTACCACAGTATACTCAACCATCCAGTATTTTCGGCCAAACAAAGTTCACAATCCAACCAGTATATTCAACCAAACAAGATTTATAGCCAAATAACATTCACAATCTCAATGAATTAATCATTCCACTATGCTCATATTCATTTAATTGTCAAAATGGTCTCAACCACACAATTTTTCCCAATTTAATACATATATAATTAAAACAATATTTTCAATATTAGTTTGGCTCAGAAAAATTATACTTGTATATGTAGGACTTTTACCCAAAATTAGTCATTTTAACAATTACTAAAAGCTATTATAAAATATTTTCCCTTACCTAATTCCCAAAAAGTCCCTTAAAATGATCAGTCCTATACCCGCAGGGTTCCCTGCTCAACACCATGAAATCCACATCCCCTAGAACAAAACTTTAGTATTTCTTCGCATATAATATTTCTTATAACTAGGGTAAAGCCAAATTTTACATAAAAGTCTTACCTTAAATTTGGGATGAATCCCCAACTAGCTCCACCGACGATCCACTCCAGTAGATTTGTAGAGAACTCTTCCAGGAGCGTTGTGGTAGCTTCAGATTGTTGAATCAGCGGAAATCCGGCCCAAAATCGAAGAGAGAAGGGAGGATGGCTAAATTTCTAGAGAGAGAAGGTGAGCATGCAAGAATTCTGTGCTAAAATAAAAGAAAAGTCCTTTTTATACCCAAGGATTTGTCAACGAGACATGTTGATTCGTCGACGAGTCCTATACACAGTTCGTCGACGAGACAGCCAACTCGTCGACAAATTTTAGTCTATAAAAACTCCTCTCAGTTATTCCTCGTCAACGAGCCACATAACCACGTCGACGAGCTAAGTAGAACATTCGTCGACGAGACCAATTCATTCGTTGACGAATGCTTGCTGCTTCCAACTTATTCCTCCTCCCCTTTTATCCTCTTATAATTTTAAATTATTTAAAATTTTTCGGGTTGTTACATTCTCCCTCTCTTAAAAGAATTTCGCCCTCAAAATTCGTTAGTCATCCATTTACACACCATTAAAATTAATCCACTAAATCCACAAATTCCAACAATTCAAACATATACAACAACAAATTATGCCGAACCAAACAATATTAATACACATACTAATATAAACACATTACTCATAAGCATATTACCTAGGTCCTTAGTCTTTCCCTCCTCAGGCGTACCCAACATGTAGACGCGCGTCGGGCCCCCGCCGCAGCGAGGTGTCGGGTTGTTCCTTTGGTTCTGATTTTGGTTTGGGGCTGGAGCATTACTCGGCGATTCTTGACATTCTCGAGCAATGTGACCCTGTTTGCCGCACTTGTAGCATATAACACTCCCGCCTCGGCATTCCCCCCAATGCTGCTGATTACACCTAGGGTAGTGGGGACATGACGAATCACCCTGCCATCCATGTCCTTCCTCTCTGACCCCTGGCCCAAAACATCTATATCTCCCCTCCACAACCCTTGTCTGACATTTGATTGGGATCGAGGAGACGCGGGTCTCTTCCTTCATTCTGATGCCTCGGTACCCCTCTGCAAACTTGACTCTACCACCGTAGCTTTCTCCACCACTCTGTGAAATCCTGAATATGCAGACACACCATATGCTCGTGGATCCTCTGATTCAGGCCCCTCTCAAGCCACCTTGCCTTCTGATATTCATTTGGAACCACAAAAGGTGCAAAACGAGACAACTCCAGGAATCTAGCGGCATACTACTAAATAGTGAGGCGTCCCTAGGTCAGGCTGAAAAATTTTTCCGCCTTTGCATTTCTAGTGGTGGCAGGGAAATATCGATCGTAGAAGACCTGCTTGAAAAGACCCCAGGTCATCGCAGTTGATGCCACCCGCTGTTCCTCTAACAATTTCATTGCATGCCACCACCGTTTAGCTTCTCCAGCTAGTTTGAAAGTGGCGAAGAGGACCTTCTGCTCCTCGGTACAATTCAACACAGCAAGAATTTTCTCCATTTCTTGCATCCACATCTCAGCCTTAATTGGATCGGTGCCACCCTCAAAAGACGAGGGTTTCAGATGTGTAAACTGATCAATGGTGCAACCCTGGTGCACTGGTGGATAGCTTGTTACCCCAAAATCCCATCTCATTTCTTCCCTAACTTGACGAGCTATTCCTCTTAATAGCTGAGGGGTGTCAATCTCATCCCCACTGGAAGCTCCCATTTCGCTTCCTCCTCCTTCATCCACACCCTTGCCTCTAGGATCCATCCCTGAATATAAATGTACAACAAAGCAATTTAAAAAAAATCTCCACATCCTTATATATACCATAATCACATAATACAAAACTAAATTAATATCCATATCCTTAATTAAACATCCACGTCAATTTATCCACAAACTTTTTAACCTTCAAAATCAAATTCCAAATTTTAGTTCCACAACTCAGAAACATTACCATCGATGGATTTACCGTGGTTTTCTGAAACCATCGACTAATTTAGAAAATCATAGAAGTCCATCAAAGGATTTCTGCCTCCAAGCTAGGAAACAACTCAAACTCCTATCAACACCCTAATCTACCCATTCCTACCCCTATTCAACTTAACTTATACTCTGGTATTAGTCTTCCTAAGTCCGCAAGACTGTTACGCTTTGTTACCGACTGTAAAGCCCTCGTTAAGAGACCGACACGAGTCTTTGATACCATTCACGTAGCGACAATAATAAATAATCTCAAAAGAAAATACCAGAGTGCTATATTTACATACGTTGCTCCATAATAATTACAACCTAATCCTTCTTAGTACAAAACCAAACTTTATATATATATATATATATTAACATAAACTAAAAAAAACATATCCAATATGCTATATTAAACTCACAAAACTACCCCCGCCCTAGAGCTATCTAAGCTCGATCACCAGGATAACCTGAAAAGATTTAGCATATGTCGGGGTGAGACACCTCTCAGTAAGGAAGAAATAGTTTATAATAGTATGTGGCTAAAGTGTTTATAATACAATTAAAATATCCTTCTAAAATGTACACACAGTCCACAAGTAACCTAGATGTCATGCCGACAATCACACAAAATCAACGTCATTATCGTCATTTCGCATATTCACAACCATCAGTATTTTATTGTTAATTTTCGAGAATAGGGAAATCTACCCACCCATACAAGTAGGTTCCCTCTGCTCTAGTACTAACACCAGGACACTCACCTTTCTCAGTAAATCCTCGAGTTATGTATTCAGGTAAAGACACGGAGAATGGGGAAGATCACCCGCCCATACAAGTGGCTTCCCTCTACCCTAGTATCCATGAATTACTAGCAGAGTACTCGCCTTCCTCACCTAGCTCTCAGGTGGAATAATATACTTTACCCAAAATACTTAATTTATTATCATTCGTACAAAGCCAACACAATCGCTTCACAAAATTTCATGCATACGCTCATATCATAATTAATCCACACAGGATCCAATCACACAACATCAGTGTCCACAAAGGACTAATCAACACACAACATCAGTGTCCACACAGGACTAATCATCACATAGCATCAGTGTCCACACAGGACTAATCAAACACACAATGTTAGTGTCCACACAAGACTGGTCCACACAGGACTAATCAAACACATAGTATCATTGTCCACACCGGACTGGTCCACACGGGACTAATCATCACACAACATTAGTGTCCACACAGGATTGGTCCACACAGGACAAACTAACCAACCTGTTTATGGTAAATAGGTAAACAAACTCCTAATACCACTGCCAATGTTTACCTCCCAGTATAAATGCCCATATAACGACCTCCTCATACCACTGCCAACGTTATATGACGGTTATACCATGTACGATATAACGACCTCCTTATACCACTGCCAACGTTATATCGTCTTTTACATGAATCACACCAAAGATCAATAACACACTTGACTAATCAACCATGTCCACACAATTACCATAGTATACTCAACCATCTAGTATTTTCAGCCAAACAAAGTTCACAATCCAACCAGCTTATTAAATTAAACAAGATTTATAGCCAAATAACATTCACAATCTCAATGAATTCATCACTCCACTATGCTCATATTCATTTAATTGTCAAAATGGTCTCAACCACACAATTTTTCCCAATTTAATACATAAATAATTAAAACAGTATTTTTAATATCAGTTTTGTTCAGAAAAATTATACCTGTATATGTAGGCTTTTTACCCAAAATTAGTCATTTTAACAATTACTAAAAGCTATTATAAAATATTTCCCCTTACCTAATTCCCAAAAAGTCCCTTAAAATGATTAGTCCTGCACTCGCAGGGTTCCCTGCTCAACACCCGAAAATCCACATCCCCCAGAACAAAACTTTAGTATTTCTTTGCATATAATATTTCCTACAACTAGGGTAAAGCCAAATTTTACATAAAAGCCTTACCTTAAATCTGGGATGAATCCCCAACTAGCTCCACCGACGATCCACTCCAGTAGATTTGTAGAGAACTCTTCTAGGAGCGTCGTGGTAGCTTCAGATTGTTGAACCGGCGAAAATCCGGCCCGAAATCGAAGAGAGAAGGGAGGATGGCCGAATTTCTAGAGAGAGAAGGTGAGCATGCAAGAATTCTACGCTAAAATGAAAGAAAAGTCCTTTTTATACCCAAGGATTCATTGACGAGACACGTCGATTCGTCGATGAGTCCTATACATAGTTTGTCGACGAAATAGCCAACTCGTCGGCAAATTTTAGTCTATAAAAACCTCTCTCGGTTATTCCTCGTTGACGAGACACGTAACCTCATTGACGAGCTAAGTAAAACATTCGTCGACGAATGCTTGCTGCTTCCAACTTATTCCTCCTCCCCTTTTATCCTCTTATAATTTTAAATTATTTAAAATTTTTCGGGTTGTTACAAGTAACCTAACCTGTCCCTGTATCATACAACTGTCCATGATACTACACAATATAAGGGTCTAACCCCGTAGGGTTCACATATACCCTATTCACAATCACATACACAATATACGCAGTGGAATAATTCAACCTATTACATCATATTACCATACCAGAGTCTATACAAAATTAGGAACTAATTCCCAAAATACATAACATACCTCGAGTGTCTATATAGCCCAAAATGAAAACCTAGCCAAAGATCAATACTTACACAAGTACTTCTACAAAGCTAACCAACAACCACGCTCCTAAAACGCTAGGACGCTAGTGTCGGCTACTTGAAGGACCTAAAAAACATTTGTATGATAGGGGTGAGACACCTCTCAGTAAGGGAGAAACATGTTATATCAGTGTGTGGATACATGAGTGTTATTTCAATAGCAAACATATATTTCACAATGCTAGTATTTTCACAAATACAGTTCTAGTATACATATGATACAAAAGCAATACGATTTAGTGTCGTCACACCTTTTGGCCTAAGCCGGATTGTCTGGCGGTATTTCACACCCTTCGGCAAAAGTCAGTGCCCCCGGTAACCTGGTATAGCATAAGCCCCCACAACATTGAACCAGTGTAGGTCATTTATTCTCACATCCTTCGGTAAAAACCAATCGATCTAGTGGTATTGCACACTCTTCGGCAAAGGCCGGACATTAAATCCTGCGGTCTTATTCTGACTCGGTTCAATACCTCAGCCTACGACATTTTATTCTAGCCTTGCTTTGATATATCCCCATCAGTATTATCCCGCCACGACATTTTCACAAAACCTGGAACATTTTGGAAGTCACATCCCTATATCTCATTTGAATAATTCACAGCCTATGGTAGTTAATCGACAGGCTTTACTAAAAAAATACATCATTCAAATTCACCATCTCATTCCACACTCATTTGGGTAAACAAACAATCATATATTAGGTATTCCAAAAATACAGTTTAAAAATAATCAAAGGCACAGTCATCTCTATATCACAATTTATACCAATATAAAGTTTTCCAACAAAAATAGAGATGATACTCGAAACACCCAATTTTTCCAAAAACGGTAAATCAAAAAACCCATAATTTCACCTGATAGATTTTTCCAAATAAGTAACCAAAACATCCGTAGAATCCTAAACTACAGTTTTACCGATTCGGTGGATTCAAGCAAGATTGAGGTGGTAGTAGACTGGGTGTGACCTAAGAATGTGTAGAAAATCAGAAGTTTCCTGGAATTGGCTAGGTACTACCACTGATTTGTTGAAGGCTTCTCTAAATTATTGGGTCCTTTGACGAGATTGACTAGGAAAGGTGTGAAGTTTAAGTGGTCTGATGAATGTGAATGGAGTTTCCAGGAGTTGAAGTAGCGACTCATCATTGCACCAATTTTGATGAATCCTTTAGGAGAAGAGGGTTTCGTAATTTACAGTGATGCATCACATAAAGGGCTCAGATGTGTTCTGATGCAGTAGGGGAGAGTTGTAGTGTATGCCTCTCGACAGATGAAAGAATATGAGAAGAATTACCCTACCCATGATTTGGAGTTTGCAGTGGTAGTCTATACACTGAAAATTTGGAGACACTATCTATATGGGGGTAGGTGTGAGATTTTTACTAACCATAAAAGCTTGAAGTACTTCTTCACATAGAAAGAATTAAACATGAGCCAGAGGAGATGGCTGGAGCTGATAAAAGATTATGACTGCACCATCAGTTACCACCCAGGAAAAGCTAATATGGTGGCTGATGCTTTGAGCCAAAAATCAGTAGGTTCATCAGTATCTGTAGTGGTGATGCAGCATCCGATCCAGATGGATTTAGAAAGGCTCGGTGTAGAACTTGTAGAGGGCGATTATCAGGTATTTATTACCAATTTGGTATTATAACCGACCCTATAAGAAAGAATTAAAGTGACTCAGAGGAGTAATATAGAGTTAGTAGAGCTTATAGATCAAGTACAAAATAGTCAAGAAGCAGAATTCAGCATCTGAGATGACGGGACTTTGAGGTTTTGTACTCGGTTGTGTGTGCCTGCTAATACCGAGATTAAGAGGATTATTCTAGAGAAAGCGCACCGATCCTTGTATACTGTACACCCTGGTAACACTAAAATGTACATGGATCTTTGGGAATCCTTTTGGTGGAGCAATACGAAAAGAGAGATCCCTGAGTTTGTGAATCAGTGTTTGACATGCCAGCAGATGAAAGTTGAACATCAAAGACCGGCGGGATCATTACAGTCACTTCACATCCCTGAGTGGAAGTGGGAACATATAGCAATGGATTTTGACACAGGGTTACTGTTGGCATTACATGGACAGAACGCAATTTGGGTAGTCATAAATCAATTGATAAAAACTGCCTATTTCCTTCCTATTAGGGTTAACTACTCCATGAGTAGACTGCTAAAATTATATATGTAAAAACCCCAAAAAAGAGATATAAAAGATTAATAGAATGATTCAAAAAAAAAATAAAAAAAAATAAATAATAAAATTAAAAATTAAAAAATTAAAATTAAAAAAAATTAATTAATTAAAATTTATTTTTATTTTATTTATAAAATATAATATTATTAATATTAATTAAATTTATTATTATTATTAATATTATTATATATATATATATATGTTAACCACCTGAAGCTTCTTTGAAGCTTCAGGTGGCTTGTTAAATTCAATTCACGCCCCCCCCCCCCATATTCTTCTTCTTCTTCTTCTTTTCTTTTCTTTTATCTTCTCTGCAACTCTCTGTAATTTCTCTCTCTCCTCACGTTCTCTCTTCCTCTCTCCTTGATTTCGTGACGGATTTTTGCCCAATCGAAAATCCGAAGATACCACTGGACTCCATTCGCTGCTGCCGTCATTTCTACCGAAACGGATCGGTGATAGGAGCGGCGTAAGCGTATTCCTTGGGGTAAGCCATTTTTCCCTTTTTCTTTAATTTCTTGCAAAATATAAGCCCAATTGACGAACGGACGCCACCACGAGAATCTAGAGATGATTCTCTACAAGTCTAGTGGGACGGAATTCTCGTGGGGGTGTCAGGCCAAAACTCCAAATTTGGGGTGCAGCGATTGTTAAGGGGCTTATTTTTAATTAATTAGCATTAATTTACAAATGCTAAAATATTAAGCATCTAGGACTGAAGTAGGATTTCTGAAATTAAGGCTCAGGTGAGTGCCGCGGGTGTAATTTTGGGACCCGCAGGTAAAATTTGGAAAATTAAGTATGGATATTAAATAATAGTTTAAATATTAATTTGAGGTATATGGAGACTAAGGAAGGCTAGATGAGTATTATTTTGGAGAAATAGATTAATTAATCTGGGGAAAATGTAAATTGCAGGAATTAGATTTCGGGCGCCAAGGGCGTGAAATTTTGGGTCCTAAGGAATTTCTCAATAGTCAGGTAAGGGAATAAACTAAAGCAGTAATTTTCCATACAAATTATTATTGATTATGACTAAATTTATTTTCAGAAAAACATATGTTATATTGTGTATTACGAATGAAATGTACGATTGGGAAAAATACTGCTATGATGATTAAAATGTATATGTATGTATGAGATGTAAGTAATTCACGATTTTAGAATATGAAGTATGACTTTTAACAGCATATGTGTGGCATGGATATTATTTTATGTGAAATGTATTATGATGTGAAAGATTTTACGAACAAAGCATGATTTCAGGTATTATGAAAATATGAGTTATGTTGTGATGGTTTTGACGATTATGTGATAAATGATGTGTTTTCAGTATATATATACCTGAAACAATTTTGGCGTGAGGCCATATATTTATGTTATCGACACGAGACCATATTTATGTTTTTAGCGCGAGGCCATATATTTATGTTATCGGCACGAGGCCGTATTTATGTTATTGGCGCGAGGCCATGTATTTATGTTATCGGAACGAGGCCGTATTTATGTTATCGGCACGAGGCTGTATTTATATTATTGGTGCGAGACCATATTTACTATGATTTTGGCGCGAGGCCATAGGTATGATTTCGGCGCGAGGCCGTATCTATGTTTTCGGCACGAGGCCGTAATGATGTTACGTATGATCATGTATTATATGTTTTCACAACCAGGATGTTAGTTTAGTTCAGACCAGGAGCTCGGTACCGTAGCTATGGGTTAATTTTGGCACGAGGCCTTATTAGTGCTACCGTCCCACGAGGGGATGGGAGATGGATAGTCGATGTGGCTTTCAGTGGAGTGTGGACGTCCATCTGGCAGTCCGGACCAGGGTGTGGCGGGCTCATCGTACTTACAGACATATTTGATTCGGCAGTGGCCAGCCAGCCATTGTCGGGTCCCGCCTTCGGGTTGCACAACCCGTCATGGGGGGTAATACATGACACCAGCTAGCTATTCATCCTGTGTTTGTTTTCAGTACTACAGTTATAATAGTTGATTTTATATATGTTATGATTTATTAACAGATGTGAAAATATATGTTTACCCAGTACGATATGATGATGTTTATAGATTTATGAAATGTACTATATACGTATAAATGCATTAAATATTCATGTTGCCACACAGCTGTATTTAGTTTATTTTCCCTTACTGAGAAGTGTCTCACCCCCGAACATTAAATGATTTTCAGGAAATCCAGTGAGACCGGCGGGCTAGAGCCGCCATTGAGTGATTGGAGCTTCCCTACTAGAAGGGTAAGCATTGAACTAGGATCGGGAGTTTTTGTTTTTAATCCTAGTGTTATTTTGACTTTTGGAGGTTGTATATAATAACAGTATTTTGATGTTATAGAAAGCTCTGGTATTATGTTTTATGATTGGATGTTTGAGATTTTATGTTTACTGCTGCTAGGTTTTTCGCTGTATTTGACAGGTGTCCCCGCTACCCACGGGTTCGGGTTGACCATTTTATTTATTATGTGATATTTTGTGTTAAGAAATTGAGAGGCGTTACAATATATGCAGGAGATAGTTAGACTGCATGGCGTCCTAGTGTCCATAGTTTCAAATTGAGACCCATGGTTCATATCTCATTTCTAGAAGAGTTTGTAAGGAGTCATGGGTTCTCAGTTGTTGTTCAGCACCGCATTTCAACCATAAAAAGATGGGCAAACAGAGAGAACGATACAGATATTGGACGATATGCTGCAAGCATGTGTGCTGGGCTTCGGAGGCTATTGGATACAGTTCATATCACTGGTCAAGTTTGCTTATAATAACAGCTACGATGCCAGCATTGGGATGACACCATATGAAGCATTGTACGGTAGGAGGTGCCGATCCCCATTGTATTGGTAAGAGATTGGGGAAAGACATATTTTGGGGCCGGATATGATACAGTAGACTTAAGATAAAGTCAGACTCACCAGAGACAAAATCATAACAACATAGAGACGACAAAAGAGCTATGTAGATACTCACCGGCGAGAGTTAGAGTTTGACGCAGGGGATCATGTGTTTTTGGAAAAGGCACCAATGAAAGGAGTTATGAGATTTGGGAAGAAGGGTAAACTGATCCCTAGGTATATTGGACCATTCGAAATTCTTAAAAGAGTAGGTCCAATTGCCTACAGGTAGGCGTTACCACTTGTCCAGAATTCACGACATATTTCACGTTTCCATGTTAAGTAAATACGTCCTAGATCCCCCCCATGTGATTACTTATGAGGCGCTAGAGCGTAGTGATGCCTTGTCTTACGAAGAAGTGCTAGTGTGGATTCTAGACCGAAAGGAACAAAAGCTGCATATAAAGAGGATTCCGCTCGTAAATGTGTTATGACGGAATCATGCAGTTGAGGAAGTTTCATGGGAATTAGAGGAACAGATGCGCCAAAGATACCCATACTTGTTTAGTGGGACCTAGGGTTGAACTGGGAAAAAGAAAAGTGAATAACAAGGTATGTATTTTGATTTGTATAGTGTAGTGTAGTATAGATAGTGTTTTTGGTTTTGGTTATGAATGGTTTTTGGGGAGTTTTCTTTTGATGTACATGATTATAATCTCCTAGAACCCTTTTTTTTGTAACCACGGTAGTCCTCCGCCATAAGTGAGGACAATTAATAAAATGGTGGTGTTTCTCCTTAAGGATGGAAAATATGAGAGATAGAAAATTTTGAGGACAAAATTTTATAAGGAGGGAAGAATGTAGAGACTCAGAAAATATAATAATAAAAATAATTAAAAAAGAAGGAAATTTGGTTTGGGGAAGACCAAATCGTCGACGGTTTGTAGAGGGGCGTAGAAAACCGTCGACAGTTTTGTATTTACTGCGAGTTAGTTACAGGTGAAACGATAAAAACGGGCGGGTTAAAGCCCAAATCGTCAACAGTTTTGTGAGAGTGCATAAAACCGTCAATGGTTTACTCTGCAGTGCAAAAATAAAAGGGGATCCGACGGGCATTTGTTAAATTAAAAATAAAATCTCTCTCTCTCTCAAACCCTACGACACCCCTTCCCTTCTCTCTTCGGTTCTGGCCCCATTTTAGCCCGAATCAACAATCAGGAACCACCACAAGGTTTGTGGGGAGATCCTCTACAGCTTAATCGGAGCGGATCATTGAGTTGAGGTTCCGAGGCACCATCCCAAAGTCAGGGTAAATGAGGTATTTTAGGATATAATTGTTAAATTGGAGTATTTGGGGCCTATGGAATACTAAATGATAATATTTTGGAGGTTGATTGATTAATTTGGGGAAAATATGAATTTCAGGGTTTTGAGTTTCGAACGCTAGAGGCGTTGGAGTTGGGATTTAGCGGGCCTCTCAATAAACTAGGTAAGGGGAATAAATTATAACAACTATTCTGGGAAATGAATTGTTCAATTAAAGTATGTGAAAATGAAATATGATATTTTACTTGTGGTTATTATATTATGAGTATCAGGTGAAAATTTGTGTCGCATGAGGAAATATGAAATGATTGTTTATATTGGAAATGTGATTGAAATTGAAATATGTGAACTGTACTGAGAAATGGGATTATGATATGATTATATCGAAATATTTTATACAGAAATGAAGAAATGGAAACCGAATAATATTTGCATATATATAAGTATGATGATACGAGGTTTATATATTGAATCGATGAAATGTGAAGAATAAATATATTTTTACTGGGAAATGATGAAACATGTTATACAAACATATTTTTATAGTGATATGATAAAATATGAGATACATATGTTTTTTTATTGAAAGAATGATATATGTGATAGAAAGATATGTTGGTACATAAATATTAATACGGAAATATTGAATTGAGTTTATACTGATATGAGATTAAATGTGTACTAAAATGATGAAAATGATATGGAAAATGATGAGAATATTTCTGATGTGATGAAATGTACCAACACATTGAAATGTGAGTATTGATATTTGAATACTATAATGTGAATATTGTAATGTGAATATGAAATGTGGAAATGAGAACCCTAATGGACTGGAGTATTTCTGAAAGCACGGTACCGATGCTAGTGGGATGATAAGTGCAACCACACGGTCTCATTGAGAGTGTGACGTTATAGTTGATTGTGCCATTGAGAAGGGTAATTTTGCCACATGGCGTATAGACTAGGAGTGGGCAGGCCAATCATACTACAGACGGGTAGTTTCATTATTTTGATTTAACTGGGTAGGCCAACCGCGATTTAAATCTAGCCTTTGGGCCGCACAACCCTGATCATGGGGGGAAGCATGACGTGGTGAATATCCTTAGGGCAGTCATGAGTTACAAACGGCACATGGATGGGTTACCGTGGACACTCATGGGCTAAATTGTGAGAATGAGGAGCGCTACATGTATGAGCGTGTAATCTCCCCTATTCTCAGGAACTTTGTTGATAAATATTGGTTGTAAATGTATGAGTATGAGAAATAGTATCAAAATTTATAAAATTATGTTTTATATCTATATGATTATGATTACATATCTGTATATTTTCTCAAATGATATAATCACTTAAAATGAGTGTATTATGATATAACTAAACTCATGTGCCACACACTGTAAATAATTTATTCCGTCTTACTGAAAGGTGTCTCACCCCAATATCTAAATATTTCAAGAAACTGTGACGGACAAGTAGATAGAGCTCTGAGATAGAGGGAGCTGATACCCTGATAGACAAGGTGAGTATTATGAGGTAGGGATGTTTGATTCCCCTAAAGTAGTTTTTTGATTGTTTAGACATGTATATATATATATGGTTAGAACTATGGTTATTTGTATTCTGGATGGTTTTTAAATATTGATTTCCACTGTTAGGGTTGTTTTTATTAAAATGATTGTTTACCCAATACCCCATATCGGGTCAGGGTATGTTTGAAAATGTATCAGAGGTTGTTATGTGGCAGATGATTGATTGATTATTATTGATAGAAAAAAAAAATGAAATTGAAATTAGGGTGTCACACAATAAGTGAGATTAAGATGAAAATTTAGGGTTTTGTCTCGCAACTTGGAGGCAAAGACTTCGGGGTGGTTTATGTGATTTTCCTGGAATGATGATTTTAGGAAAACTATGGTAAACTATCGTCGGTTTTTGTTTTTGAGTGGTAAGACTAAACTTTAAATTAGTTGATTGGTGGTATGAGAATATTTTGTGGTTCTTAGATAGATTAATGTATTAGTTGTGTTATGAACTTAGGAACCTTAGACTATTTTAGTTCTATTCCAGGATGGACCCTTGGAATGACAATATGAACGCTGGTGGTGGTAATGATGCAGGACCCTCCAATGTGGGCGGCAGTGATTTTGATGCAATACTGCATACTGTCGCTCAGCAAGTAATGGCAAAAATAGCACGGAATTCTAAAGAACAGTACTGCCCACCTGTTGATTAGGGCTGTACGATCAGACAATTCACTTGTATGAATCCTCCGATTTTCTTAGGGGGAGCCGAACCAGCTATAACGGAGAATTGGATTTAGGATATTGAGAAAATACTGACAGTGTTGCACTACACTGATGAACAGAGAATTCTCTATGCTACATTCAGGTTGACTGGTGAGGCTGAACGGTGGTGGACACCTATGAAATTATTAGAGGAGCAGAGACTAGCAGCAGTAGCCATGACCTGGAGCCGGTTTAAGGAAATATTATTCAATCGATACTTCCTCGAACAATGTTCCATATGAGACAAAGAAAGTAAGAAAATTCGAGAGAAGCTTGAGGTAGGAAACTTATGAACAGGTGGCAGTTTTGAAGGTGTAGGATTTTACATAACTGGTGGATAGGGCCGCCATAGCGGAGGTGAGCAGGCAGAGGAGTGCTGGTGTGCATATCTAGAGGAAGAGGCCCACGCCTCCTGATTTTTGAGCGGATGCCAACTAGGGCCCTCTGAAAGGAGTCAAATATAGCGAGGCTCCGAGATAGGAGATGGGGAACCATGGGTATTAGGGAGAGCAGACTTATCCTATTTGCTCTAGATGTGGTAGGAGGCATGTGGGAGGATGCCGAGCATGAATGAATGTCTGCTATCAGTGTGGTAGAGCAGGTCACATGGCATGAGACTGTCGTACGCAGTCGAGCAATGCTCCCACTCCCAAACAATTCCGAGGGAATAACCAAGCACCCCGAGGCAGCCAGCAGAGGAATACTGTGCAGGTGCAGGTCTATGCACTGACACCAAGAGACACCGAGGCAACCGACGATGTAGTGACAGGTACGGTTCCTATGTTTTCAATTAAAGCTACTATTTTATTTGATATAGGGGCCATGCATTCATTTATTTCTCTAGAATATATTAGATTATGTGGGATAGAACCTCAAGCATTGGATGCCAAATTGCCTGTAGCTATACCAACAAGAGTAGTAGTGGTTTGTAGGAAAGTGCTCAATGGCTATCTAGTAGATATGCAGGGGAGAGTGCTACCAACCAACCTTGTAGTGTTGGATATGCATGGGTTCAACGTGATTTTGAGGATGGACTGGCTAGCTGCTAATCATGCCAGCATCAATTGTCATCAGAAGAAGGTAGTATTCAGACCTCCTAGGGAGCAGGAGTACAGATTTGTGGGGTCATGTGTGCGCTCCTCACCACAATTATTGTCGGCTATTCAAGCAAGGAGGCTACTGCTGGACAAGTGCCTGGGGTACATAGCTTGTATAAAGGAAATGCCAGAAGGAGAATGGAAACTTTTTGATATACTAGTAGTGAGGGAATTTTCAGATGTCTTTCTAGAGGAGTTACTCAGATTACCTTTTGATCATGAAATTGATTTTTCCGTTGATTTACTTTTAGGGATGGCACCGATTTCTAAAGCACCCTACAGAATGGCTCCAATAGACTTAAAAGAACCAAAAAATCAGTTGCAGGAATTATTAAACAAGGGGTTTATCAGACCTAGTGTATCGCCCTGGGGAGCACTAGTTCTATTTGTAAAGAAAAAGGACGGGATGATAAAGACGTGTATCGACTATAGAGAGATAAATAAAGTGACAGTTAAGAATAAATATCATTTTCCCTATATTGATGACTTGTTCAATCAACTCCAGGGAATACAAGTTTACTCTAAGATTGATCTTCGATCCTTGTACCATCAAGTGAAGGTCAAGGCAGATGATGTTCCAAAGATAGCATTCTGAACTCGGTATGGCCATTGTGAGTTTCTGGTTATGCCATTCGGACTAACGAATTCTTCTACTGCATTTATGGACCTGATGAATAGAGTTATCCATCAGTACCTAGATCAGTTTGTTGTGGTTTTCATTGATGATATTCTAGTCTGTTCAAAGAATTTTGAGGAGCACGAACATTATTTGAAGATGGTGTTACAGGAGTTAAGAGAAAGGAAATTGTATGCTAAACTTAAAAAGTGTGAATTCTGGTTAGGGAAAGTTACCTTCCTTAGGCATGTGTTATATGGGGATGGTATCTTTATATACTCGAGCAAGATAGAAGCGGTAGTGAATTGGGTGAGACTGAGGAGTATTCAAGAGATCAGAAGTTTCTTGGGTTTGGCAAGATACTATTACCGGTTCGTAGAGGGATTTTCTAGGCTATCAGGGCCTCTGACACGACTAACAAGGAAGATTGTTAAGCTTGAGTGGAATGACGATTGTGAGCAGAACTTCTAGGAATTGAAGCAGAGACTCGTCATTGCACTGGTTTTGACTATTCCATCAGGAGATGGTGGATTTGTGATTTACAATGACGCGTCTCAAAAAGGGCTGGGGTGTGTTTTGATGCAGCAGGGAAGAGTTGTAGCATATGCTTCTCGTCAACTTAAAGAGTATGAAAAGAACTACCCTACACATGATTTAGAGTTGGCTATAGTGGTGTACACATTAAAGATCTAAAGGCATTATCTGTATAGTGGAAAATGTGAGATCTTTACAAATCATAAAAGTTTGAAGTATTTCTTCACATAGAAGGAGTTGAATATGAGGCAGAAGAGGTGGCTGGAATTGATTAAAGACTACGATTGTACCATCAGTTACCACCTAGGGAAGGCTAATGTTGTAGCTGATGCCTTGAGCCGAAAGTCAGGGAATGCCTCAGTATCAGTAGTGGTGGCACAACATCAGATTATAATAGATTTAAAAAAAGACTTGGTGTGGAGCTAGTAGAGGGTAATCACTAAGCATTTATTGTTAATATGGTACTACAACCCACTTTACTGGAAAAGATTAAGATTGCGTAGATGCAAGATGCTAAATTGGTAAAGATTAGGGATAAAGTGCAGAGTGGATAGGGAGCCGATTTTAATATTTCAGATGACAGAGTTTTGAGGTTTCGTAGTAGGTTGTGTGTATCGGATGACACTGAAATTAAAAAGACCATTTTGGAAGAGGCGCACTGTTCTCTATATACAATACATCTAAGAAATACAAAAATGTATAGAGATTTGCAGGAATCCTTCTAGTGGAGCAGTATGAAAAGAGAAATAGCTCGATATGTAGAGCAATATTTGACATGTTAGTAGATAAAGGCTGAGCACCAGAGGCCAGCAGGATCATTGCAACCACTTCATATCCTAGAATGGAAATGGTAACATATCTCTATGGACTTTGTCACAAGATTGCCACCAACACAGCATGGGCAAAATGCCATATGGGTAGTCGTGGACCATTTGATGAAGACTGCCCATTTTCTTCCCATCAGAGTTAACTACTCCATAGGTAGATTGGCAGAGCTGTATATTCAAGAAATAGGCATACTGCATGGCGTGCCAGTGTCCATCGTCTCTGACCGGGACTCACGATTCACGTCTCAATTCTGGAAGAGTTTACAGAGAGCTTTGGGTTCCCAGTTGGCTTTTAGCACGACATTTCATCCTCAGACCGATGGACAGACAGAGAGGACCATACAGATACTAGAAGATAGGCTGCGGGCTTGTGTGTTGGATTTTTGGGGTAGCTGGATTCAGTATTTGCCACTGGTAGAGTTTGCTTATAACAACAGTTGATTACGCGTCAAAGTTGCGTAATTAGACTTTTAAAATCATGCATTAAAGATTATAATTTTAATTAAATGCCTAATTATGTTTAGTATTTCAACATTGAACTCATTTGAGATAATTATCCTATTTTGCCTTAAATTTACGGATACTTATGTTTTAATATTGCAGGATAATTTTTAGAAATTAAATTTGAAATTAAAGTTCACGTAAAAGCCATGCACGTGAAAGAAAAGGGCCTCAAACCATGCAAAGGAAATCGAACCCTGCAAGCGTGAGCTTTAAAGAACAAAGCATGAAGCTGTGTGCATTAAAGAAAAGCAAGAGCAGCTGGCTGGACTTTAATTAAACGTGGCTTGAGATAAAAGGAGACGAGAATGTGAAGTAGTTGGGCCTTGCAAGAACGTGACCGTGAGAAGGCTATTGGGCCATGAGCTTTGTGGGTTACATGCACATGAAGAAAAACATTAGGCTTCAAAAGAGGAAGAGGGTTGAATTTGGGGCTTGATGTGACCACGAGAAGAACCCATGCGTGAACTGCCATGCGCTGGGCCTCTCTCTCTCCAAGGCCTTCAAGGGGGCAACAAGCTTTATTTTTTTTAGATTACGCACCGGGTATCCACGTATCCATTTTACGGTCTACGTGACTAATCCTGTGCCCCTTGAAGTTGGAGGCAACAAGCTTTATTGAATGGAGAAAAGGGCATTTAAGAAGGAAAAAAAAAAAGTCAACAATTGTAGGCTAGGGTTTTCTTGGGAGGTTTTAAAAGGATTTTTTTTTTGGAGACTACCCGTGGGCTTGGGGGGAGTTTTTAATGTAAAGTAAAAGAATTGCTTTTAGGTTTTATATTATATTATTTTTTCTTTTAAAGGTTATATATGTAAGTAAGGTTTTGGTGTTTTTTAGCGGGCGGCCATAGGGTAGCTAGTAGGATTATTTTAGGGTTTTCTTTTGGAGTCTTCTTGGTACCAGCGCCATGTGCAAGGGAGGAGCAACAACTTCTCCAACCTTCTCTCACGACTTGCAACTCTTCTCTCTCTCTCTCTCTCTCTCTCTCTCTCTCTCTCTCTCTCTCTCCTTCTCTTGTCTTTCTCTTCTTCTCTCTTTTCTTAGTTTAATGTTAGATTTATTTTCATTGTCAAGATTTTATTTTTCTTCAATTTAAAGTTGGGATTATTAATACTTTCAGTTTTGTTGAAAGTTTCTGTTAGAATTTTTATTATTCTCTTTTTCATTGTTGAAACTTAAATTCTATTTGGGTTATTTATTGAAGTTAGTTTTCAATATCATTGTTGGAATTAATTTTGGTTTCTTGATTATGTTAAGCTTAAATTTAAGTTAGTAGTTAATTGATGAATTTGTGGTTGAATGTCTCACTTGCGTAATAAAGTTTTTATCTTTAGGTTTTTGTTCGAAGTTTCAAATGTGGGATTTATTTCTTGCTTGAATGATTAAACGTAGGATTGTGTTTGATATTTAATTTTGTCATCATTTATTTTATTGTGCATGTTTCCCATTTCTTGTCGTTAATTTAGTGTGTGTTAGGTTCATAAATTAAATTTCACATTGTTTTAATTTCGTCACAAAATCTCAAAATTCTCAAGAAATCGAATCTAAACCATGTTTAGTAAACTTTTCTTTTCTTAATTTCTTTTGGGATTACACAAAGTTTGGAATTAAACTACATTCCCTAAGGAGACGATCTGGCTCTTGGGCTAATTATTACACAATTGAATCCCTATACTTGGGATAGCTTCTCAGTTGCTCATTTTTAAAGTGAGTTAACAGTTACCAGACCAATACTGGATGGCCCCATATGAGGCATTGTATGGCCGGAGGTGTCTATCTCCATTATATTGGGATGAAATTGGTGAAGAACAGATTTTAGGACCAAAGATTATACAGAGGACTTATGAGAAAATCAAACTTATCGTGGAAAGAATTGAAACAGCTTAGAATCAACAAAAAAGTTATGTAGACACTCGCCGAAGGAAGCTGGAATTTGGTATAGGAGATCATGTATTTTTTTAGAATTGCACCAATGAAAGGTGTGATGAGATTTGGAAAGAAAAGTAAGCTAAGACTTAGGTATATTGGACCGTTTGAGGTATTAGCAAGTATTGGTCCAGTTGCCCACAGGTTAGCATTACCCCCCAGCATTATCCAGAATACACGACATATTTCATGTGTCTATGTTGAAGAAATACGTCCCAGATCCATCATATATAATAAGTTATGAGGCACTGAAGATTGGAGATACACTATCATATGAAGAAATGCTAGTTCAGATCCTAGATCATAAAGAACAAGAACTACACACTAAGAAAATCCCACTAGTAAAAGTACTATGGAGGAACCATGCAGTTGAGGAAGTTTCATGGGAACTAGAGGAGGAAATGTGTTAGAAGTACCCACATCTATTTGATGGGGCCTAGCATTAGCCAGAAAAGGTAATAGTTCAGGTAAGCATTTGTTGTATGTGAGTAGGTTTTTGTGCAGGTTAAGTAGTTTAGATGTTTTTAATTGTAGATTTGCATGTAATAGTTTGAATTTTGAGTGGTTTTGGGAGAGTTTTGTTTTAGTTATCGTAATCTCCTAGAACCATAAATGTAACCATGATATTCCTCTGTCATAAGTGCAGGTAATTAATAAAATTTCAACGATTTTTCCCCAAAGGTTAGTATAAGTGCTAAATGACAAATTTTGAGGATGAAGTTTTTATAAGGAAGGGAAAATGTAGAGACCCGAAAAATAATAATAAGTCAGAAAAAGGAGAAATTGGTTTGGTACAAGGCCAAACCATTGACGGTTTTGGTGAAACTTAGAAAATCGTCGATGGTTTTGAGTTACTGAGGGGAGGTAAGGGTAAAACAGTAGAAATGGTTTGGTTAAAAAGCTCATGATGGTTTCGAGGAAACCGTTAATGGTTTCCACTGCACCAGCAAACCTATATAAAGGGTTTAAGTTCATTTTAATTGTTAAAAATTAAACTCTCTCTCTTTCTCTCCTCTCTTAGGGCTGTGACTAGCTCTCTCTCTCTCTTTCTCTCTCTCTCTCTCTCTCTCTCTCTCTCTCTCTCTCTCTCTCTCTCTCTCTCTCTTCGATTTCTCTCCCGAAACAAGCCCGAATCAGCTAATAAACATCATTTTAGGAACCTAGCGACGTTTCTCTTCAGTTTAAGCAAGGCGGATTGGATGGTTGAGCATTCTAGACACCACTCCAAAACTAGGGTAAGGAAGCTGTTTTTCAAGTTTAGTTAGTTATTTGAATGTGTGAGCTTGGGGAGTGTTAAAGGGCTGTTATTATGGGGTTGAGTTGATTATATTAGGTTTTATGGATACAAGGCTTTGTGAGTATGTCGCAGGCACGATTTTAGGATCCCTGGAAGCTTTTCTTCAGGAATCAAGTAAAAAGATAGATTATGTTAGATACTTTTAGAAAATCTACCGGTTCAAAATATAGTATTTGATTATAGAAAATATTTATATGATTTTCTCGATATTTAAGTGTATGGGAATGGAATTTATGAGTTAATGTATGTTTTGGGAAATCTGATGTGTGGACTGAGTAAACTCTAGAAACAGAATTAATATAATTTTTTTTAGCAAAAATATGTTTTTTCCAGACAGTTAGTATATTATAGGGCAACACTCACTTGTGTGGCATGAGTGTGATTATTTTACAGTATGTATAAACAGACTAGAGCATTTTATGATATATAGAACAAATGCAGTTTGATATTGATTTTCAAAATGACACAGACATCACAAAAGATATAATATTATACAGTATACAATTATAGATCAGCTGACCGAGTGCCATGATATTTCATCCGACCAAGTGTCGTGATATTTCAGCTGGCCTAGTACCGTGACAGCTCAGCTGGTCCAGTGCCATATATATAATAATTGTTTAAAAATTTTAATATGATAGATTTTACACAGAAACATGAAATGAGTTATGTTATAGTTAGTTATGAAATGTACTATATGATAGCAGAACCCTAATGACTTAATTTAGTTTCAGAGCATGATACTGTAACTATCAGTTCAGATTAGTGCCACCACACGTCTCAAATAGAGTGTTGGTGATTGGATAGTCGATTGAGCCCAGATAAGAGTAGTGTGCCCCCTGGCAGTCCAGACCAGGCTGGGCAGACCAATCGTACTTACAAACGAGTCAGTTTTGGGTTAGCATGGTCAGTCAACCATTACTAGGTCCTGCTTACCGGCCGCATAACCCAATTGTGTAGGGATAATACATGATATCAGCTAACTATCCATCCAGGAAAAAAATTTAGTATTATATAGTTATAGCAGATGATTTACATGTTACAAAAGTTTATTTTGATATGGTATGCTTATGTTTAAAAGTACAGATTTCCATGATTTATTAGTTACAGTTGATGTATTTATTACAGCTAAATTACTTGCAGTATATATATATAACACGCAAGAACTTATGCTGTCACACATTGATGATACTCTATCTCACTTATTGAGAGGTGTCTCACCTTAGAATTCAAACATTTCTAGAGATCTAGACAGTCAAGCGGAGCGAACTCCGAGGTGGAGAAGGTGTTGGTACAGTCCTAGATTCAGGGTAAGTGTTAAGTTGGGAGATGTGTTTTGTATAATCCTTAGGACATTTTATGGTTTTTGGAGATGCACATGTATATTTATGGTGATAGTAGAACTCTGTTATTATATATAAGGTTTAGGTATATTGTGTTTTCCGCTGCATAAATAGTGTGTATTTATAGATAGGTATTCCCGGTACTCACTTTGGGTCTGAGATGACATTGTGGATATTATTATTAGTATCAGAGTAATTTAATATTTTTAACCGTATGAAAAAGAAAAAAAATATGTAGCAGAATTTTTCAGGTCGTTACATTGGAGCCTACAGAGTCCAACAACTATTGGAGGTAATTCCCATGTTCACGTGAAGTTTTATTTTTGCAATTCATTTGGTGTCAAATGATAATGGGTCTCATTTTTTTATGATATTTACTCTCTCAGCTGCTTAATTCTACGAGGTTTTTTATTTTTTTTTTGCCGATATCGTCATAGAACACGAGTATGATGGTTCTTTCACCTTCCCTTTTGCAGTTCCGCTAAACATATATGCCTTAAGATTGACTGATAGATATCGATCCAGGTGTGTTGAGTGCACTAGCTCGGCAATCTAGGCTCTACTTCTGTTCAAGAAGTTGTATCCTGGACATAGGAAGAAGGAGATTGAGAACCTCATCGCAAACGTTGCAGGGTGTCTGGAAGATGTGCAAATGCCCGATGGTTCTTGGCATATTTTCCCCACTAAAGCATTAGACTTGAACTTGATTTTCCACATTTTAGAGTGAAGATTATATAGAAAATACAATGGGCATAATGAGGCAATCTCATTTACAGGTATGGGAATTGGGGAGTATGCCTCACATATGGTTCATGGTTTGCACTTGGAAGGCTAGCATCTGCAGGGAAGAACTATTATAATTGTCCTGCAATTCGCAAAGGTGTTGATTGTCTGCTAAAATAAAAAAAGGGATGATGGTGGTTGGGGAGAGGGTTATCTTTCATGCCTAATAAAGGTAATACTTCTACATGAATTATGTGCTCAGCTACTGAATTAGTGATTATATTATGAATTAGTAGTAGTCATATTATTGCAACTCCAAATAATGTGAAGAATTAATCCCATTTAAACCATTTAACATATTGTTCTCCGGACTGAGTACATTTTTCGAGCAAAAGAGGGATTAATTACATCCATACATTCAATGCCTTTGAATTAACTACTTTAAAAAAGTACCATTTTTTGTATATCTGCTTGGGTTTCAGATATACTGGTCTCTCTCTCTCTCTCTCTCTCTCTCTCTCTCTCTCTCTCTCTCTCTCTCTCACAAAAACATGTATGATAGCCTAACTTTCTACTTGGTGAAACAGGTATATACGCCCCTAGAAGGAAACGGGTCAAATCTGGTGCATACTGAGTGGGCTATGATGGATCTAACTCATGTTGGGGCAGGTCAGTCTACACTTCAAACATCAAAATTGTGTAATTAAATTGTTTCTATATAATTTTTCACCTATTCACCGTGCATCTAAGCTTTTGATCAACTCTCAATTGGAAAATGGCGACTTCCCTTAACAGGTGAGGTGGATGTCTTGACTCTTGAACACATCTTGATAACCACAAAGGGAAAAAATAAAAATAAAAATGAAACATGAACATGTTATGTGCTCCCACAAAGATAAGTTTTTTAGAAATACTATAAAGCAAAATTTCTTAGAAGTTTAAACCAACAATGTGATTCTAAATACCTTCATTCGAGATAACTTATAATTAACAAACCACCTAAAGCATGCATTTCGGTTGGGATGTCACTTCAATTCAAGTGAAGCAAATATGTCCCTTCCTTGGTATTGTGAGATAATTGAAATATGGTAACGATTATTGTCTTTCTCATGACAGGAAATCATAAGTATCGAAAACCATGAGAAGAATGGTGTGATCCCAAGGGAGGGTGAATTGGATATTTAAAAAATTCTTCTTAGGTAAATTTAAATTACAAACAGTATTCGGTAACCTAAGATCTTTCTAAGCAATCTCGATTCCTCCAATTAATCAGGTATGCAAATATTTAAAACAGATATAGCATTCACAACAATTTAAATATTTGCATAAATACACCACATCATATTACATTAAATGTTAACATGTGTGTGTGTGTGTGTGTGTGTAAATTGATAAAACAATGAATGCAAACACACATGAGTGCAACATATCTCATTTGACTTAACTGTATGCTTGCAAAATAATTATAATCATAAATGAATAAGCATACACATACGGAATTTAAAGTGTAGAAATTAAATGAAATAGAGAGAGACACACACACGATTTGTTATTGAGGTTCGGTCAAACCAGTCTACGTTCCCGCCTTGGGCATACCCTCCAAAGGATTCCACTAACCCTACTCACTTAACGGGTGGAGTAGAAACTATTTACAACCTCTCCTTACGGGGCGAGGTAAACCCCAGCTCAATTATCAAGTTGAGCCCAATTGGTCTCCCTTACGGAGTAGAGATTCCCCAGTTCAATTTACCGGGTTGAACTAAACCAGTCTCCTTTACAAGGTAGAGACTCCCCAGCTCAATCAACAGATTGAGTCAAACTGGTACATAAAACAGTTTTTGTACATAAAAAGTGCTTCTAAAAATAAACAGTAATGTACACATTGAAAGCTCTAAAATGCACTCTTGTATGATATAATTTATGCTCAAGAGAGTAAGGGTGTTTTCAAAATAATTTTTGCAATCTATGAATATGACATATATAATAAAAACTTCAAAAATTTAAACCCTATAAATATTTCTCCAAAAATATTTTCAATAAGAAGTAAGAGAACCTAGGGTTTTTGTTTTCAAATAAATTTTGCACAAATAAAAAAAATAAAATAAATAAATATATATATATATATATATATATATATATACATATACATATATATATGATCTTTGATGTGAGTTGAAATATACAATGAGCACTTCAAAGATTTGAATGTGACAAATATGTTCTCCAATAAATATTTTTGCAATAAAAAATGTTTGGAAAAGTTAGAATTTAAGCTCAAAAATATTTGTGCAATAAATACAATATGAGCTTTTGAATCTTATAATAAATGTGCAAAGATTCACAAACTACGTAGAGTTTTCCCAATAAAAATTTATCAAAGAAATAATATGGGAAACACTCAAAGCATACTATCAAAAATAATTTTCAAAACTAATGAACAAGTGAGAGTAAATGCTATGGATGTAGAAATAAATGCCCAAACAAAATACTCTCTTCCAAAAAAAATTTTCAAAGAATGAGTGAAAGAGAGTTGGAGAGACTGTAAAAATTTTACCCCAAAGAAAAAAAATTTACAATAAAAATGTTGTGGGGGAGCTTTGATTAAAAATGAGCCCAAAATGATTTGAGAGAAATTTTGACTAATCAAAGTTAGTAATCAAGTTTATGGAAAAGGTATATATAGAGTTCTAGAATTTTTGACCGTTGAGGAACACGTTCGATATTTTGAAAATGTTTAAACAAAAAATTAAATATGATTAGCGCTAAGAAATTACGCCAACCCAAGAGGTTCCGTCGACCGCGGGCTTCCCGATCGGCTAACCTCACACAAAAATTTGAATTTTTTGAAGGGATTTGGTTAGTTGGTCTGGGCAATTTTTCAAACCTTCATAGGTTTGGTCAACTAAGGCAGAAGGCCGGTTCGTCAGGCTTAAGTGTCGGTCAGCTGAGTAAATTTTGTTTATGAAGGCCGGTCGGTCGAGGAACAAAATTGACCGAGAATCAATGGCCGGTCGGCTGGCCATTTCAAGAGAGAAATAGGATGGTGGATCGAGGCTAGCTATGGAGAATAGACCAAAATGTATGGCCGATCGGTTAGGCTTAGCAGTTATAGAAATGGCCAATCGGCTGTCTAACGCCCTAAACCTGTCAAGTGGGGCCCGGGGTGTTATGAGACCATCCATACGTATCTGATACCATATCTAACATACATGTAGCGAAAATAATTAAACATTCTGCATTATAATACCAAAGTTCTATACTATACATCCCAAAATTCTATCCCTTCATTTTATATTACATAACTAGGAAAATATAAAGACATAAACTTAAAAGTTCTAGTATCTACATCCACTCACAATCACAAAAACTAAACCCGGCCTTGTAGCTTGCTAAGCTCGATCACCAAAAGGACCTGAAAAGATAATAATCCAGTGGGGTGAGACACTTCTCAGTAAGTATGGAATAAATTATAACAGTGTGTGGCAAATGAGTTTTAATATATATAAAATATAACTGTTTCTTAATCCACCACAACAAAGAATACACATGCATATCCAAGCACACATACATAGATATTTATCGGTGAAAGTTCCCAAGGATAGGGAAGATTATACTCCCAAACATGTACCTTCCCTCTACTTTGATACCATTTGTAACCTTGCCCGATTAAATTTAAGTGTGGCTACAACTGATACTTATCAAGGCACTCACCTTATTCAGTAAGCTCTCGGGCAAAGAGTTTTACTTCGCCCTAATTATTTATGCAATTGAATTCATGAACATAAGCTCACACACATTTAACATTAAACATATCCTAGAATCTGCATACATGTCTACCACACCACATTACAGTTGTCATACTTTCAATTCACATTCACGCACACACATCCATAATTGAAATGCACAACTCTACATCACATCTTCACTTTCCGGCCTCCTTGCTGTGTATTAAGCATCCCTCCCCATCGTCCTTAGTACGTGGCCCACACAAGTCAATTGCGTACTTCTCAGTACGTGGCCTACATAGGGTTACTGCGTACATCTTAGTACGTGGCCCATAAAGGGCTACTACGTACATCCCAATACGTGGCCCGCACAGGGCTATTATGTACATCTTAGTACATGGCCCACACGGGGCTACTGCGTACATCTCACAACTCTTTCGCAAATAAACCTCACACAGCCATTTATGTTCACAACCAGACAATATTCACAACCAGGAAGTATTCACAAACAGACTGTATTCCCAAGTAGATAGTATTCACAACTAAACAGTATTGCAACCAGTTAATTATGAAAGGTTATTCTCATGCCACACGGTTTTTCCAAAATATGGTTTATAATAAAAAAAATCATTATTTTCAATTGCCTAACCCATTCAGAAAACAATACTATAATTATAGGGTTCCTATACTCTAAGATAACTGATTCAAATTTAATAAAAAACCTGGTATAATTTTATTCCCCTTATCTGACTTACTGAGAGACCTGCTAAAATCCCTAATTCCGCACCCACAGCGTTCGAAACTCAAAACCCTGAAATCATATTTTTCTCAGTTTAATTAGTTCAACTTCATAATTACAATTATCTTAATATTCCTAAGCTCATACGCTCCCATTAACCGGTTAAATTTCAAAAATGCGGGTTTGATCCACTTCCCATATTTAAATTTAATTTCTAACATATTGAAAACACCAATATAATCAAATCCCCACAGTTTAATCTAATTTCAAAATATTCCCCAAAAATTCCATTTAATCAATTCCCTACAATTTAACTTAATCCCAAAACATTCCAAGAGAAATCTGATATAATCAAATACTCCAATTTAATATTCACATATTATAATTTAACCGGCTTAATTTCTAAAATAACTAACCTAATTTTTTCTCCTTACCTTAGCCTTGGAGTGATGCCTAGGATTCCCAAATCAAAAATCTGCTTCGATTAAAATGACGAAGATCAAACCTAGGACCATGTGGTGGTGTCCAATCGTTATTTGACTGAAGATTTTAGAGGAGTTGAGGAGAGAGAGAGAGAGAGAGAGAGAGTTTGTAAGGACCTGACCCAAGAATTTTGATTTAAATAAATAAGAAAAGGGGAAGGAATTTAAGAAGGGAAAAATTAGCAAGGCTCGTCGACGAGGCTCCTTTTCTCATCGACGAAGTCCTTTCTATAGCTCGGCGACGAAATTCGGAGGTTCGTCAACGAGGGGATGCCAAGAGATTTTTGGAATTCTAAAATCTTAGGCTCATCGATGAGGCCAACTCCGTCGTCGACGAACTCCCTTCTTATGCTCGTCGTAGTCTCTCTCTCTCTCTCTTTCTCCCTCTCTTTCTCTCTCTCTCTCTCTCTCTAAGATTCAGGTTTTCTGTTACCCGAATCAACAACCCGATGTTACCATGTGGATCAGGAGGATAATCCCTACGGTTATAGAGGATCAAATTTTTTTTTTTAGGATTCTCAGGTTTTGTCTTAAAATCGAGGAAAGGGTCCGATTTCGTCTTTAGTTCAGTAGATATAGTAGATAGGATTATATTGAAGTTTTTCTATTCGAGTCATAGATTTTGGGACTCGGTTTGCTGTTTTGGAGCCGTTTAGTTCATGTTTTGGTTTTCAAGGAAAGGTAAATGGTTTCTGTTTATATCCGTTATTTTTGTAATCTGAATCGGTAAAAATATGCTTTACGATTCTATGGATGTTTTGGTTACTTATTTGGGAAAATCTATCGGGTGAAATGACGGGATTTTTGGGTTATAGTTTTTGGGAAAATTGGGGGTTTCGGGCATCATCTCCGTTTATGTTGGAAAACTATATATTTGGTTAAACTGTAATATAGAGATGACCGTACCTTTGATTATTTAAAATTTTATTTTCAGAATATCTGATATGAGATTGTTTTTTTTTTTTTTATCCAAATAAGTGTGGAATGAGCTGATATATATTGAATAATGTGTTTTGCGAAAAAGCGTGCCAATTAACTACCGTAGGCTATGAATGATGTATTTTTTGAAAAAGCATGTCGATTAACTACGGTAGGTTGTGAGTAATTGAAATGAGATATAGGAACATGAGTTTCAAAATGTACCAGGTTTTGTGAAAATTCCGAGTTAGGATAAAACCAAAGGCCTAGGACAATCAAAGCAAGTTGGTTAACAACCGAAAACTAAGATATAAGATGTGCCGAAATAATACTGTAGGCGGCCGAGTCGGTTAACTACCATAGGCTCAGATATCCGGCTTGAGGCTGAGGGTGTGCAATACCACCTATGATTCTGGTTGGTCACCGAAGTGTATGAGTTTGTACCATGTTTGCACAGATTAAATGTTATAGGGCTTAGGCTACGCCAAGTTACCGAAGGCACCGTGTCGTGCAGCCAGCTTAGGCCGAAGAGTGTGACGACACTAGACCGAGGTGTTTTATGAGATGTATACTGGAACTGTATTGTGAAAATACTGAAATTGTGAAATGTTTATGTTTTACTATTGAAATAACACTCATGTATCCACACACTGATATAACATGTTTCTCCCTTATTGAGAGGTGTCCCACCCCTATCATACAAATGTTTTCAGGTCCCTCGAGTAGTCGAAACTAGCATCCTAATGTTTCAGGAGCGTGGTTGTTGGTTAGCTTTGTAAGAGTATTTTTGAAACTACTGTTCTTTGGTCGGGTTGTCATTTTGGTTTATATAGACACCCAGGGTATGTTATGTATTTTGGGAATTAGATCCTGTTTTTGTATAGACTCTAGTATGGTATTATGATATAATAAGTTTAATTATTCCATTGTGTATATTGTGAATGTGATTGTGGATAGGGTATACGTGAACCCTACAGGGTCAGACCCTTATATTGTGTAGTATCATGGACAATGGTATGATGCAAAGATAGGTTAGGTTACTAAATCATACCCTAAGGCCCATTTCCGAGTTCGCAACGTGACAGAGTTTACCTTATATCCCAGAAGTGGTGCCTACAACGCCTTAATCATGAATCAACTCCAGTTAAAATGTTGGTGGTCAAGAATGGAACCGGTGGTATTTTCCATACTTCGATCGGCGCATGTTTGACTGAGGAAATCGAGGAGAGAGAGAGAGAGAGAGAGAGAGAGAGAGAGAGAGAGAGAGAGGGAGGGAGGGAGCGTGAGGAGAGAAAGAGTGGCCTCATGGCCAAGCAAAAGAAAGGGGGGGCTTCTGTTTGTAGGGAAATGGAAATTGAGATTTCAATTAGGGGGGGCTTCTGTTTGCAGGGAAATTGAAATTGAGATTTCAATTTGAAATCTCTTCAAAGTTTAGGAAGCTTCTAGCTTCCTATATATATATATATATATATAACCATCACATTGCTTAATTTAATTAATTCAATTTAATAATTAATTAATTAATTAATTAATTAATAATTAATCTTAATAAATATTTTTTTGGGTTACTACAAGCTGGGCTTGGATAAAATTACAATTTTGCCCTTAGGGCATGGTCAGTTGGCTGAGGTATTTTAAACGTGAGAGGGCCGGTCGACCAAGGTTAGTTAAAACCACCTTTTTAGCCCTATTTTGACCCAAAAAGATTTGAAACACTTTTGTATGATTTTAGTTTTTAAGAAAAATGTTTTTCATGAAGCTATTGGGT
The DNA here is from genome assembly GCF_029873635.1 of Malania oleifera. NCBI lineage: Eukaryota > Viridiplantae > Streptophyta > Magnoliopsida > Santalales > Ximeniaceae > Malania > Malania oleifera. The sequence continues at coordinate 44,719,655 of NC_080422.1, read as the reverse complement.
CTCCTATGGTCTATATGTTGTCCGTCCTAAGCATAAAATCATATCATGCATGTCATGCATTATTACAGACCAAATAATAAAAACTAAATGCATTTACAAAACAAATATCTTCTTCTTCTTCTTCTTCTTCTTCTTCTTCTTCTTCTTTACTCTTTTGATGATTCTTCATGGAATGTGCCAAGTTGTATGTGCGTTAAGATCCGTCTTGGCTTCCATTTTTCTGTCCCTCATGTGTGCACTGAATTAAAAACTTGTTCAAGCACTTAAAAACACACATAAGAACCTTGTGTTTTGTCAACATCAAAATAAGGATTGGACTCAAAAAGTCAACAAACCATGTAAATGGGAAAGAACCAATTAAAAAATCTAAGTAGCAAGATCAAACAATCAAGAAACTAAAAGCACGTTATTTACTAGAAAACCCTTCCAACAAGGGAAAACTAGGGGGACCATCCCAAAGTCCACTAATCAATGAAAATGCAGAGTACATACAAGAGCTCCACAACAAAAACATGAGAAGAATCTACTCCAAGTAGCTTCCAAATGATAAATTGATGAATCCCCACTCCCCAAAGAGCAAGAATCCAAATTTCAGGAAGGACCAAACACTCTTATAGATGTGAAGAATTAATGAAGAAAATTAAACCCTTTTTGTGTCTTGAAGACCAACCTAAGAAAACCTTTGTGTTGAAAGATCTCTGCTTTCTAAAAAAGTTAATACCTCTCTCTCTCTCTCTCTCTCTCTCTCTCTCTCTCTCTCTCTCTCTCTCTCTCTCTCTCTCTCTCTAAGTCACCTCGCATACTTAACTTGATCATAATATTCCACTTAAAACGTGTGACGACCCAAAGAATAAGGGTATTTAAATAATAAAGAGGGAGAGAAATGGAAACACTAACATAAGGAGGTAGTTGACTTTGCCAACAATGGTATAGCAGGACCTCATCGACGAAGGTGAGCTTCGTTGACGAGAAAATACCGAGAGAAGAATTTAGGCTACTCTGAATTTTGTTGACGAAGGGTAAGGTTCGTCAACGAAATTACTTAAGGACTCGTCAACGAGATGACGTGGCTCGTCAATGAATCCCGCAATATAAATAGCCTTAAACTGATTTTTAATTGTAGAAATTTGCCGTAAACTCTCTCTCTCTCTACCCCTATGGTTCCTCCCTCTCCTTCATTTGATTTCAGCCTCGTTAGTCACCGGATCGACAATCTGAAGCCACCACGACGCTCCTGACCGAGTTCTCTGCAAGTCTGCCGGAATGGATCATCGGTGGAACGAAGTTGAAATTCATCCCAAATCCAGGGTAAGGTCTTTTATTCAGTTTTTGGCCTTCTAGCAGTTATAGGAAATGATGTAGGCCAAGAAATATTGATGTTTTGTTATGAGATTTATGGTTTTTAGGGTGTTGAGTGGAGAACCCTGCGGGTGTAGGACCCGCCTAAGTAGAGGATTTTAGCAGAAGTCAGGTAAGGGAAATATGTTATGCTAGGCAATTTTTCTATATTTCAGTATAAACTATACGTTTTTATCATATGATCATTAACAATAGAAATTTATACAGGTTATCATTTATGTATAATATGTTTAAAATTACTGTGTGGCTTGAGAATATGGGTATAGTAAAGAAACATGTTTTACAGTATTTTTAGGATATGATTTACAGAATATACAGCCAGTGGTTATGTTTTATGGTAATTACAGTACCATGATTATACAGTTTACAGTACCATGATTATACAGTTTTCAGTACCATGACTTACAGATTACAGTTTAGTTCAGAGATACAGATGATACAGTTATAATTTATTTCATTGTCATGGTTTATACAATTATTTCAGAATCATGCTAAATCAGATAGTTGTATATAGAGATGTATTATATAGTATCAGATCCTATTGGACTATACAGTTACAGAGCACGGTACCGTAGCTACATACAATTTACAGAGTGCAACCGCCTATTCAGATAATTCGTGGTAGTAGGTTGATCGTATAGTACCCTAGACATGGACAGATTCCCCATCAGATATGGGTTAAGGAGGGCAGATCAGACCGAGGGAGTATAGTGGTTTACCCTGGTCGGCCAGCCAGGGTAGATCCCGCCTTCGGGCCGCACAACCCTGTCATGAGGGGTTAAATCATGACACACAGTTATCCACAGGGAAGTTTTCGGTTATTATTATGTATGTATAGATTTACAGAGAAAGAAAGTATGCTTATTTATATTAGAAGTACTTTAAGTAGAAACCTAAAATACAGATATGTTGAGCAACATGAAAATATGGGTGGTTTCTATTACTTGTACTGTATTTACAGGTTCAGTTATACATGATTTTTATAGTAACATATTTTCCTAATATTGTAACTCAATTGCCACACACTAGTAATAGCATATTTCGTCTTACTAAGCGTTGGCTCATCCCAATTACTTTAACATTTTTCAGGTGATCCAGGTAGGCGAGCAGATCAGGCTTACAGGTATAGGGGCCTCAGTATTGCCCTGATAGTTGTGTGAGTATTTTTTGGAATATTTTGTATAACCCTAGCCAATTGAGGGTATTCTGGAAAACAGATATATATGTATATTTTGGGAAACACTTTAGTACTCTAGTATTGTATATAATTACATATGGTTATGTTTATTTGATTTCTACTTCTCGCTGCTTAGGTTGATGATTGGGTTTAATCCAGTATGATATCAGAGCATGTTAAATGTCATAGTATAAAAAATAAAAATAAAAAAACTAGGTTAAATAGCAAGTCGTTGCGTAAGGAAGGCCTACACTCAACACCTTTTGATATGTTTTGTGGGGTTTCACAAGGGACTAGCCCAATACACCAAGTACCAAGACCAGCAATCTCATTCTCCAAACCTATAAGGAGTCTCAATGTTTAGTAAATCCCATGCCCAACTACCAAAGATAAATATATATATATATATATATATATATATATATATATATATATATATATCTGTTAGCCTTAGTGGCTACACCATCATTGTTTAAATGTGTTTTGATGATATTTACCTATATGTTGTTCCTAGTGTTTTCCTGTCTTTGCAGATCATGTTTAGTACAGGTACTCGTACATGAATTATTGGATCAAAGGCAAAGATCGGACCGAGTAGACGTTAAGAAGGAAAGATCAAATAGACATGTACTCAGAATGATCCAAGCACAACCAAAGGAAGCTTCATTGTAGAATTATTTGTAATAAGGGTTGTGTAAGGTTGTATGTTTTGTAACTCTTGTAAGTGTGTTTCTTGCATGATTTATGAGCAAGAGTTGAGCAAAGCACATGCATACTAGGACACATGAGTTTATAGGGTTGCACAAAAGACATAAAAACAAACTCACCTTTCATAACTTTCTAAGTTAAAACAAGAGTTTGTTAAATGAATCATAAAACTCAATATGTTTTCAAAGGGACAGATTTTTAACATCCTAGTTTTAAGAATATTTTTATACTTAGTCTCGATTGTGTTAAAACAAGTTTAATGTCCTAAAGGTTCAAAGAAAGTCGAGTATATTTACAAAAGGACATACTAAGCATATAAGTTATCAAAATGGGTTTTCAAACGTGTTTTATTAATTAAAATATCTTATATTAAAAAAAAAACTCATTTTGACAAGTTTTAATCTTGTCAACGATTCAAACTACCACGCGTGGAAAAATCAAATGTCCGTATTCATTTAAGCATATGACTTGGATTTGTGGGAGATCATCTCCAACGAGGACTTCTCAATCAAAAAGAGAAATGAGGATATTCCGAAGACTTTATTCGAACAATCACCAAGTGAAAGAAGGTTAGTTGGGCTAAATTTTAAAGCAAAGCATATTATTTTTTGTGGTTTAAATGATGATGTATATAGTCTTATTTGTAAATGTCAAACCGCAAAAGAAATGTGGGACGTACTTGAAAACATCTATGGAAACACATCACAAAATGAACAATAAAAAATATGCATGCTAGTTAGAGAATATGAAATATTTAAATTAAATGATGGTGAAGAAATTTCTTCCATGCTCACTCGATTCACACGCCTCATAAACAACTTGAAAGCATTTGGTAGAATTTATTTATTAGAAGATTATATTCAAAAATTTCTCCAATCTTTACCTAAGTCATCTATGACCATTGAAGAAGTAAGAAATCTAGAAAAACCTAAGATAGAAAATGGTTTTGTCTTAGAATCATCTTGTACTAATCAATAAGAAATAATTGAAGATAATGATATTGCATTCTTCACAAGAGAAGTTAAGAAACTTTTAAGTAAAAGAATGCAACAAAAAGAAAAAGAAGAGTCATGCATTAAATGTTGCGATTGTCCTAACTCTAGGCATGAGATGATAAATTGCCCCCTAAATCAAAATGAAGAAAATTTTCTAAATGGGGATCATAATGGCATAAATGGTGCTACTTGGGATCAAATCGATGGATTAGCCACCGATGATGAAAATGAGAAAGAAGCACATCCTTGCTTCATGGCAAACGAACAAGAAGATGAAGTAAGTTTGGATGAGAAGGATTATGCACCTTCATATGATGAAATTGTGAATAGTTGTGTTAAATTGTTTGATGAATTACTTTTAGTAAAAAGAAAGAACAAAAATGTTGAGAAAGAGCTTGCTTTGTCAAAACAAATGGAATTTTCTTTGAAAGAAGAAATATATCCGTTAAAAGGATAAATGAAGAGTTTGTTTTAAATTCTCAAAAAGAGCATAAAACTTTGAAAGAAAAGATAGAAAATTTGGAAGGAAAATTGTCAAAATCCAAAGGCAAGGAACCTTGTCTTTGTTTTATCTTGAAAGAAGAAAATTGCTTTTTAAAAAGGAAAAATGAGGAGCTTATGGAAAAAGCTCAAAAAGACCATGAAACTCTTCAAGGGGAAGTAGGAATTTTGAAAAATAAAATTGAAAATATTTTGAAAGAAAATACTCTCTTGAAAAACAAAGTTGAAAATCATGGTAAAATCATAAAAGGAAAAGAAAACACAAATAAATCTTTAAAAGTTAAGAAAAATAATGTTTCTAAAAAGAATTCAAAATCCTCTTATAAATCACAAGGTTATGCCTCAACAAGCAAAAATAATGCAAATAAGTTAAGGCCCTCACATGAAAAGAAGATTTGTCTATATTGTGAAAGAAATGGTCATGTTAGATATTTTTGCCCATTTAGAGGAGTTAGAGGCAAAGAAAGAAAAATGGAATGGGTTGTGAAGAAAAATCCATTGGGACCCAAGGAGGAATGGGTACCAAAAGGAAACACATGAGCTCTTTGAATTGTTTCCTTAGGACCTAGGATTAGGAATTAGGTTTAGGTAGATTTAAACCCCACCTAGGTAAAAGTATTTAATAAGCTCAAAGTGAAAAATCCAAAATTTTGAATTTTTTAAATTACTTTGTTGGGAACTTTTGAAAAACATGTCAATATTGATAAGTTCAAATTATAAAACCAATGTGATGCCTTAATTGTATATGTCATTATCAATTGGTTCCTTTTTGAAAATGTTGGCTATTATTTATGGGATAAATAGCATGTGCTCTGAGTTTATTAAATGAAAATACCTTATTTTTCTCATATAAGTTACTAAAGTTTTGAATTTAAGTTCAAAGGCATGCTATGATAGGTAAATCGATCTCTTATGGAAAAGAGATGTATTTCTTAGTCACATAATTCGTTTTGATGATATATGCTCTTGTTTGAATATATAGTAGAATATCTAAACATAGCATTCATGAATTGAGTTTTAGTAAAAATAATCATGACAACAAGTGACATTCTAAAATGAAGCATTTATTTGTGATATCATATGTTTGAGGAATACCTTCCTATTAGTGGCAAATTAGGAGAACATGTCTCCTATTTTCTAAAAGCATTATCAAATAAAGCCAAGTTAATTGAAAAGGTATATTTTCCTCCTTCTACTTTATCTCATGTCATGATTCATGATTTACATCTTGTGTTAAATTCATTAACAAATCATGGGTTATATTTGCATGCTATCTTATGAGATATCTTAAAAGAAATTTTTTTTTTCCTCATAAGATTCTTGTTAGGCTATAAGGGGTAATAATGTTTTAAATGCTTAAATAGTGTTTTGTGTTTAAAATTTTAAATTTTAGTATACATTATTATTATACTAAAAACCTTAGGAAAATCAAGCCAATATGAGAACTTTAGTCAAACATCCAATCAATTTCGCTTAATATATATATCACTATGATTGGTTATTATATGACAGTATTGGTTATTGCATACAAAAGATCTGAATTAATTATAGACTTTGCACATATAGCCCTAAACTCATCTTGAAGCTTAAATGATTAATATATTCAAAAGATCATAAAATTTTTGTGTTTGGGTTGTATAATTGAGGGGAAGAAGCAAATTTAAAGTTCATCCAATGAATACTTCAATGTATTGTGCTTATTTTGGAAATATCTTATATATATATATATATATATATATATATATATATTGGATGCTTCATGTGAACTGAACGCTTACTATCCATTACTTTCTAAATGTTATATTATTTGATGAATAATTTATATTGATTGAATATATTGAACTGCATGCTTGATTTGAACGTCATCTACTTGGCCGATGCAGATTTGTGCATTGCATAGTGGTAGTTGATTAGGGTCTGGCATGTTGAATTCATTGATCTATTTTAGACATACATGCTAGCTAGTCAACTGAAATTATGAAGTCATAAGACTTATTTTTAAATTCTAAATACTTTTGAAAGTCTTATGCAGTATTAGTATGGTGACCAAGTTGAACTTAGTGTTTTAACCTTAAGTGGTCACTTAGACTGGTTCATGCACATTGTCATTAATGAATATTTATAAATGATGCATGATAAAAATATCATTTGCATGAAGATTTATTGGTAATTATAAGTCTTTGCATGTTAAATGATCATGGCTTGACATCCATTGCATGTGGGTTGAACTTTATGAATTTTTTATAATGCATGCTGAATAACTGAATAGGTAGTGGTACATGTTGAATCCTAAACATTGTACGCTATATTGAAAAACATGCAAAATTTTCAATAATCCTTTAAATTTTCCTAGAATGCTCTAAATTATACACATGCTCTTTACCAAGTTGTTTGGACCCATTTACCATGCTTAATTTATAAGCATGAATATTTTGTGCTTATTTTGAAAATGTCCATACTTAAATGATCATTGAATGATTAATCTACAACAAATGGTTTAACTTTTGAATCATCATTCATGAGTTTGGAAGGAAGCCAATCTAGGCTTTTTTTTAATATTATGGTTTAGCACCCAAAATTTTAGTATATGTGTTTAGCACACACTCACCTCATCACCATGGAATCTTAGATTAAGGGGGAGAAATCATTTTTAGGTAAAATAAATTGTACCTCTCTCTTTTTGATGATGATCAAAGGGGGAGAAGATATTTTGGTGTCCTCTTTGTCTCTCTGTTAAGAGAATGTTGTGTGGTGTTATGTGTGGAGAAGAAGTGAAATGTAAGTAAAATGCATGTGGAGTATGCATGTGGTAATTCAAAGATAATATGAAAGTTCTAATTGCTTACTTGTTTTATCTCACATGAACTTTCTATTTTATGGTATGCATGTTTAAAGATCTAATAGATATGAAAATATATAGTTAAATATTTTTACATCTTATATGCATAAAGTAAGGGGGAGCATATTTTAGTACCATTCTAGAATATGCATAAATTAAGGGGGAGCTTTAAATTTCACCCTATAGGAGAACACCATTGGTTTGTCATCATCAAAAAGGGGGAGAATGTTAGCCTTAAAGGTTATGTGAGCTTATTTGCATTGTTTTGATGATAACAAACCATTAGTGGTTCTAGGTAAGCTTATCTTTGCATATCAAGCCATGATTAGTATAAATATAAATGTAAAGATTAAGTATATTAGTAGTAGGTTAGACATCATCAAAAAGGGAGAGAATGTTAGTCTTAGTGGCTACACCATCATTGTTTAAATGTGTTTTGATGATATTAACCTATATGTTGTTCCTAGTATTTTCTTATCTTTTTAGATCATGTTTAGTACAAGTACTCGTACATGAATTATTGGATCAAAGGCAAAGATCGGACCGAGTAGACGTTAAGAAGGAAAGATCAAATGGACATGTACTCAGAATGACCCAAGCACAACCAAAGGAAGCTTCATTGTAGAATTATTTGTAATAAGGGTTGTGTGAGGTAGTGTGTTTTGTAACTCTTGTAAGTGTGTTTCTTGCATGATTTATGAGCAAGAGTTGAGCAAAGCACAAACTCACCTTTCATAGCTTTCTAAGTTAAAACAAGAGTTTGTCAAATGAATCCTAAAACTTAATATGTTTTCAAAGGGATAGGTTTTTAACATCCTAATTTTAAGAATATTTTTATACTTAGTCCTGATTGTGTTAAAACAAGTTTAATGTCCTAAAGGTTTAAAGAAAGTCGAATATATTTACAAAAGGACATACTAATTCACACGTGTTTTATTAATTAAAATATCTTATATTCAAAAAGAAACTCATTTGGACAAGTTTTAATCTTCGTTAGATTTAATATATTTCATATAATTTTTTCCAAGAATGATTTGAGTCATTAAAACACTTTTTGATAAGGAAAAACAAAGTAATCGTCACTGCCCTAGTGCAGTCTTGAGTCCTGAACACCTTATGGTATTTTGGGCATAACTTTTTCTAGAAAAGTTCAAATGGGACAATCTTGGTGTCCCTGGAAATCTAAGACAAAATTCCACAACTTTCATTTTAGTGACTTTTTCTGATTCAGGGACCTCGTCGACGAAATTCAGATTTTGTCGATGAATTATGGGCAGAAGCGCCCCAATGGGCGAAAAAACAGCTAGTTTGCCAAATAAAGTATTTTTTCTTCCCCCCAACGGCTAGGTAACGGCTCCTAAGGTTCTTGGGCTATAAATACAAGCTTTTAGACTTGTATTAATATGGTTTTGAGCATTGTTGATCATATTTGTGAAAAATATCATTTTATCCAAAACCTAAGCACTTTGCACTTTGCATTTTAGTTATTCTTCACAAGTGCTCAATCCTCTCTTGCTCACTCATCTTGTAAGATTCATTCCTTGAGAGAATAGAGTGAGGATTTGGTTGTGTTTCATATTGGCTCATTTAAGGAGCATTAAATTGTATTTTTAATCTCTTGTAAGGTTCTTTGTGAACCGAAGCGAAGACTCTTGGTGAGCGCGGTAGGGGTTTGTTCCCAAGTGTAGGGATTTGTTCTCGAATTGTAAGGCTTCTCCACCGGTGAAGGAGTATCTTTAGTGGATTGTGAAATCCTTGACTTGGTGCTAAGGTGTGGACGTAGGCTTGGTGCCGAACCACGTAAAAATACCGGTGTTGTTCTTTCTCTCCCTTACACTCTTTATTTTATATCTTGCACATGATTTATATCTATATTGCGATATAATTTCTTGTATCTTGCCAAGAGTTTTTATTTTGTAGAAAAATACGTATTCTGCGAAAAGAGTCTATTCACCCCCCCTCTAGACTATATACTCCTGGTTGGGACTTCCAACAATATCAATCCCCACAAAGGTCCCTACAATGTTCTTGTTTCTTCATCGTAAGGGCTTTCGTTACTGAAATTTTCACAAGATTCACCCATTGTTGCTTAAAGATGCCATAACCAAGTGATAAGAACATTCTTTGTGCTTCATTCTAGCATGATGATGTTTTATTCTAGCTAAGATCAATTGCACTTGACTCGTTAAAATAAATTGCATTCTCATCTAGGTCCAAATTCAAGTCTTGTAACAAATCCCTTTGCCACAATATTTCTTTGCACACTTCCTATATATTCCATTATGGTAGTGGAAAGAGGACATTTTTAAAGCTTGTATTGGCATAAAATGGATTTCCCTTCAAAGTAAACAAATATCCTTAAATAGATCTTCAAGTGTAAACATTAGCGTCCATATTGAATTCAGTAACTCACCAAAAAAGGGCCTACACTTACAAAACATAGGTTATGAACTTTAATGATGATTAATTAGGCCATTAATACGAATTTAGGTTAAAAAGATGGTTGAAATTGGATATCATATATATATTTGGAATTAGTAAGGATCTTCACCTCCATAATCCTTCAAAAGAGCATCCTCCACATAGAACTTCTGAAGATTTGCTCTCCTCATAATAAAATAACCTATCACCTTGCATGTTGCATCAAGCATTAGAATGACCTTTGTGCTGGCTAGACCAATGGTAGTTTAACCAACATTGCGTAATCCCATTGAACAAAAATAAACTCCCTTCCCCCACACCCCAACTCTCTGTTTGCTTATGAACTCAACTCAACTTTTAAAAAAATTACAATTCATTTAGGTATTGAGTGCCAACAAAAAATGTTGAAACTTTTTAATAAAATGGCTACATCCTCCTTCCCCCATACACAAACATTATAAAATGTAATTTTTCAACTTCTTAAGGATTGTTATGTGAGAGAAATTAGATATTTCTTTTCAAAAAGTTTTATACTAGTTTGTATTTCATAATTATACATATACTAGAAAATCAGCCGCATGCATTGCTCGTGATTGCAAATGAATAATATTGAGTAAATATATTTAAAATTATTTAATCTCTAGAGCATTAAATTTTATAAAAGAGATGTTCCAAGTATAATAATAACAAATAGTCATACTTAGATAACTCCTAGGATAAACTTTATGAGTAAGGATGTTTTTGTCAAACATAAAGGAGTTATGCTCTTAGTGTATTTGGGGCACGCATGTTCATGTGCACATGTGTTTGCCAAGTAAAAGAAAGAGTCATTAAGGGTACTAAGGTTGTGCAACAATGGCAACCCCTTTGCACTAAAGACACAAGCTTTTAATCCAATTCTCTTTAACTGCATTAACAAACAATTCAACAACCCAGCCGCAACCCATTTGTTCCCCAACATAACACCTACACAAACCCAAAGAACACCGGTCCATTAGGAGCAGATCAACCTTATCTTAGCGCAAGAAATAATGGTTGTGTTGGCCTTACAAGGCTTAAAATTTTGTTATCTTGTTTTGAAACTAACAAACAAGTGGAATTTAACATATTTGTGTGAGTAATGTTATTTCAGGACTCACATATGAGAAAGTAAGGTCAAAGTGCTCACAAGAATCAAATGAAGCTTAAATGAGCCAAAACATAGATTTAAAGATGATATATTAAACCTTGAAGAATATGAGGACATGAATGAGTTGTTGAAAGTCAAGGAATATTAAAGTCAAAAGAGTCAAAGAAAGGTAAAGTGAGAAAGCTCAAAGAATATGGAAGCTTGAAGAAAAGATGGACTCAATCCAAGGACAAAGCATGAAGACTCAAGAACCTAGAATGTTAATGTCTTCGAAGTCTCATGTAAGTACTTTAATGTTTAAAATATTGTTTGAAATATTATGAAACTCTTAGGTTAACTTCTTGGACCTAGATACCTTTTAAAATATTTGAAAAATATTTTTATAAGGTCAAAAATTATTTTAAAAATGTTAGAATCTTTTTTGGAATGAAAAGCACCAAAAAAGAGTTTTTCCAAATGCTGTTAGTTTTTATACATCCGAATTTAGGTGAATTTTTATCTATAAAAAACTCCTTATTTTAAAATGTGTTCAACATTAAAATTTTAGGATTTTCTCTTAGCTTTCTTTTGACACCAAGATCACTTAATTTGGAGTTACACATAAAAAGTTATGGCCAAAACACTAAAGCGGGGTCACAACTATCAGCCATCTGAACACTGTTCACGGGAGGAACTTCAATTGACTGAACAGCATACAGAACCACTTCAGACGTCTGAAGAATAAGCTCAGACGTCTGAAGCTTTTCTGGGACAAAACAGAAATAGGAAGTAGTAGTTCAGACGTCTGAACACGACATTTCAGACATCTGAACTCGACACTTCGGACATCTAAACCGTACTTCAGTCATCCGACCCTGTGTCCAGTTCATTTTTTTTTAAAGGGTTTCAGGAACTTTAGATGACTGAACTCGACTCTTTAGACATCTGAACATTGTTCAACGGGAAAATTTTTTAAAATCTAATATTTTAAATTATAGCTGTTTGAGCTCCAAATTTTCTAACAACTTGGGAAATTCTCCAAGGAAACTTTAGCAACATGGAAACAAGTTTGAAAGCCTATAAAAACATGGTTTTGCAAATCAAAATACAACCAAGAAATGAAAAATCTGTTTTGAGAAGATGAAAGCACTTTTGTTCTTCCAAAACTCTCTTGCTCACTCATTGCAAATCTCTTTTGCTTAGATATTCTGAAGTGCTAATCCTTCCTTCTCTGAATTCCTACTGCTAATCCTCATCTAAGAAGAATATTGGTGAATTCTATGCTTGAGTTTCATTGTATTTCATATTGATATTTTACATTCAAGTATATAGTGCTGAAATTGTACTAACTTGCTCTTTGAGAGAGTATACTTGTACGCAGATCTTATCTTGTGTTTCTTGTAGTTCTTTGACGTTCCAAGGATTGTTTGGATCATTGGCTAAGCAAGGGGATATTGCTTAGAGAGGCGGGCACTAGCCTAAAGAAGTAACCGAACGAGGGGACATCGTTTGGAGAGGCGGGCTCTAGCCTAGTGAAGGAGTGTTTGAGCGCGGGGTATCACTTGTAATTAGGTTTTGTTCCACCCATCAACGGAACAAGTTTAGTGAATCTTTTGGTTGTTTACCAAAGGCGAGGACGTAGACTGGGTATAAACCGAACCTCGTAAAAATCCCCGTCTCACTCTCTCTTTCCCTATTCTTTATTTTCAGTTCATATACAACTACGTGGATGTTTTAAATATCTAAATCATACGTACTACGCATATTTGGAAATCAAGTAAACTTAGAGTCCAATTTTGATTTGGGTTGCGGAAACCGAAAGGGAGTACGTTGGTTACACCATATCTTGCGGAAACCATACGGGAGTACGTTACTTGGTTAACATCCCAAAGATAAATTTACTAAGAGTTTATTTGAATTCTAAATATTTAGAAAGAGTGATTGGATTCATCTATACAAAGCTTTACATCAGCAAGCATAAATTCTCATTCACAATAGGGCTTGATTCAAATTTGGCTAATATCAACAAACAACTATTTTGAGTTTTTATATTACATAAGTGATGTGTATTGACTTGTTTGTTTGCTTTCTAATTATAGTTGATTGGTTTGGTTGAATGATTGGATGTTTGTATGGTTAAGGATTAAATAAAGAAACTAAGTTCTTGGATGCTTAACAAATTAAACAAATAAGTCACAAATTTGTTAAAAGAAATAAAATAAGTTTAAGAATTCTAAAAAGGAATTAAAAGAAATTTTTAAAAGTCAATTCACCCTCCCCCTCTTGGGAAGCTATTCCTAATTTCAGGTTGATCACTGTTATGCCCCTTCTCTGTAGGTTATCCAAAGTCAATATTCTTTCCATTGTTGTTTCCCAAGTTTAAAGAGCCACTTCCAAAGGATCTAGCAATTGAAATCCAATGTCTCAATAATAGTGGTGCAGTAAGACTTTACCTCAATTTTTTTTTTTTTTTGAATCAATAGGCTTTGATTTGTTAGCATATATGATCCTTGGACAATTGACTTTGGATCTTTGACTCTCCTTAAACTTTATTGTGATGATTTGCCTCGAATTTTTGACATTTAAGTCTGCAGCGAACAAAAAAAACATCGACGGTTTGATGAAACAATCAACGGTTTCCTTCTGAGTTTGTTTCTGCCTGAAACCGTTGATGTAACCTTCGACGACATCACTCTCATTGAATGTGCTAAATTGTGATGCATTGTTAATACCCTCCCGCAAACTTTGCCTGAGTTGGAGACAAAGTTTGTTGCAAAAAATAATGAAGAGTAGCATTTGAAGGTGCGGATATGTTCTGTGATTGTTGTGTGACTTTTTTTCCAAAGATAGGTGATCTGTTGACGTAAAGAAAATTCACGTTTTGTGATTTTTGAGCATATACATTCTTGAGAGCCTCCCACACAGCATGAGTAATGTCGAGGCCAACAACGAGTACAAGAGTTTTCTCAGAAAGTGTCCCAATGATCCACCCTCAATGGAGACGATCATACTTTCGTCATGCTATGAAAGCATTTGTTAATTGAGAAACAGTGCCAACGAGTCTGAGAGTTTCCTCAGAAGGTGTCCCAATGATCCACCCTTAAAGCAAATGGTCAGACCTTCGTCATGCTATGAAAGCTTCTGTTAATTGAGAAATGGTGCCGACGAGTCCAAGAGTTTCCTTAAAACGTGCTCCAATGATCCACCCTCGAAAGAGACGGATAGATTTTCTCCGTGCTATGATGTAGTATTGAGAGATAGTGTAGCCATGGTAAAAGGAAGAATAAAAGAACATAAGATAAGCAGGAGGTATAATGTATGAGCTATGATTTTTTTTATTTTTTGACATAATGTGCACAATGACCTAATACCATAGAGGAAAAATAAGAAGAACGAAAAATTGTAATTCTCATTAAAATGAATGAAACGTGAACGGTCAGTGCATAAGCAAGATATTAGTTGGGCAAATAAAAAAATTGTCGACGATTTGATGAAAGTATGATGCACAAGACCGCTGATGACGTCACTCTTGTGCGGAGCAATTATTAGCCCATTTCTTTTACAGACTATTGGACTCTTTGATCTTTTTCTTTTGTTGTTCTTTTAGTTTTTTTCTTTATTCTTCTTTTCGGCGGATATCTCACTCTCCCAGAATTTCAAATCTTTGAAGGATCTCTTTTCCTCGATCTTTTCACGACTCTGTTCTTCAATTCTGATCGGACCTGTAGTTGAGTCAAGGTCTCTACTTTTTCATCGAAGGTTATAGTCACCGACACTTTATCGGCGTTTGCATTTGCGCGGTTACGTCCGGTACGTGTTCCGTTCACCGAGAAAATTTTAGATTTCATTTGCTTCAATTTTTTGAAGGCAGCAACCCGCAGCAAGGCAGATCGCCATTTGCTGGTCGTCAGCAACCCTAGGATCAGTTTTCCGACATCATATATTGCAGGGTGACACATTCTTGCATTTTTTATCATCGAATTGCTTATATTCTTTATTTTGGGCTGCTGTCTCGCTACTGCGCCATCTTCCTCAACCGGATCTGGATCCACAATTCCTACGCAGATACATTCCTTTTTCCTAACATTCTTCTTTTTCATGTTTTTTGATTCAAGCTCCTCTTCCTTTTCTTTTTTTTTTTTTTTGGATTATGCACCGAGTATCCATGTGTCCGTTTTACGGTTCATGTGACTAATCCTACACCCCTTGAAGTTGACCCCACAACTACAAAGGGAGGATAAAGCGAAAATGAATCCAAGAAGGTTTGAATACCTGACCTCATGAGAGGCACTCCCACAGCCCACACTATCACCTGAACCACACACCCTGAACCTCCTCTTCCTTTTCTTTCTTGTACTACCACTTGTTTCTTTTTTGTTTCTTTCATTTCCCTTCATTTTGTTTTCTCTTTTTTTTAGTTTTGTTTTCCCTCCAACCACAGTCCCTCTTGAACTTCCTTTCTTCTTTTTCCTTTCTTTTATCTTCTTTAACCCTAAAATCATGAAGAAGCAATGGTTAAGGAATCTTGTTTCTTCAATATTCTTAGATTTAAATCTTAAATTTAGATTGAAGAATTCTTGTAATCCTCCATTGCTTAAATATTTTTCTATTGATTTTCTTTAACTATATTAAATTTTCTACGTCAAAGGATGCTTATTGTAATATTTTTCAAATGGTTGTCATTACCTTGATAGTTTCAGCCCTTGAGTGTGATGTGAAATAAGTTTGCAAAAAAGAAAAAAAAAAAATGCAAGCGTGTGCTTTGCCTGTGCAACACAGAGCCTGTGCAACACAGATTCTTTGTACACACAAGCAGTCCATAAAGGAATAAAATTGTGTTAGACAGCTGACAGCGAGCGTAAAACTTTGTGATCTTATTATCATGAATTCTTCCCAGATTCATTTAGGTTAAGGCAATAGACCAAGTTAATATAAAAAGGAGATAGTTAATAAGTTAGCACAAGAAACTAAGATTATATTAGCAACTTAGAATATAGGGACATTTATGGGGAAAAAAAGTATGGAAATAGTGGAAATAATGTTGAGAAGAAAAATTAACTTAATCTGTCTTCAAGAGACGAAATGGGTAGGAGGAAAAGATAGAGAAAATTAAAAAATCAAGATTTAAACTTTCGTACATTAGCAAAAAGAAACATAAAAATGGGGTGGGTATTATTATAAGCAAATACCTAAAAGATAATGTAATAAATGTTAAAAGAAATAGGGGATATGATCATTAAAATTAGGATAACTTTAGGTCTGGAGATGGTGAACGTCATTAGTGTGGGTGCTCTCCAAATAGACTTAGTAGAAAATTTAAAAGATAATTTTGGAAAGATATGGATAGCATTTTATAAGAGATACTAGTGTCTAAAAGACATTCATATGAATTGATTTGAATGGCTACATTTGGAAGGATAATATAGGATTTGAGAGGATATGTGGAGGCCATGGATATGGAGATAAAAATGAGGTTAGTGATATAATCTTAGATTTTGTCATGTCATACGATTTAGTTATGTTGAATACTTGTTTTATAAAAAGAGAACATTTAACAACTTTCAAGAGTTGGTATAATAAAAGTCAAATAGATTTCTTTTTAACTAAGAACAGGAATCATCTATCTTGTAAATATTGTAAAGTTATTCCAAGTGAAAGTTTGGTTATACATATTAAAAAATAGAAGAGAATGAGTAGCATAAATCAACACAAGAGGACTAGATGGTGAACTTGAAGGGAGATAATATAATAAAATTCAAAGATAAAATAAAAATAAAAAAAAGTCTGATTGGATTGTAGGGGATAGTATGGACTAAAATGACAAATTTTATTGTAAGGATAGCAAAATAGGTTTTAGGTGAGTCAAAGAAAGATACTCGGGTAGTAAAGAAAGTTGGTGGTTGGATCAAGAAGTCCAAAAAGTCATTAAGACAAAAAGAAATTGGTATAAAATATGACAAAATTGTAGAAATATAAAAAATCTTGAAAAATATAAAGAAGTAAGGAAAAATGCAAAAAAGACTATTAGTGAAACTAAACATAGAGCTTATGATGTTTTATATATTAAACTAGATACAAAAGAAAGAGAAAAAGACTTTTATAAACTTACTAGAGTTAGAGAAAGAAAATGCAAAAATTTAGGTGATCTACAATATATAAAGGACGAGAATGATGATGTCTTAATTAGAGATGAAGACATAAAAGAGATGTGATAAAGATACTTTGATAAGTTGTTTAATGAAAATCAAAATGAAAAATTGAACTTGGAAGTAACAAATGAGAAAAAGACTAAAAATTTGAGATTTTTTTTTGCAAAATTAGAGTCCTTAAATTTAAGATGACGTTAAAAAAATGAAAAGTGAGAAATCTATAGGACTAGATAAAATGCTAATTAGAGTTTGGAAATGTTTAGGGGATAAAAGAATTATTTGGTTTGCTAATCTATTCAACATTATTACAAAAACTAAGAAAATGTCAAAAGAATGGAGGAAAAGTATGTTAGTACTTTTGTACAAAAAAAAAAAATACGATATTCAAAACTTTAATAACCATCTTGGGGAATTAAGATTATGAGTTAATTATATGATGAAATTATAGGAAAGGAAAATTGAACATAGAATAAAATTAGAAATGAAGATTTTAGAAAATCAATTTGATTTCATGCCTAGGAGATCAACAATAGAAATTATTTGTCCTTTAAGAAGTTTTCTGGGAAAATTTAGGGAAAAGAAGAGAGACATGCATATAGTTTTTTATTAACTTGGAGAAAACTTATGATAAAATACATAGAGAAGTTCTTTAGTGGGTTTTAGAAAATAAGGGAGTTTGCAGTAGATATATGGAGGTCATTAAGGATATATATGATAGAGTAATGACTAGCGTTTTGATTGTAAGAGGAGAATCTATAGATTTTCCAATCACAGTACGCGTACATCAAGGTTTTACTTTGAGTCCTTATTTTTTTACTTTAATAATTGATGAACTAACTAGGAGTGTCCAAAATGAGATCTCTTGGTGTATGTTGTTTGTAGATGATATCATATTGATTGATGATAGCAGAAGCGGAGTGGAATCCAAGTTAGTACTTTGGAGAGCCACATTAGAGTCTAAAGGGTTTAGGATAAGTAGGAATAAGATAAAATATATTAAATGTAATTTCAGTAATGTAAGGAGTAGCAACAGAGAGAAGATTAAACTTGATAATCAAGATATTAATAGCATTGATAGATTTAAATATCTTAGATCTATTATGCAAGTTAAAGGGGAAATTGAAGATGTAATACATAGAATTAAAATAAGTTGGGTAAAATGGAGGAGTTCATCAAGTATATTGTGTGATCATAGAATACTTTTAAAATTAAAAAGAAAGTTTAATAAGATGGCTATAAGCCAGCTATGCTTTATGATTCAGAATGTTGGGTAACTTAGAAACAACATGTACAAAAAATAAAAGCTGGTGAGATACAAATGTTAAGGTAGATGAGTGGTTTAACATTAAAAGATAAAATAAGAAATGAGTATATACACATTAATTTAGCAATAGCACCAGTTGAAAACAAGATAAGAGAGGAGCAGCTTAGATATTTTAAGCATTTGAAATGCAGGTTAGTAGGACACCTATGAAGATGAGTGAGTTAGTTATTGTTTCTGACATGAAAAGGGGTAAGGGTGGACCTAAAATAACTTGGAATAAGGTAGTAAGAAAAGATTTAACATCCCTTCATCTAATAGAGGAAAATATTCTTGATCAGGTAAATTGGCGGAAAAGGATTTATGTAGTTGACCTCACCTAATAATATTTAAGGCTTGTTGTTATTGTTGTATCTCACTCTTCCTTATGTAAATTCTTTTTCTATTAATGATTTTTTCTTTTTCTATCAAAAAAATAAAAATAAAAAATCACACCACACTTCCCCAAGTTTAATTTTGAGCTTTCCTAAATATTACCCCCAAAGAAATCTGGTTTAAATGCTTTCCAACTTATTAGCCACAGAGAAACAACTAGGAAAAGGAGGTATAAAATAAACAAGGAGATTGGAAAGAATGCTCATTCTCATGATAGGGCTCTTTCTCCCTTCGAGAGATAGTTTCTCTTCCAACATGCCAACTTCTTTTCAAATATCTCCACAACAGATTCCTTTTATGCCTTTTGTATTTGAATATTGCACCTAGTCGAAATGAAGCTGGATCACAGTTTATATTAGTAAAATTAAGTATAACTTCTAGCATCATAAATATTAAAGTAGTAGTAAATATTTTAAAACGTTAAAACTAATATATTAAATTTAATGTATACTTAATTAAAATAAAATTGACAACTGTTATATAATATTTATTAAATAGATAGCTTTTTTTTTTTTAAATTTGAAACATCCAACATAACATGGTTCAAATTTAAAAAATAAAAAATCAAAGAAAGATAAAAATCTGCGTTGGGTAATTTCAAGATGTACGTAATACATTGGGTGACAATACCTTTCGATTTGAATTGCACTTAGAGAAAATATGTTATAAGTTACAACAACTTGGTGAATATTAAATTCTTGAACCAAATTTTTTTGGCGTAATACTATAAACATCTCACTCACATTACATCTCTAGACACAGAACTCTTGCGGGTTGGTACGAATAGGCCATGCACCATATCTAGATATTCATGGGTGCTCTAAAAAATTTGCCAATAAACTTTCATAGGGAGCGACCCTACTTCCACACTCACGTAGGTAAATCCATCAAGTGTGTAACTATAAATAAATACACCACCTAATAAAGGATATGAATTTATTAAAAGATAAACGTAATCTCATAATCGTTACATTTGCACCATTCAAACACTATAGGGGATGATCAAAACAAATGATAGTGCTCATCAAACTACTCAATTACTTTTTATTACCCATTGAACCTAATTCATGTGATCTCCAATCACGTAGGTTGAGTTGTAATCATTGGTAATTTATATTAAAGGCTTAAGACGCATCCCCCTCGATGTTTATTTCTATTTGTTTTTTAGCTAGTCCTTTTAAGGAATTCATTAATCAACAACTATTTCTCAATTCTCATATTTTAATCATATTAGTACTAGGTACCCCACATTTTATAATCACACTAATAATAGCCCAATTTTGACTATTCAATTAATTTAGGTTAGTCCACAAATATACTAATCAAAACCAATACTATGACTATGTGTCTATTATTCACTTGGATAATGCACTAAAAAAATTACACATATGTGTGTATTGTTGACTTTTTGATTCTGATCACTATTTTGATGCTGATAAAACACTAGTATTTTATGTGTGTATTTAGTGTGTGAACAGATTTAAAATTTAACACACATAAGATTAAAGTGACATGGAAGTCAGGAGGAACCTAAAGATTATACACTTGGCGCATTCCATGAAGTCAAAGGAGTAAAGAAGAAGACACTTACTATTTCATTTGTAATGCATTTTAGTTTTTATTATTTAGTCTGTAATAATGCATATCTCTACATGATATGACCATAGATTAACCATAGGGACTCAACCTTTGATGAAAACCGCTTTCTAAAATACTAAAATCATACAAAGGTTTTCCAAAATTAAATAAAGGCAAAAACTGAGGAATTCATTGACCTTGGTCGATCGACCAGTTAGAGTTATAATCAACTCAGTCGACCAAACATAGGCTAGAAGTCAAAGTTTGACTAAGATCGGTTGACCGATCATTTTTTAACTTAGCTTCCACAGTCGACCGACCTCTAAACTTGGCATTTCTACCTTCCTCAGCCGACCGGCACTTTTAGTTCAAAATTGCCTTAGCCGACTGGCCTTCAAGGTTAGGCCAACCGGTCATTTGGCCAGCCGATTGAACCCACGAAGAAAAGGAAATCGCCTTAGGTTAGCCAATCGGCCCTTTGCTCGGCCAACTGAACCCCTTCAGATATTCAAAATTATTGTGTGAGGTTAGCTAACCGACGCTAGGGTCAGCCGACTGAACCTCTCAAGTTCCGGTTATTTTCCAATGTTAATCACGTTTAATTTTTAATTAAATAATTTGAAAAATACCAAGTGTGTCCCCAAACGGTCAAATTTTTCAAAACTCTATAAATACCCCTCACATGAGCTAAATTAGTTACTTTGATTAGTCAAATTTTCTCTCTAATCTTTTTAGGCTAATTTTTAATCAATGTTTTCCCAACTATATTTTCTTTGCAAATTTTTCTTTGGGGCAAAATTTTTTGACACTCTCTTCACTCTTTTTCACTCATTCTTTGAAAATTTATTTTGAAGAGAGCATTTTATTTTTGGGCATTCATTTTTATTCAAAGCATAATACTCTCACTTAATCTTTTTATTTGAAAATCATTTTGAGAGTATTCTTAGAGTTTTTCCCACATTATTTTCTTGATAAATTTCTTTGGGAAACTCTTTGTCACACATGAATCTTGCACATCCATTACAAGATTCATAAGCTCATATTCTTACTGCAAAATTATTTTTTGAGCATAAACCCTAACTTCCCTTAAACTATTTTTCCATATATCATTTTTGGGAAAATTATTTGAGGGTTAAGATCTTTGAAGTTTTTCATTGCAAACTCCATTTTTATTCAAAGATCATATATTTGCAAAAATATTTTTGAAGGGCAAAGAGCAAATGCCCTAAGTTTTCCTGCTATTTCTTGAAAAATATTTTAGGGAGAAAACCTTATTAGGGTTTAAATCTTTGAAGCATTTATTATATACATCATATTTCAAAGATTGAAAATATGATTTTAAGAAAAACACTTTTATTCTACTGAGCTTATTTCATATCATATTAGAGTACATTTTTTAGCTTCATTGTTGTACATCTCTAATTGTATTTAGAAGCATGTAATATGTACAAAAATTATTTTATTTGTATTAATTGGGTTCAGCTCGTAAATTGAATTGGGGCGTCTACCCTATAAGAGAGGCTAGTTAGGTTTAACCCGTAAATTGAACTGGGGTGTCTCTACCCCATAAGAGAGACCAATTGGGCTCAGCCTGGTAACTGAGTTCGGGTTTCCTCACCCCGTAAGGAGACATTGTATGGTTGTGGCTCAGCCCTATAATTGAGCTGAGGTATTCCATGTCTCGTAAGAAGAGGTTGTAAACGACTTTTGCTCTGCCAGGTTAAGTGAGCAGGTTAGTGGAATTTTTGGAGGGTATGCCAAAGGTGGGGACATAGGCTGGTTTGACTGAACCTTGATAATAAATCGTGTGTGTCTCTCTCTTTATCTCATTTATTTTTCGCACGTTAATTTTCATATATGTATGTTTGTTCATTTATGGTTATAACTATTTTGCATGCACACATACTTTATTAAATGAGATATGTCACACATGTATGTTTGCATTAAATGGTAAATCATTTTACATACACACCTTAAAATTTAAATGAGATATGATATGGTATCTGTATGCTAATATTTAATTTATTATGAATGTCTTATTAGTTTTAACCCTCACAATTGAAAATAATAAATTTATGTGCCTTACAAGAATCATATGGAAAATAGAGAATTTTTTTTTTTTGAAAATTTTCAATATATGCAATTTATTTTTTCTACTTCTAAATAAGATAATAGCGCTTGACTTTAAGATTGTTGGAAATATAATAGAAGGAAAAATATTTACTAATAAAATTGATATTAAATAAAAAATAAAAATACTTATTAGAAGTTGAGGCATGGAAGGGTCACTGTCCTTAAAGCTGATTTTGCACCTACGCAGAATATTTCTCAATGTATATAGTCAGTGTGCATATGACCTATAGGATTACTCAGTTGACTTGGGTTTGTGTGCACTCACAAATATCAAAGCTATAGGAGATGTAGTGTCATTTAGTTATCCAACAAAATATAAATCTCAAGAAAGAGTAGAAGATAAAGTTATTTTGAAGAAGAAAAAACGTATCTTGAAATGAAGTTGGATTACAATATATAGGTAAAATTAAGTATAACTTCCAAAATCATAAATATGAAACTGTTTAAGTAGTAGTTCATATTTTAAAATATTAAAATTAATATATTAAATTTAATGTATACTTAATTAAAATAAAATCGACGACCGTTATATAATATTTATTAAATAAGTAGTTTTTTAAAAAAAAAAATTGAAACATCCAACATAAACATCCTTCCATAGAAAAGTTAGATAAGATCATCGTTCTCTCTGTAGTGACTCGAATTTTATATAACAGAATACCTAAAATACAAATTATACCAGAGCACTAAATTACCATATCACAATAATATGTCCAATATCAAATTAAATACATCCTTAAAAATTCTAAGATAAAACAAAAATAACAAATTTAATATTTAATCTAAACCGCTCTTTCTAATATCACTCATGCTTCTGTTACGCTACTCTGATTTTCGGTTATGCTCCTCAAGATATCTGAAATGTACAATAAAAATTGGGGTGAGACACCTCTCAGTAAATAAGGACTAGATTATTATCAATGTGTAACTAAAATGAGCTTTGCATTATAAAAATACAGTTAATAATTTTACTTTAATAAAAATAATGAATATTTCATTTGTAAACTGTCAATCACATATATAAATAAATATCCATAATTTCTTCCATAACATGGTTTAATAATTTAAAATGGTTATAATCACATAAATACCCAAATATGTATAAAAGAACTCCTTTTGGCCTATGCATATCATATTTACTCCCATGATCGGGTTGTACGATCCGAAAACTGAACTTAAGTTGGTTGGTCGACTAAAGCTAAATCAAAACATTATGTCTGTAAGTTCGATTCGTCTACCACATCCTGGTCCGGAAACAGGTGAATACAACTCTACTCAGGCTAAATTGACTATCCACCGCCAACACTTCCACAACAGTGTGACTGCACTAATATTTCTCTATAGTTATGATACTGAGCATTCACCACATCTGGTCCATCAAGGTTCTTATAACATATAATTGCAATTTATGCAATAAAAATAATATCATAATTTCATCAATATTCCCAACATGAAATTTATACAAAAATATCATCCTTATTCCTAATCTCATCAATATTTGCAATAAATCACATATTAAACATACACCGCAAAAATCCCCAAACTTGCTCAATTATGCGATAAAATATAATAAATTCACGCCACGCGATTTGTATAATAATTATAATTTCATAAATTACCTGAGAAATTTTTATAAATATATATCCAATAGATTTAAATAGAAACGCGGGTATGATCCATTCCACATATTTAATTTAATTTCAATATATTTAAATAAAATTGATATGATCAAATTCTTGCGGTTTAATTTAACTCAAATATATTTAAATAAAATAAATATCATTATATTCATATACTTAATTTAATCAGGTAAATTATAAAATAAAATCTGACATAATATCACCATATTCATATACTCAAATTTAATCGGTTAAATTTTAAAATAAAGACTGACATAATCCAGTCCACTTACCCTAACTCTAGAGTAGTGCTTACGACGTGCAGAAGAAGAAATTTCCTCGATCAAATCTTTGAAGAACAGAATTAGGACCTGGGAATGATGTCCGTTTTTCAAATTCGCAAAGAAATTGAAGAGAGAGAGAGAGAGAGAGAGAGAGAGAGAGAGAGAGAGAGAGAGAGAGAGAGAGAGAGAGAGAGGAGAGAGAGAGAGAGAGAGAGAGAGAGAGAATGGAGAGAGTGAGAGAGAGATTGAGGGAGAGAATGTTTGAGAGAGAGGTGGGGTTTCGTTCTGAAGGAGGATCCGGAGAAATCCTGGTCCTTCCTTACTTTATATAAATATATTATAATATTATATTATATTAATATATTATAATATTATATTATTTAATTAATAAATATTAATTAATTTGTTTTATTTTATTTTATTTTGGATCATTACACTAATCATGTATATGTATATATATTTTTGGGATCGCTACATTAGATTATCATTAGTGTGTGGTTAGAATGAGTTTTAGTGTAAAAATAATTTAATCTTAATTTTATTTTAATAAAACTTCATTTATAATCTGTTAATCACATCTATAGTGTTTGTACTTTCTCCTAAAACAATCATTTATGCCTATTCAATACAAAAACATAAGGAACTTTGTGGCGAGGATAGAGAACATGGGTGAAGAAAGATATATCCTAGTCCATTTCCTCCATAATGACCTCAAATCTACTTTTTTCATGACATAAAAAAAGAAAATCTCAAAAGACAAGAATGAGCACTATGTACATAACCTGTTCCCATATCACCCCATTAATTTCACCATTTATTCTAGGATCAATAACCTCATTAATAAGGAGAACTACATTGAGAAATTGACCACCCTCTGTAGCGCCCCGAACCCAATTGGGCTCGAAGTGCTATTTCCTATACATATATCTCTGATACCACAATTATATCGACCCAAACCCAAACAGGGGGTCCCACGTGTCCCTGTCCATAAACTCAATTTAAACATGCAGCGAAAGATAATTAAACCTCAAGCACATTACCAGAGTTCTAAAACCAACCCAGATACTCGTATGTGTCTCCATATTATATATATACATCCCAACATAAACAAAAGCATGAGAAACTAGTGTCTCGCTTGCACTTACAATAACTACAAAAAACTAATCCCAGCCCCATAGCATGCTAGGTCCAATTCCCTGTAGGTTCTGAAAAATAAATTGGATATTGGGGTGAGACACTTCTCTGTAAGGCATATTAGGTTATCATCAGGGTGTGACTAACATGAGTTTTAGTGTGATCATAATACATTCATATGTTTAACTATAGGTGAAATAGCATTTGAAAACTGTACTTACGCCTATATAACTGAAAATACATACATTTTCCTTGATAACATACTTTTGGCTCAATATAGCCTATTTTTCATAAATTACATATATGAATAGAGAACCTTCCTTATTGGGTCATCATAAACATCATAAATAAACTCTATGATCGGGTTGTGCGGTCTAAAGACGGGACTTAACCATAGTTGGCCTACCACCAAGTTAAGTCAAACATGTAAGTCTGTAAGTCCGATTTGTCTACCCAACCTGGTTCGGATTGCCAGGGGAGTACAACAATTCTTTGCGGCCAAATCAACTATCCCCAAGGCCTACACTTCCACTACAGTGTGGCTGCACTAACATATTATACTAGCTACGGTACCGAGCTTTCATAAGAGCTAGTCCCTCAGGGTCCATAAATCATATATGTAATTTATGTAGTAAAACCTATAACATGATCTCATTTTCATAAATCAGTATACACTGTCATGTTCATAAATCTATATAAAACTTGTTATATCATAACTCGGTATAAAACTGGCATATCATAACTCAGTATAAAATCGATATATCATAAGTCAGTATAAAACCGACATATCATAACTTGGTATAGAAACTATCATTTCATAATTTCGTATAGAAACTGGTCATATCATAACAACCATCTAGTTTAAGTATGCAACAACTATAAACATTCTCATGCCATACGATTTGAGTGATATATCATAATATAATAAACTACCCGGGGAAAGTATATTTTGCTGAAAATAAAGGTAAGATCATCTTTAGAGTTTAATTTAACTCAAAATGTATGATTTATAGAAAAAAAAAGATGATTACCTTACTCACTTTAGTTTTTCCCAAATACATATATAATACCAAACTCTCATTTTCATATGCCCGATTCATTCAAAAATCATACATAGTATACCTATATCCTTATACTTCAGTTTAATCGGTTCACAATTCGAAAAAAATTGACATAATCTAATTCTCTTACCTGTTCCTGAAAAATTGCCTACAACTTTGGAGAAGAAACCCTAGCCTCTTAAGTGACCGAGGACGAGGACTGACAAGCCGGGAGGAAAGAGAGAGAGAGACGATTGGAGAGCGAGAGAGAACTCCAAATGAGCTTAGGAGAGAGACAGACACGTGAGAGGAGAGAGAGAGAAAGATACTCTAAAACCCTAATGATAAAGAGAGAGAGAGAGAGAGAGAGAGAGAGAGTGATTGAGAGTTAAAATGAAAATTTAAGCTTACTTCTCACTTAAGTAAACTTAACTTGGGGGAAATCGTTGATGATTTTTCTGAGATTTTTGAAACCGTCGATGGTTTGGTCCTACCAAACCAGGGCCCTACTAAAACAGTCGATGGTTTTCGTTGAGGTTCTTCAAACCGTCGACAGTTTGGTCTTGTCTCAAACTATTTCCTTCTTTTCTTTTTCCTTTCTCTTTTCTTTTTCTTTTCTTGGTTCGGATTCCTACATCCTCCCCCCTTACAAAAATTTTGTCCTCGAAATTGCTAACTTACAGTTATCACAAATTCTAGAATTTGAAACCATTACTCGACTCTAGGAAGAGCTGGCAGCCACCCACATAGCAGCTGCATCCCAAGTTTGTTAGTTACACTTACTTATGGCAGAGGAATACCTTGGTTACATATAAGCTTCTGGGAGATTACAAGTAGCAAAACATAACTCTCCCAAAAAAATTACTCTTAACTTGGAACCAAAAATAGATAGTATAAAACTAAACAAACTTACTCTAAACAAGTTTGTAATCAAAAACCAAACTCTTACTTGAACTGTTACCCTTACCTAACTAGCGTTGGGCCTTGTTGAACAACTATGGGTACCTCTGTAGTATTTCCCCCTCTAATTTCCATGAAGCTTCCTCAACTGCATGATTACGCCAGAGTACTTTCACCAACCGAATTTTCGTGGTACGTAGTTCTTGTTCCTTACGGTCTAGAATCTGAACTGACACTTCATCATATGATAAAGTACCTCTGACTTCCAAAGATTCATAGCTTATCACGTACGAAGGATCTAGGACATACTTTCTCAACATAGACATGTGAAATACGTCATGTATCTTAGATAATGCTGGGGGTAGCGCTATCCTATAAGCAACCGGACCAAGTCTCTCCAGTATCTTGAATGGTCTAATATACCTAGGGCTTAACTTACCCTTCTTTCCAAATCTCATAACTCCCTTCATTGGAGCAATCCTCAAAAATATCTTATCTCTTACCTCAAACTCCAATTCTTGTCGGTGTATATCAGTATAACTCTTCTGTCGACTCTGAACTATTTTAATTTTATCCCTGATGAGTCTGATTTTGTCAAAAGTCTGTTGTATAATTTTTTACCCCAACATTCGTCGTTTACCAACCTCATCCCAATACAACGGAGATTGGCACTTTCGACCATAAAATGCTTCATATGGTCCCATCTCAAATACTGGCCTGATAGTTATTATTATAAGCAAACTCAATCCAGTGGTAAATATTGGATCCAACTACCTTTGAAATCCAGCACACAATTCCGCAACATATCCTTTAATATATGAATCGTTCTCTCCAATTGTCTATCATTCTGCGGGTGAAACAATGTGCTAAAGGTCAGTTGAGATCCCAAAGCTTTCTACAAACTCTTCCAAAATTTGGAGGTGAACCATGGGTCCCGATCTGGAATGATGGACACAGGTACGCCGTGTCGTCTAACTATCTCCTGAACATACAACTCTATCAGTCTATTAATGGAGTAGTTAACTTTAATCAAAACAAAATGGATAGTTTTTTTCAGTCAGTCAACAACTACCCAGATGGCATTTTGCCCATGAAGTGTCGATGGTAACCCCGTGACGAAGTCCATGGAAATGTGCTCCCATTTCCACTCAGGAATGTGAAGTGGTTGTAATGATCCTGTTGGTCTCTAATGCTCAGCCTTCACTTGCTAACATGTTAGGCACTATTCCACGAATCGGGCAATTTCTCTCTTCAGGTTGTTCCACCAGAAAAATTCTCGTAAATCCCAATACATTTTGGTGCTCCCTAGATGTATTGTATAAAGAGTGCGATGTGCCTCTTCCAGAATGGTTCTTTTAATCTCAGCATCATTGGGTACACATATTCTAGTGTAAAACTGTAAGAACCTGATCCGAGAATTTGGATTTAATAAATAAGAAAAGGAGAAGGAAATTAAAAAGATGAAAACAACAGGGCCCGTCGACAAGGCTCCTTCTCTTGTCGAAGAAGTCCCTTATACAGCTCAGCAACGAAATTCAGAGGTTCATCAACGAGATGATGCCAAGAGATTTTGGAATTCTGAAATCTCAGGCTCGTCGACGAGGCCAACCCCGTCGTCGATGAACTCCCTTCTTATGCTCATCGACAAGGACACCGTCTTGTCGATGAGGCTGACCGGGTCAACTAAGTTATAAATATCTATTTCATTTCTTAATGGAGAAGAAACCAAAATTCTCACTTTCTCTCTCTAGAACTTGAACAAACTCTCTCTTTAGAACTCGAACCAACTCTCTCTCTCTCTCTCTCTCTCTCTCTCTCTAAGATTTCAAGCTATCGGTTACCCAAATCGACGATCTGATGTTACTATGTGGATCAAGGGAGGAATCTTTACGGTTATAGTGGATCAGATCTTCGTTTTGAGGATTTTCGGGTTTTGTCCTAAAATTGAGGTAAGGGTCCAATTTCATTTTTGGTTCAGTAGATTTGTAGTAGATAGGATTATATTGAAGTTGTGTTCTTCAATTTTTAGGT
Organism: Malania oleifera; assembly: GCF_029873635.1. Lineage (NCBI taxonomy): Eukaryota > Viridiplantae > Streptophyta > Magnoliopsida > Santalales > Ximeniaceae > Malania > Malania oleifera. Next base: position 44,689,983 of record NC_080422.1, on the reverse strand, counting down.
TTTGGGAACTCGGTTCGCTGTTTTGGAGTCGTATAATTCGTGTTTTGGTTATTAGGGAAAGGTAAGGAGTTTTTGTTTATATCAATTATTTTTGTAATCTGAATCAGTAAAACTGTGGTTTACAATTATGCGGATGTGTTGGTTACTTATTTGGGAAAATCTATTAGGTGAAATTACGGGATTTTCGGGTTCACGGTTTTTGGGAAAATTGGGGTTATCATGTTTCGTCTCAATTTTTGTTGGAAAATCACGAATTTGAATAAATGGTAATATAGTGATGGTCGTACCTTCATTTTATGTTAAACGGTATTCTCGGATTAAAGATGAAGTGATTATTTGTTTTACTCAAATAAGTGTGGCTTGAGTTGGTATATTGAAATGAGTTAAGTTATGAAATCGTGAAATGAGATATAGGAACAGTGGTTCCAAAACTATTTTCTGGAATCTTTGGAAAACTAATATTGATTAAATAACGAAGGTTCTATGTGATGATTGTTATTATGTGGTGAGCATCCGTTTTAATTACCGACGAGTTGAGCATCCGGTTTAATTACTGACGAGCTAGGGCATCCGGTTCGCTATCGATGGGCCGAGACATCCAGTTTTAATTCCAATGAGTCGCTCATCTAGGTTGTTACTAATGAGTTGGGACATCCGGTTTAATTTCGATGTGTTTAATACCGATGAGTCACTCATCTGGGTTGTTATCGATGAGTTGGGACATCCGGTTTAGTTCTTATGTGGATATGTGTTGTGAAATATACTACGTGTTTGTGAATTCACTGTTTTGTGAATTATACTAGAAATGTGTTCTGAACTATACTGGAACTGTGTTGTGAAAATACTGGAATTGTGAAGTATTATGTTTTGCCGTTGAAATAACACTCATGCATCCACACACTGATATAACATGTTTCTCCCTTACAGAGCGGTGTCTCACCCTTATTATACAAATGTTTTTCAAGTCCTTAGTTGACACTAGCGTCCTAGCATTTCAGGAGCATGGTTGTTGGTTAGCTTTGTAGAAGTATTTGTGTTAGTACTGATCTTTGGCCATGATGTCATTTTGGGTTATATAAACACCCGAGGCATGTTATGTATTTTGGGGAATTAGATCCTGATTTTGTATAGACTCTGGTATAGTATTATGATGTAATAGGTTGAATTATTTCGCTGTGTATATTTTGTATGTGATTGTGGATAGGGTATACGTGAACCATACGGGGTCGGACCCTTATGTTGTGTAGTATCATGAATGATTGTATGATACAGAGACAGGTTAGGTTACTAAATCACACCCTGGGGCCCATTTTCGGGTTCGGGGCGTGCAGCTTAGTATCAGAGTTAACCAGGTTGTTAGGTCTTGTAGATTGGTTAGGCGTGATTTTGTGAACATACCAGAGTATAGAATGTAAGGAATGGGTAGAGTAAGTCGAGGGTTGTCTTATAGCTAGACAGGGACTCATTAACGGTGTTCTGTGTTTTTCCTAGAATGACGATTTCAGTAAAATCGCGGCAAATCATTGATAGTTTCGTATTTGTGCGGTAGGGCAGACCTGGACCTAAGAGTCTAGGAGTTAACATAATTATCCTGCAATGATTGTGTTAATTGTGTTATAATATAGGAATGCTAATCTATTCCCATACTATTTTCAGAATGGAGTCCAAGGATAGCAACTGGGATAGTAGCTCGGAAGGGACTGTAAGTGAAGGGTCTCTTTTTGTGCCTCGGGGATTGACCAGGCAGATTATGTGGGAGATCGGGCAAAGTGTTAGGGAACGGGAGCGTCCACCTACGGCTGCGGGTTGCACCACTGAGAAGTTCACCCACATGCATCCTCCGACATTTACTAGGGGATCCGACTCGATTGTAGCAGAGAACTAGGTGCAAAAGACAAAAAAAGATACTGAAATTTCTGCACTGCACTGATGAGTAGATAGTTCTCTATGCTACATTTCAGCTGATAGGAGAAGCTGAAAGGTGGTGGATGGCTGTGAGTCTACTTGAGGAGCAGAGAACTGATTCATCAGGGATGTCGTGGAGTCGTTTTAAGGAGGTATTCTTCTAGAGATACTTCCCAGCTTTCACCCGTGATGTGAACGCAGATGAATTCTCGAGTTTAACTCAGGGGACCCTGACAGTGCAGAGATACGTAGCCAAATATATTGAGTTATCTCGTTTTGTATCGTGTTTGATCTCAAACGAGTACGAGAAGACTCGAAGGTTTGAGAAGGGTCTAAAGAAGGATATCCGTAGGCTAGTAGGAATGCTACAGATTCGGGAGTTTTCTATTCTGGTGGATAAGGCCACCGTGATTGAGGCTGGTCTCTAGGAGGACGAGGTGGTGCAGGAACAGAAGAAGAGGCCAGTACCTTTTGGTTCTCAGACTGGTTCTCGATAGGGACAGTGGAAGAAGAGGTACTATGGTATAGGTAATCGCCAAGGTGCGGAATAGCGAGGTCCACAGCGGGACCAACCTCGCAAGCATTGTACCTGGTGCCACAAGTGGCATGACGGTGAGTGACGGTTTATGGGTAACTATTACCGATGTGGTGAATTAGGCCATGTATCCCGAAACTGTCGTACGCTAATGAATGACACGCCTACATCGAGTCAGAACCGGGGAAAGAACCAGGTGCCTCAAAGAAACTTTCAGGGAAACACAGCTCAAGCGAGAGTGTACTCGCTTACTCCAACAGATGCAAAACACATTGGCAACATGGTGACAGGTACCATGTTACTATTTTTAAATAAAGTTATTGTCTTATTCGATTCAGGAGCAATTCACTCCTTTATATGTGCAAATTTTTTGAAGCTGTGTGGGGCTAAAACCCAAATGATGGATGAGGGGTTGTTTGTGGCTACACCGTCTGGGAGTGTGTTGATCTGTAGGAAGATGTTAGAAAACTGCCCAGTGGTAATTCAGGGAAGGTCACTACCGGTGAATCTGGTAGTGTATGACATGTTCGGTTTTGATGTTATACTGGGGATGGATTGGTTATCCTCCAGTTTTGTCATGATTGACTGTCGTAGGAAAGTGGTGGTGTTTAAACCTCCTGGGGAGCAGGAATATGAGTTCGTAGGATCTTGTGTGCATTCAATGCCACAAATTCTGTCGGCTATGCAAGAGAGAAGGTTAATTTTGAACGGTTGTCAGGGGTACCTAACTTGTGTGAAGGAACCCCCTCAGGATGATCTGAAGCTCGAAGATATCTGAGTGGTTAACGAATTTCTAAATGTGTTCCCGAAAGACTTACCCGGTTTACGTCCTGATCGTGAGGTAGAGTTCGCTATTGAATTGCTGCCAGGAAAGATACTAATTTCTAAAGCTCCATATCGGATGGCTCTAGCTGAACTTAAAGAGTTGAAGGAGCAGTTGCAGAAACTACTGTATAAGGACTTTATCAAATCTAGTGTTTCGCCCTGGGGAGCTCCAGTATTGTTCATGAAGAAGAAGGACGAATCAATGAGAATGTGCATTGACTACCATGAGATCAACAAAGTAACAGTGAAGAACCGATACTCGTTGCCTCATATAGATGATCTGTTTAACTAGCTACAAGGAACGAATGTCTTTTCAAAGATTGATCTACAGTCAGGGTGTCATAGGTGAAAGTTAGGACTGAGGATGTTGCGAAGACTGTTTTCTGAACCAGATATGGTCACTACAAGTTTCTGGTCATGCCATTTAGGTTGACCAACGCTTTGGTGGTATTTATGGACCTAATGAACAGGGTTTTCCATGAATACCTAGACCAGTTTGTAGTGATATTCATCGACGATATTCTGGTATATTCTAAGAGTTCAAAAGAGCACGAAAACCATCTGAGGTTGGTACTTCAAGTACTACGAGAAAAGAATTTATATGCCAAGTTGAAGAAATGTGAGTTCTGGTTTAAGCAGGTCATATTTCTAGGCCATGTCGTGTCGGGAGGTGGTAAATTAGTTGATCCAGGTAAGATTAAAGTAGTAGTTGACGGGTTGAAACCGAAGAGCGTGTAGGATGTTTGGAGTTTCCTAGGACTGGATGGGTATTACCGGAGGTTTATGGAGGGATTCTCTAAGTTTTCTGGCCCACTGACACGATTGACGAGGAAGGATGTGAGATTTGATTTGACCAACGAGTGCGAGCAGAGCTTCTAAGAGCTGAAACACTGACTGGTTACTACTCCGGTGTTGACCATCCTATCTAGGGATAGTGGTTTTGTGATTTATAGCGATGCATCTCTAAAGGGTTTGGGATGTGTGCTGATGCAATAGGGGAAAGTAATTGCTTATGCTTCTCGACAATTCAAGGAGTACGAGAAGAATTATCCCACACATGATCTGGAGTTGGCGGCAGTGGTGTATGCACTGAAGATCTAGAAACACTACTTGTACGGTGAATAGTGTGAGATCTTCATGGACCACAAGAGCCCCAAATACTTTTTCACACAGAAGGAGTTGAACATAAGACAGAGGAGGTGGCTGGAACTGATCAAGGACTACGATTGCACCATTAGCTATCATCTGAGAAAAGCTAATGTGGTAGCTGATTCGTTGAGTCGAAAGTCAGAGCACGCGTCAGTATTTGCAGTGGTAGGGCAGCATCATATCAAACGAGATCTAGAAGGGCTTGGCGTGGTGTTGGTGGATGGTAATCATCAAGCTTTTGATTGCTAGCTTGGTGATCCAGCTGACATTATTAAAGAGGATTAAAGTTGCACAGGCTAATGATGAGGAGTTAGTCGAGGTTGTACAGAAGGTGCAACAAGGGTTGGTTGCAGATTTTAACATCTCTGAGGGAGGTGTATTAAGGTTTGAAAACAAACTGTGTGTTCCAAACGACGAGGGCATAAGGAGGATGATCTTGGAGGAGGCGCATCGTTCCTTGTATACGGTACATCCGGGTACCATGAAGATGTATCGGGATTTACACGAATCATTCTGGTGGAGTGGCATGAAAAGGGAGATTGCTTGGTTTGTGGAGTAATTTCTGACGTATTAGCAGGTAAAGGCTGAACATCAGAGGCCGATAGGGCCATTATAGCCATTAAGCATCCTGAAGTGGAAATGAGAGCATATATCCATGGACTTTGTCACCGGATTACCACCAGAGCACTATACGGGCAGAATGCAATATAGGTGATCATGGACAGGTTGACTAAATATGCTCACTTTGTACCGATAAAGGTTAGCTACTCCTTGAGTAGGCTAGCAGATCTATACGTGCAGGAAATAGTTAGAATGCACGGGGTACCGATGTCCATTGTTTCAAATCAAAACCCAAGATTCAGTTCTCGGTTCTAGAAGAGCTTACAGGAAGCACTAGGGACGAAACTTACTTTCAGTGCAGCGTTCCACCCCCAGACTAACTGATAGTTAGAGAGGACGATACAAATCTTGGAGGATATGTTACGGGTGTGTGTGTTAGACTTCGGCGGTAGTTGGATGCAGTTCCTATCGTTGGTGGCGTTCACCTATAACAATAGGCTCCAAGCCAGTATTGGTACGACACCATTCAAGGCATTGTATGATCAGAGATATTGATCTCCTCTATACTAGGATGAGGTCAGTGAATGGCAGATATTGGGACCCGAACTCGTATAGCAGGCTTTTAAGAAGGTCAGATTGATTAGGGATAGAATTAAATCAGCTCAAAGTCGACAGAAGAGTTATGCGTATGTTCACCGACGAGAGTTGGAATTCGAGGTGGGGGGTAAGATATTCCTGAGAATCGCTCCGATGAAAGGGGTGATGAGGTTCGGGAAGAAGGGCAAGCTGAGCCCACGGTATATCGGACCATTCGAGGTACTGGAACGAGTGGGTTCGGTAGCTTACAGGATTGCACTACCTCCAGCACTCTCTAGAATCCATGATGTGTTCCATGTATCTATATTGAGGAGGTACATGCCAGATTCGTCCCATATGATTAGTTACAAATCATTAGAGATTGGGAATGCTTTGGTGTATGAGGAGATACTCGTTCAAATTCTAGACCAAAAAGTTCAAAAGTTACGTACCAAGGAGATACCGTTAGTGAAAGTGTTGTAGCAGAATCATACGGTTGAGAAGGCTTCTTGGGAATTAGAGATGAAAATACGCCAAAAATATCCGCAACTGTTCTGAGGATTAGAGATCGTCAGGACTATACAACTACTCAAGTAAGTGGTAGTTTGGTTTGCAAGATCAATTTATGTAAGTATGTGATGTTTTGTTTTTAGAGTGATGATGTGGTTAGTCTCCAGGAGAGTTTTGTGATATTGTGAGCTCCTGAGACATTGTGTATGTAACCATCGTATTCCTCTGCCATAAGTGAGGGTATGTAATATATATGGGACGAGGCTGCTATATGGGGGGTTGTCAGCTCTTCCTAGATTCGGGTATGTGTTTTGGTATATTGATGAGTTAGCAAGCGAGAGATTGCAAATTTCGAGGATGAAATTTTTGTAATAAGGGGAGGTTGTAAGAACCCGACCTAAGAATTTTGGATTAAATAAATAAGAAAAGGGGAAGGAAATTAAAAATGTGAAAACAGTAGGGCTCATCGATGAGGCTCATTCTCTCCTTGACGAAGTACCTTCTACAGCTCAGCAACGAAATTCAGAGGTTCGTCAATGAGATGATGCCGAGAGATTTTGGAATTCTAAAATCTCAAACTTGTTGACGAGGCCAACTCCATTGTCGATGAACTCCCTTCTTATGCTCGTTGACGAGGACGTCATCTCGTCAACGAGGCTAGCCTAGTCAATTAAGTTATAAATATCTATTTCATTTTTTAATGGAGAAGAAACCAAAATCCTCTCTCTCTCTCTCTCTCTCTCTCTCTCTCTCTCTCTCTCTCTCTCTCTCTCTCTAAGATTTTGGGCTATCGGTTACTCGAATCGACGATCCGACATTGCTACGTGGATCAAGGGAGGAATCTCTACGGTTATAGCTGATCGGATCTTCGTTTTGAGGATTTTCAGGTTTTGTCCTAAAATCAAGGTAAGAGTCCAATTTCGTTTTTGGTTCGGTAGATCTGTAGTAGATAGGATTAAATTGAAGTTGTGTTCTTCGATTTTTAGGTTTTGGGAACTCGGTTCGCTATTTTGGAGCCGTATAGTTCATGTTTTGGTTATCAGGGAAAGGTAAGAGGTTTCTGTTTATATCAGTTATTTTTGTAATCTGAATCCATAAAACTGTGGTTTACGATTATGCGGATGTTTTGGTTACTTATTTGGAAAAATCTATTGGGTGAAATTATGGGATTTTCGGGTTCACGATTTTTGGGAAAATTGAGATTATTGGGTTTCGTCTCAGTTTCTGTTGGAAAATCATGTATTTGAATAAATGGTAATATGGAGATGATCGTACCTTCATTTTATGTTAAACGGTATTCTCGGATTAAATATGGGGTGATTATTTGTTTTACCCAAATAAGTGTGGCATGAGTTAGTATATTGAAATGAGTTGAGTTATGAAATCGTGAAATGAGATATAGGAACGGTGGTTCCAAAACTATTTTCAGTCATCTGTGGAAAACTAATACCAATTAAATACCGAGGGTTCTATGTGATGATTGTTATTATGTGGTAAGCATCCAGTTTAATTACTGACAAGTTGAGCATCCGGTTTAATTACCGACGAGCTAGGGCATCCGGTTCACTACCGATGGGCCGAGACATTCAGTTTTAATTCCGACGAGTCACTTATCCAGGTTGTTACCGATGAGTTGGGACATCTGGTTTAATTCTGATGTGTTTAATGCCAACGAGTCGCTCATCTGGGTTGTTATCAAAGGGTTGGGACATCCGGTTTAGTTCCGATGTGGATATGTGTTGTGAAATATACTATTTGTTTGTAAATTCACTGTGTTGTGAATTATACTGAAACTATGTAGTGAACTATACTGGAACTATGTTGTGAAAATACTGGAATTGTGAAGTATTATGTTTTATCGTTGAAATAACACTCATGTATCCACTCACTGATATAACCTGTTTCTCACTTACTAAGAGGTGTCTCACCCCTATTATACAAATATTTTTCAGGTCCTTTGAGTAGCCGACACTAGCGTCCTAGCATTTGAGGAGCGTGGTTGTTGGTTAGCTTTGTAAAAGTACTTAATGTAAGTACTGATCTTTGGTCGGGTTGTCATTTTGGGCTATATAGACACCTGGGGCATGTTTTGTATTTTGGGGAATTAGATCTTGATTTTGCATAGACTCTAGTATGGTATTATGATGTAATAGGTTGAATTATTTTGCTTCATATATTATGTATGTGGTTGTGGATAAGGTATACGTGAACCCTACAGGGTCGAACCCTTATGTTGTGTAGTATCATGAATGGTTGTATGATACAGAGACAGATTAGGTTACTAAATCACACCCTAGGGCCCATTTCTGGGTTCAGGTCTTGTTGTTATGGTATCAGAGTTTGTGACGTGACAAATGATTGTTTATTGTTGTTGATTATTATATATATAAAAAAATGGTATGAAAATTAGGGCATCACACATCCTCTGATTTAACTTTCATCTGATGATGCCCGGATCACAGATCGATCTTAGAGAAGACCTATGTTCCTTGAAGTTGGTCAAACAAATCATCAATATAGGGTAGTGGGTACTTGTTCTTGGTTGTTACTTTATTTATTTCCTAGTAGTCGATACACATCCTCATCGACCCATCTTTCTTTTTCACGAACAACACTGATGCTCCCCAGGGTGACATACTAGGTTTGATAAATCCCTTTTCCAGTAATTCCTGTAGCTACTCCTTTAATTCCTTCAATTTAGCTGGAGCCATTCTATATGGAGCCTTAGAGATTGGTACCTTACCTGGAAGTAAGTCTATGGAAAACTTCACTTCACGATCGGGAGGCAACCCAAGTAAGTCCTCCGGAAAAACATCTGAGAACTCCCTTACTACTAGGATATCCTCCAGCTCTAGTTCTTTTATTGGTGCTTCTTTTACACATGCTAGGTACCCCTGGCATCCCTCCAAGAGTAGCCTTTTTGCCTAAATGGCTAACAGAATCTGTGGTGAGGAGCACATGCACGACCCGACAAACTCATACTCCTGCTCCCGCTCCCCAGGAGGTCTGAATACTACCTTTTTCCTGTGACAATCTATACTAGCATAATTGGAGGCTAGCCAATCCATTCCTAGAATGACATTGAATCCATACATGTCAAACACTATTAAACTAGTAGGTAGCGTTCTTCCCTGAATACCAACTGGATAATCTCTAATCACCTCTTTACATACCACTACTGTTCATGTCGGTGTAACTACAGACAATTCGGCATCTAGTAGCTGAGTTTCTACCCCACATAATTTTATATACCCTAGAGATATGAAAGAGTGCGTTGCTTCTAAATCAAATAACACTACAAATTTATTTGAAAACAATAAGATATTACCTGTCACCACGTCTCCCACATTTTCTGCGTGTTCCGGGGTAAGAGAATAAACACGCGCCTGTCTGGGCAGTGTTCCTCTAGTAGTTGCCTCGGGGTGCCTGATTCCCTCCTCGGTATTGATTAGGTGGGGGTGCATTGTTCAACGGCCCATTGCAGTATTGTGTAAAGTGGTCGGGTCTACCACACCGATAACAGGTACCCGATCCACTTTGGCATTCCCCCGGATGCCTTTTATTTCATCTAGGACAAGTTGGGTATGATGGATTACCCTGATACACACGGTTCCCCATCTCCTATCTCTGACCTCCACTATTACCATGCCTCCTCCAAGGACCCTGACTCGCACCTGCACGAAACCCAGGAGGCATGGGCCTCTTCCTCTGATTCCGAATCTGTGCACTCCTTTGCAAACTCGTCTTTACCACAATGGCTTTATCCAACAACTCTGAGAAATCCTGCACCTGAAATGCCACCACCTGCTCGTAGATCCTCTGTCTTAGGCCCTTCTCGAACCTCCACACCTTCTTGGACTCATTTAGAACCATATGTGGTGTAAAGCAAGACAGCTCAACGAACTTGGTTGCATATTGCTAAACAACCAAGTGCCCCTGAGTCAAGTTCAAAAACTCATCTGCCTTAGCATCTCTGGCAAAGGTGGGGAAGTACCCATCAAAAACGATCTCTTTGAAACAGTTCCATGCAGATACTGGTCTTTACTCCTCAAGTAGCTTCACAACTGTCCACCAATGCTTAGCCTCTCCCATCATTTTAAATATGGCATAAAGGACCTTCTGCTCATCAGTAAAACACAGTACTGCTAGTATTTTCTCAATCTCCTGAACCCAATTCTCTGCTATGATTGGGTCGGCATCTCACGCAAAGGTTGGAGGATTCATATAGGTAAACTGATCGATGGTGCAACGCAGGTCAGTGGTGGGACAGTTCTACCCTCTAGAACTCCGCATGATCTCGACCATGAACTGCTAGGCAAAACCACGAAGCACTGATGTAGAATCAATGTCGTCCTCATTGGAAGCCCCCTCGTTGCTACTTCCTCCAACATTCACGTTGTTATCCTTGGGATCCATCCTGAAGATAGGACAAAAATGAATTTAGAATTTAACTATCTTAACATGATTGGTACAACCGTTAAACTAAGAAACCAAAATAACGTCCAAGTTCTCAATTTAAGGTTCATTCACACTGTTCAGACACAAAACCGTCGACGGTTTTACTGAGACCTCTGAAACCGTCAACAGAAAACATAAGATCTTGAGAGCCTGTTTTGAAGGAAACCGTTGACGGTTTGTGAACACCACCGAAAACCGTCTATGGTTTGGCCCCATAAAACTTCACTAATCCCTTTTCTTGTATACGTTTAGTCATTTCAAGGTACCAGCCTCTAATGACAACAAAAATTACGACATATCCAACCAACTTCACGTTCCAATTCTAATTTTTCAAGTTCTAGTCTCTTTACTTAGAAATAAAAACCGTTGTTGGATTTACCGTGACTTTTCTGAAACCGTCGTTCCAGGAAAAACATAGAAGACCGTCAAGGGATTTCTGCCTTCAGGCTGAGTGAAAAAACTCAAAATAACCTACCAGTATCCTAATCTACCCATTCTTATCCTCATCCTAACTTGAACCTATACTCTGGTAAGATCATCTATCAAAGTCTACATGAGCTATCAACTTGGTGCTCTGATACCACAACTGCAACGCACCAAACCTGGTGGGGCTCGGAGTGCTATTTCCTATACATATATCTGTGATACCACAATTATATCGACCCGAACCCAAACAGGGGGTCCCGGGTGTCCCTATCCATAAACTCAATTTAAGCATGCAGTGAAAGATAATTAAACCTCAAACACTTTACCAAAGTTCTAAAACCAACCCAGATACTTACATGTGTCTATATATATATATATAATGATAAACTAGTGTCAAGCTTGCACTTACAATAACTACAAAAACTAATCCCAGCCCTGTAGCACACTAGGCTCAATTCCCTGTAGGTCTTGAAAATAAATTGGATATTGAGGTAAGACACTTCTCAGTAAAGCAAATTAGGTTATTGTCGGGGTGTGGCTAACATGAGTTTTAGTGTGATCATAACACATTCATATATTTAACTATAGGTGAAATAGCATTTGAAAACTGTACTAACACCTATATAACTGAAAATACATACAGTTTCCTTGATAACATACTTTTGGCTCAATATAGCCCATTTTTCATAAATTACATATATGAATAGAGAACCTTCCTTATTGGATCATCATAAACATCATGAATAACTCCCATGATCGGGTTGTGTGGTCCAAAGACTAGACTTAGCCATGGTTGGCCTATCACCAGGTTAAGTCAAACATGTACGTTTGTAAGTCCGATTTGCCTACCCAGCCTAATCCAGACTACCAGGGGGGTATAACAACTCTTTGTGGCCAAATCGACTATCCCCACGGCCTACACTTCCACTACAGTGTGGCTGCATTAACATATCATACTAGCTACGGTACCGAGCTTCCATAAGAGCTAGTCCCTCAGGGTTCATAAATCATATATATAATTTACGTAGTAAAAACTGTAACATGATCCCATTTTCATAAATCAGTATACACTGTCATGTTCATAAATCTATATAAAACCTGTTATATCATAACTTGGTATAAAATCGACATATCGTAACTCGGTATAAAATCGACATATCATAACTTGGTATAGAAACCGTCATTTCATAATTCTGCATTGAAACTGGTCATATCATTACAACCATCTAGTTTAAGTATGCAATAATTATGAACATTCTCATGCCACACAATTTGAGTGATATATTATAATATAATAAACTGTCCAGGAAAAGTATATTTTACTGAAAATAAAGGTAGGATCATCTCTAGGGTTTAATTTAACTCAAAATATATGATTTATAGGGAAAAAAGGAGATGGTTACCCTACTCACTTTAGTTTTCCCCAAATACGTATATAATACCAAACCCTCATTTTTATACGCCCGATTCATTCAAAAATCATACATAGTATACCTATATCCTTATACTTCAATTTATTCCATTCACATTTCGAAAATAACTGACATAGTCTAATCTCCTTACCTGTTCCTGAAAAACTGCCTATAGCTTTGGAGACGAAACCCTAGCCTCTTAACTAGCCGAAGACGAGGACCGTCAAGCCGGGAGGAGAGAGAGAGAGAGAGAGATGATCGAAGAGCAAGAGAGAAATCCAGATGAGCTTAGGAAAGAAAGAGACACATGAGAGGGTGAGAGAGAGAGAGAGAGAGAGAGAGAGAGAGAGAGACTAAAACCCTTATGATAGAGAGTGTGAGAATTAAAATGAAAATTTAAGCTTACTTCTCACTTAAGTAAGCTCAGCCCGAGGGAAACCGTCAATGGTTTTCCTAAGATTTCTAAAACAGTCGACGGTTTGGTCTTACCAAACCGTGGCCCTGCTGAAACTATCAATGGTTTGGTCCTGTCCCAAACCATTTCCTTCTTTTCTTTTTTCTTTCTCTTTTCTTTTTCTTTTTCTTTTCTTTTCTTGATTCGGGTTCCTACACCCTCCATGAAAGCAGTCTTGAAAGGCTCCATGAATTTTCTCACTACCCATTTGAACATGTTTGCAAGAACCTAGGTCGTCAATTTGTGAACGCACCCAACAAGACTAATGGTTTCGAAGTTAACATTTTTATTTTGTGCTTATTAAATGAGCTATGTTTTTCTTTATTGATTCTAAAAATCTAAAAGCCCCATCTTCCTCTATCAACAACCAATAGATAGTCTAGCTTTTTTTAATGGCCAGGCTATGGGCAGTTCTATTTAGTTGTCAGAACTGGCTAAAGCCTCCCCCTTCATCCCCTTCCACCAATGTCTTACAAGGTCTCTGAAGCCTGAAATGGTGTTGGTCTCCTTCTCAAAGATATAGCATCACAAAGAGATGATCAAACCTGAGTCTAGGGTGAATTTTTTGCATCCTACTAGGGAATTGAGGAACCACTACCAAAAAACAATCAATTCTGGATATGATAGGTTCTTTCCTGAATTTGGACCAAGTACAAGAACCTCCTAAAAGGGGAAAATCAATGAGATAAGTATAATGCACAAGGTCCTTGAATTCTTTGAAGACAAGAGTCTCCTTTCTCTCACCATTTTTTTTGTGAATTAAAACGATCAATGTTGAAATCACCAACCAAGAACCAAGGACAACAAGATGACCTCATCACTTGATAAGAATTACTCCCAAAATTGTTTCCTCCATCCCTCACCATTAGTGTCATACAACCAAACAAAGCCATTAGTGGACTTCCACGGGATGCATATCCCCTTCTCGTGAAGACATACAAATTTGCAATCCAATCCTTTCCTAGAAATTTCGCACCAATCAGACTCATCTTCATCTCCTAAATGCACATGTCAATGTCAGGCTTCCAACTGTAAAAGATTTATCTTCCCTTTCGTGGGAAAAAGAGAAGAAGGATATGATTTCAGAAACCCCCTTTCATGACAACAGTGTCTAGTTCCTCATCAGCCATCATAGAGAAATGATGTCAACGAGAGCTCCAATAAACACTTAGTTATCAACCAAGAACTAGTATGAACCCCATTTCCTAGCAAAATGCAGTAATCAACATGCTAAGTTTTTCCCCTTTGAGAATTATTTGTCCCAGGATCCAATGAAGCTAATGCTTCTATTTTATGGTGCTTCATGGTTGACTAGAGTTTAACTACTAGAAATTAGTTCAGGGATTGTTCCACAACCAACCATTTGGTTGAATCAAGGTTGAAATAAAGAAAGGGTTTCATAAATACTAAGAAAAGAAAGATTGTTTATTGTTAGCAGCAAAGGAGTCCATAGGTGTGCTTGATATACATGTGTAAACACCAACTTGACCCAAAAACTTAAGCCTATTAGGTCTTGGACTACATCATGTATATAACCACCCATAATTTACTCATTTTCTCCAATGTGGGACAAACTGACAAGTGAAATTCTCAACAATCTCCCCCTCACTTGTGAGTTCCAACTACTCCCTCTTGAACGGAAGTTCCACCACATGTGAGTTCCAACTGCTCTCCCTTGAACAGAAGTCATCTTCTCCCTTACGGGACAAATTCTCCATCAGTTTACTCAAATGGGCCGTCTTACGTGTCTTGGATTGTATTCCAAATGGCGCCCCCAAACCAATCCTACCTCCCACATTTTGACCCAATTTGAATCCATCTTGGTAGCTTAGATGATCCTTCTTAGCTTCAGTCACACACTCTCACACCCAGAGTTATGAACCATCGGCTCTGATATCACTTGTTAGCAGCGGAGGAGTCCATAGGTGTGCTTGATATGCATGAGTGAATACCAACTTGACCCAAAAGTTTAAGTCTATTGGGTCTTGGGATACACCATGTATATAAGCACCCATCATTTACTCACTTTTTCCAATGTGGGACAAACTCACAAGTAAAATTCTCAACATTTATCTGGTGTACTTAGTTGCGAAAACAGATAATGGTTAACTAAGGGCCTGTTTGGTATCGTTGCTACTATTTGTTTTTTGTTTCCGTTTTTCCATAGTGAAGAAATAGATTATAAAAATGTGTTTGTTTATATTGTCAGTTTTCTATTTCTGCTGCCGGTTTTCAGTTGTTTGCAAAAAACTGAAAACAAAATTTTATAGTTTTCAATTATTTTAGCAACCTATTTCCAAAAACTTAAATATCCATACATAGTTTTTTTTGGTTAAATTATTTATATTATACATAAAATCAAAATTAAATGATCATATGAATTTAATATATAATTAAGAGAGAAATACACATAAATTTTAAAAAATAATTATAAAGCCAGTTACAAAATGCTTTTACTATTTTTTTAATTGTCATATTCAATAAAATTTTTATTGTAAAGTAAATTTTGAAAGTTGAACAATTAAGTAAAATAATTATAATAAATTTTATTTTTATTATAGTAATTTTATAATGTATATTATTTGTAATTTTATTATTTTAATCATATTATTATAATATTATTTGATTTAAAGATGAAAATGAATATTTTTTAATTAAGTTTTAAATTTGTATTAGTTTTATAAATGTTAACCAAATAGTTGGTTTCTAGTTTTTAATTTCTGTTTTTGGTTTTTGGTTTTCGTTTCTGGTTTTTGTTTCTCTAGTTTTTGACAGTGATACCAAACAGCTCCTAAACTCATGATCAATTATCTACTTGATTACATCAACACACACAGCATTTTGAGTCATATAACAACAATGAGTACCTAGGCATTGTTTTGAAGTTTAAATCTCCGCCTATATGTACACCTAGAACCCCTTTAAAATCTCATCCCCAGTAGGAAAAATAAAGGAGCCCCACTTAACTACTGTTTTATCTTCTACTTGATAAATATTATGTTATAGTATTGGAAGATTGTTTGTGTATGGGACCTAATTTGGAAAGTTATGTTCGATCAAGGATACCCAAATTCAACATAAGAAGAGATTGTCTGGATCACATCAGTTGACCCGTGGATTAAATATAGTTATTGGAACTTTTTTGCTGTTGATTACTATATTTGAGTATTTTATTCAATCAAGATATTTTGACAATGCTAAAATGATGGCAAAAATACTCTGGATACAAGGCAGAACAATTGCCACAGTATATGTTAATTAACTTTAAAACATGGAATTAGCTAACTAGCATTTGTATATAGAAAATATGCATGTTCACGTCTGACAGTAAGCCTGCTTCCAAATCCATGTGTTCAGTTTGCATGAATCTTGGATTTTTAGTGATTCAATTGCTAAAATTACATGTGATACATGTTCTTGTGCCCTGAAGATACAGGAATCTGTAATCCTATACCAACAAACTTTGCACCAATTAGACTCATCTTCCAACTGTAAAAGAAGTTCTTAATTACTGCACCTATGTGTAGACCACTGAATTTCTTTTAAATCTCATTCCCACTAGGAAAAAAATAAACGAGTCCTACTTTACTACTGGTTTTAACTTCTATTTAACAATGTGCTCTTATGATATTGTAAGATTGTTTGTGCATGGGACCTGAACAGTTATCGGTATAATTTTGGTTGACATAAAAACATGGAAGTGGCTAACTGGCAATTGTATGTAAAAAATAAGCATGTTCCTATCTGATATTAAGCTTGCATGTAACTTGGATTTTTTTTTTTTATTGGATCAACAGCTAAAAGTACAAAAATGATATTCCACTTGAAGGTAGCTGCAACATAGAACTGAAAGTCAAAAGGCTGCTTTGGGAAAGAAATCTAGCCTGAAGGTAAAAATTCTCTATTAAGCTACTGTTTCAAAGGCAATTTGGCATTGCTAATTCAACTTTTGAAAGCAAATATCATATACAATTCTTCTCAAAAGACATTAAGTGTGTCCTAAATCATGAGTCAACATGATCTTCTATGCTCCATTGTCACTATCAGAAGTACCCGGAAGCAAACAACTCCAATACACGAGCTTCTGGCATCAGTCGCATATACAGGCTGTCTTTGAGAGTGAAAAAATCGTGTCAACCAAATAATAGAGGAAGACGAGGAACACTCATTATCAGTCTCGGGCAATGGAATTATGGGGTTATCTGCTCCTGCTCCTCAAAATCACTAGTTTCTTGTACATTAGTGCAGTCCAATCCTGCAACGAATGGGTGAATCAAAAGCATTTCCGCAGTGAACCTGGTATTAGCCTTCCTCACAAAACAATGCTTCAAGAAATCTTTTGCTTCTTCGGACAGGCTACTCGGAATTTGCTGCAATTCATTGGGAGTGGCAATCCGAGACAAAAGGCCCTCACGGTTTAAACCTGCAGTATTGAGCCATGGTGGTCTTCCAGTTAGCATCTTGAGGACCACACAGCCAAGAGCCCAAATATCAGAAGGGGCTCCCTGTATCCCGTCAATCAAAACTTCAGGGGACAGATACATTGCAGATCCTCTCAAGTACGGATACTGCACCCTCCTCTTCTTGGCCAATCCGAAATCAGCAATCTTGGCCACAAATCTTCCAAAACCAGAATCAGGCGGGAAAAGTAAGATGTTCTCAGGCTTTAAATCACAGTGTACATAACCAGCGACATGAATTTGATGGAGGCCGCAGAGAATATCCCTGGTGTAGGCCCTCACATCTGATTCAGGAATGAAAGAAGCAGCAGCAGCATTCTTGGCAATGAGACCACCCAGGGTGCCTCCACTGGCATACTCCAAAAGCAGGTTGTAGACCACCTGCCCATTTTCACTGGTGGTTGTCTCTTCACCGAAGCACTGTAATATGTTGGAACAGCCATGAAAATTACTGAGAATATTTCCCTCGTCCCGCAGAGAACTGGAGGTAGAGACCTCGCACGACTTGACAGCCAAGAAGTAGCCTTTCTTCTTCTTCTTCTTCCAAATGGCAATAAACACAGAGCCGAAACTGCCTTTGGCAATCAAAGGCCCTCTACTCCATGATCCTCCATCTCCATAATCGCATTCATCACTTCCTCCCCGCTTCCTCTCCATGACTCTCCTACTTCTTTTCACAGCTCACTATCCTGGTACAAGAGAGAGAGAAATGGACATTATTAGTGGCGATTTCAAGTGTCCTGTTTAGGCATCTAATCCCAATGTATATTTATTTGTCTACATATTTATCTAAATTGCAACCAGAATATTTACGAACATATGCTGAAGAATAGTGAACAAGCACAATCATCTATAACTACATTTATCAAAATCTATTAAACATAATGAATAGCCTACTATATCTTATATTAGCATTTCAATAATTAAATCATATTTGGAGACAGAAATTAATCCTTTTCCATTTATATATGTGTAACGAAAACAACTTCAATCTGCTAACATTAAAATAATAATGACAACCATTTATGATCTATTCCTCACAGTCTCTCCTTCGCATCCTCATGAATTGAGACTAAAATAATAAAGATTAAGAACAAGTAAAGTAAAATGCCCTCCATCAAGATCTGAATATATATATATATATATATATATATATATATATAGATAATCAGTTTAAAGTCCCACTCGGTAATAAAAGGCAAAAAACGATGCCAATCAAAGGCTGTGTTTTGTTTGGATTTCTCAAAAACATATAGCATTTTATTCCCACATGTTTAACGGAAAGATGAAAGAGCAGCTATGTTTTGAAACCTGAAGCAAACGGGGTCGGTGATCGATTTTCAAGTGTCAAATTCTACTTCTTTTAGCAGCTCACTATCCTCGTACAGAGTGCCCTCTTTCTCTGTCTCTCTCTCTCTCTCTCTCTCTCTCTCTCTCTCTCTCTCTCTCTCTCTCTCTCTCTCTCTCTCTCCCAGCGTTCGGAGAATTAGGTTTTCTGGCGTGCGATCAAACGCTCTATCCTCGTACAGAGTGCCCTCTCTGTCTGTCTCTCAGCCTTCAGAGAATTAGGTTTTCTGGCTTGCGATCGAACGGTCTTCTCTGCGGTTCTCTCTCCCTCTCTCTCACACACACACAAACTCTCTCCGCCCCTCAGCCTTCGGCACTGGTAGAAGAAACGAGGAGAAGAGAGAGAGAGAGAGAGAGAGAGAGAGAGAGAGAATCAGATTTTTCTGGATTGCGATCAAACGGTCTTCTCTTGTAGTCGGTAGAAGAGAGCAGCAGAGAAAGAAAAGAGGATTATCTTTTCCAGCAACGGTTGTATTTTTAAACGCGGCAGAATGAGGTCAAAATTCAAGCGACTGAAGGATTCCTTTCCCCTTCTCTTGCTCATATATGATTTATTTTTAAAAAATCTAATAAATAAATAACTTAGTTCAAATATCAAAAATTAAAAAGAAGGAATTCTAATTTTAAAAAATTAAAAATTTAAAGATAAGAAATAATTTCAGGAAAAAAAAAAAAAGAGGGATTTTGGGCTCAAGTAAAATAATTAAAATTTTAAAAACTAAAATTAAAGAAAAAATTTAGCTAGCTTGTAATTTTATTGCATGTGTTGCAATTGACATGAATAAGGTTTATTAAAGTTTTTAAATCTGTCCAAAAATGTAATTATCTTATATGAAGATATACAACAATCTTACAAAACTACAAGTGCAATATTTTAAAATTATAAACATATTTATAAAGTGTCAATATGTATGAAACACTGTTAAAAAAATTTTCATATTTTAAATATGACAGTACACAATGGTCTAATGAATATTTTGTTAGAACTAAAATATGATATTTATAAGGTCTATATAATCTTACAATTAGAGACATGTTTTTAAAGTGTCTATCAAAACATGCTTAGAAAATGTCAATGCTTTAGATATGGTAGCACAAACAAATCTTATATAAATGCAAGAGCTCCATTATTCTACAAAAACTACGATGTGATATTTATATTTATAATACAAAAATTAATTTTAAAAATTGAAACATTAAAAAATTAGAAATTTCTTTAGCTCAATTTAGAAGAAACTTTGATTTCTTATTTTATAAAATTGTACGATATATATATATATATATACTATTAATTATTTATATTTTAAATAAATTAATAATACCTTATTGTGCCAACATTTATTTTAGTTTGATATACATTCGTGCGCACATGCACACATACAAATAGATCACGTTGTTCTTTTTTCAGTCAATTGAACACCCACACACTAGGTTTGGGTAGCACAACAGGAGGTAACTCCTATTTTATACCACTTCCTACCCCTATTTGAACTCGAGACTTGCTATATGAAAATCCAACCTCTAGCCATTGGCATGTTTTATAGGCCAAATTACATTATTCTTATAATTAAATTTTAAAAGAAAATTATATAATATGTATAGGTAAGATATTTCTCTTGACATGAAAAGAGTTAAATAAAGTTAGTATTGAGTTACTACATAATGTACAATATGTATTGTTGAGAGTAGAAACCAAGTGAGATAAGAACAACAACTTACCAAGTGAGGGCAAAAGGGATTCACTTCAATTCACCTCATCCACGTAAGTCACGTGGCAAAGGTACACGCCAATTCACCTCATCCATGTTTTGGTAACATGCTGACCTTGATCCACTTGATCGAAATTCTGATTATAGGATTGAGGTTCATCTAGGTCCACATCTTCCATGTGTAAGTCACGTGGTAGAGGCGCACCTTAGTTCACCTCATCAGCATACATATCACATGGCAGAGGCTCACATTAGTGCACCTCATCTATGTACAAGTAATATGGCTAACATTCACCACAATCCACCTCACACCATATGTAGATTACATGGTAAAGGCTCACTTTGACTCATCTCATCCACCCATAAATCACATGGAGAGGCTTACCTTGTTTAGGCCTAGGTCATGCAGAAAAGGCTCACCATGTCCACATGCAAGTCACGTGCTTGAGGCTCGCCTCATCCATGCACAGCTCACATGGCAAAGGCTCACCTCAATTTACCTCGTCCATGTGTAATACACGAGGCAAAGTCTCAACTTGGTGGACCACATCCATGTGTAGGTAATGTGGCTAAGGTTCACGTCAGTCTACCTCGCCCATAAGTCAAGTGGTAGAGGGTCACCTTGTTCACCTCGTCCATGTGCAGGTCACATGGTATAGCTCACCTCATCCATGTACAAGTCACATGGCAGAGGTGCATCTCGGTTCTCTTAGGTCACATGGCATAGGTGCACCTCAATTCACCCTATCCACTTGTAGGTCATGTGGCAGATCTAATATTAGGTTGGTTAAAAGAGAAACCATATGACCACCCCAAAACATGGAGAAACCATCTACAAACCATAACTAGAGTAGTTTAATCAACCACTCACATTGAACATAGGAAAACCAAAAGGAAGAGCATTTACATCCCCTAATAGGAGCCAACCACATGAAGGGAACCCGACCAAAATAAAAAGGGAGGACACTCCTCCAGAAAATAGGGTCCCCTCTCCCTTAGACAAACACACTCTTTTCGTTCCTGTTATCATCACCGTCTGCCTAATATGTTCCCTTCGAATGTGAGTGTAGGCTTGTTCTATTGTAGGGAATGGTCGTAACTGTAGCACATTACTCCAAATCTTTTCTAGTCAATCATACAATCCATCAAGAAATATATAGACTCTATCTTCTTGTTGGATTGAATTATATTTCAATATATCAATAGCACGCTCCATTGGGATAGGATGATGAAAATCAATTTCTCTCCACAAGCCTTGAAGATCATTGTAATATTTTTTTTTAATGGACCCTCCTATTTGTCTTATTCTAGTCACCTGTCTTTCAGGATTATATACTTGGAAGGTGTCAGTTCCATCAATATAAGTTGTAAAGATAGAATGCCATACCATTTTTGCAGTTGGAAAGCGAATGACGTTACCGATCAAGGGTGGCTTCATAGAGTTGACAAGCCACCCTTTTATAATTGCATTTTCGGCTCTCCATTTTTGAAAAGTTTGATCTTTCAATTGAGGTTGTGGAAAGCCTCCATTAATATATCCCAATTTGCCTTTGCCAGATATATACATCTCAACAACTTGGGACCATAAGGCATAGTTGGTTCCATCCAACTTTATGTCAATATGTGTAACGGAGGAATCAAACTTTGGCATGTGGGTTTGGGTCTGATTTTGGGTTGAGACTTGCGTGATTTTTGCAGTCAAATTTTCTAAAATGGAGCCTGTAGAGTTTCCACTGTGTTGCACCTCATCGGTGGTAACCTCATTGGTTAATTCCACCATAGTTTTCAATCAGTTCTAAGTTCTTTGGGTCAAGGTTGTGGTTATAGTAGAAATCCTAGGATCTTTGCTCTGATACCATGATAAAGAAAAAAGAAAAAAGGGGTATTTCCATTGCAATATTTACAAGAAAAATTACAAACATATATATTAGTACAAAGATAAAGTTTCGGAAGCTATTCTACGCTATACACTATATAAGGCTATTATCATGGTTAACCCTTCAAAGGAGGGATTTCACAATAAAGCCTAATCCCACACTATCTCTAATCAATCATTGATTGACAACTCATGCCAACACTTTTGTTTTGAATTTTCTATTGCTTTCTCATGACTTTATTTCTAAACTACAAATTGGAAGAAAATGTAGAGATAATAAGCATAGTGTTAGGGTGTGACAATGTAATGTGGGTTAAATAGGGAGGATAGATGGCTTTTCATCTATTCTCAAAGGATTTATAATGGATAAGAAATTGCTTGTGTTATGGCTTGTGTCGTTGTCCTCTTAATTAAATAAAATAATTAGTTCTATTTATCATTATGTATGAATGTCTCTTGCCTTCATGATCTATTGTTGTTTGTATTAATACTTTCTTGGTTATGAGTGGCTTTTAAAACTTATCTCGTGCCCATGTTTGCAGACTTAAACGTGCAATTATCGGCTAACTCTATTAAGGGAGAGCCTCTAACGAGTGTCGTATGACCCTTAATTGAGTCTTTTTCGAGGTTCGTGACAGTTGGTATCAAAGCTCAGTGTGTGCGAGCACCATGAGTGGTAAAATGAGAACTCCAGAGTTTGTAAAGACAGAGCACGTTGAAGCACTTAAGGCAAGAGTGGTGGAATTGTCGAAAGAGAAAGGCATGCCAAAGGAAACACTTGAGGAAATCTCTTTAGTGTATCTTAGCTTTAGAATAGAATTGTGGAACTTAAGAAATTTATTCTCCACATAAATTCGTGGAGAAAATACCAATATAGCTTGAGATCTTCCAAAGGAACATTGAGCAATTAGAAGCTTTTGAGAATAGGCCGAAACACATTGAGGGTGTGAGGACCCTTACTTCTCATGAAGGAGAGCAAATAGAGCTTGGGCCCCCGTTACGTGAGTTAACTAAATTTTTTTTTCCATTTTCTTGTAGAAAATGTCAAAGAATCCATTTGACACCCTAAAAGAGGAGTTGAAGGAACTTGGCAAGCTCTGTAACATAACGGACCAGTTTTATAACAACTTGTAGGAGATGAGTGTTAATTTAAACGTGGTAGCACAGATGTCACAAAGGCCAATAATTGATACCATTGAGGGTTCTCGAACTAAGGTACCAAAACCTAAATATTTTTCAACTAATAAATCCTTTTGGTACGGTGACAGGTTAACAACCAACTCTCCTGCTCACTTTTGACGATCCACATGGTGGAAATCGCCCGAAAACCTACCAATTCACAAAGAACCATTCAGACAAGAGGTGACAACCGCGGAAATTTGATGGTGGAGTGGTCAAAGGACTTCCACCAGACTATAGAGAAAGGGTAATGGTTCACACCAAGCACAAAAAAGGTAGGTAGGATGAACATTGCATGCTATGGTAAGTTAATCTTGAGGAGAAAGGGCGATGGTTTACGCCAAGCACCCAAAAGGGTTGCAGGGTGCCACGCCAAGCACCCGGGAGGGGTAGGCAGGGTGTCACGCCAAGTGCCAAAAGGTAGGCAGAGTAAATGCTACAAACTCTAGTAGATGATCCATGCAAAAAAAAAAAAATGTAATTCCTAAGGGAATCTAAGGTAGTGCTATTGCCTTTTGCTGGTTCTTTGTGTCTGATGGGAGATCACCCTCTCATGGTGATCTTTTGCAAGGAAAGGATATGATGAGAAGTTCCTTTCAACCATATAACTCAAGAAGGGATTAAGAAAAGGTGAACATATGTATCTCACTACGATGGTGGTAGAGGAACAAGTTGACCAAAAGCTGGTGCCTACGACCATCCAAGTTGTGTTGAATGGGTAGAAAGAGAAGTGATCTTTTGCACAACGATGCATCAAATTTCTTGGTCATATGATTGAGCAAGGTCATATCAGCATGGATATAGAGAAAGTGAGAGCGATTCAAAAATGGAAGATCCCAACAACAATGAAGGAGCTGCGTTCCTTTCTTGGGCTTACCATCTATTACAGGAAGCTTGTGTAGGGATACTCGAGGAGAACTGCTCCTTTGGCAAAACTAAGGGTGGAATTTGATAGAGAAGTTTCAGGGAGCCTTTGATGACTTGAAGGATGCTATGGTAAGAGATCCAATACTTGCTCTTCAGGACATCATGAAACCACCCTTTGAGATGCAATGTTTATACTTGTGGTTATAGACATGGCTTCGAAATATGGTACGTTTATACCTACACCAAGATAGTGTTTGACAGAGGAAACAACATAACTATTCTTCAAGAATGTTGTGTAGTATTGGGATGTTCTCCAAGATGTTGTCAGTGACCAAGACTAAAGATTCACCAGCAACTTCTGGACTAAACTTTTTAGAATTCTCAGTTCACATCTTGACATCTTTTCAAGCTATCATCCACAAAACAGAAAGAATGACAAAGAGATTCCATGGGCTAAAAGAAGAGTACTTACGCCATTTCATCAATGTCAATTAGAATAATTGGGTGCAACTACTTGATGTGGCTTAGTTCTATTTTAATGCCCAAAAGAGCTCAACAACCAATAAGAGTCATTTTCAGCTTGTTATAGGCCGGCAGTTGCAGCTACCTCGCACAGTGGATGAGTCGTACAGAGGAGAGTCCCAGAGCATACATATTCATCAAAGAATAAAGGTTGTAACCAAAGATATAGAGGAGATCCTTGCAGTCAAGTCATCAATGACGAAGGTCACCAACAACAATAGTTGGGAGAAGACAAAAAAAAAACTTTTAGCTTGCCTTGCAGAAGATTCAAGATTTCATGAACTTTAAGACAACAACAACAGAACCCAGAGACTAAAGACTCCTTCAGCAAATCGACGAGGACGTCAATAAAATAAGTGGGGTAGGACGTTAGGGGGTGACAATGTATGTGGGTTAAATGGGGAGGTGAGATGGCTTTACATGTATTCTCCTTCAGCAAATCGATGAGGACGCCAATAAAATAAGTGGGGGAAGATGTTAGGGGGTGACAATGAATGTGAGTTGAATGGGGAGGAGAGATGACTTTACATGTATTCTCCAGGGATTTAAAATGGATAAGAAATTACTTGTGTTATGGTTTGTATGATTGCCCTCTTAATTGAATAAAATAAGTAGTTCTATTTATCATTGACTATGAATGTCTCTTACCTTCATGATTTATTATTGTTTGTATTAATACTTTCCTTGTTACAAGTGGCTTTTGAAACTTATCAGGTGCTCATGTCTACAGGCTTGAACATGTAATTATCGACTGACTCTGTTGAAGGAGAGTCTTTGACGAGTGCTGCGCGACCCTTAGTTGAGTCTTATTTGGGGGTCTGTGATACATAGCTATAGAAAAAATATTGTATGCAATTTGTTTTTTAAAGTGTGGATGCATGAGAGATAATCAAAAACTAATTTAAAACAAATATACCCCTTACCTAATAAATGATATCTTCACAAATGTAAATGAATTTTCACATAATTAATGTCTCCAAATTCTTTAACAGTGATATGTGTCCTTTACGAAAAACATTTTAATTCTATTTGATCTATGCTTAACAAAGTCTTATGATTTTTTCCCACAAATAAAAGGGTGATGAGAAATAAATATTACAATTTTCACTAATAGAAAAATACATACGTTTGTTCTTAAAGTAGACTAGTAAGAGAGAATTAAAAGCCAATGCCACATAGAATCAACCCCACTATGTAAATAATCTCTTTATCTATAGAATTTGCTTCCATGCACTAGGAATATTTGTAAAGCCCCAAAAATAAATATTATAGGAGGATGTAGTGATTTCAAATATATATATATATATATATATATATAAATTAATTAATAATAACTATTAATTAAATAATATTATATTATATACTAATATACTAATATAATTATATATATATATATATATATATATATGATATACAAATCCTCAGGATGCTTATAGAAGCATCCTGAGATTTGATTAAACCCCCCCCCCCAGGCGTAGCACTCACTCAACGTCTCTCACGTCTCTCTCTCTCTATCTCCCCTCATTCTCATTCTCTCCTCGATTTCCTCGGTCAAACGAGCATCGATCAAAAAACGGAAGATACTCATGGGTTTCATTCTCAGCCACTGACATTTTAACCGAAGTGGATTTGTCATAGAAGCGTTGTAGGCATCACTCCTGGGGTAAGGTAAACTCTCACTCTCTCCTTAATTTTTCCTTAATTTTTAGTCAAATTGACAATCAGACACCACCACAGGATGCTAGCTCCAATCCTCATCATTTTATTTGGAGCAGATTTTTAATTTGGGTTTCCTAGGCACCACTCCAAAATCAGGGTAAGTAAGGTATTTTAGGGTTTAATTGTTAATTTGGAGTATATGAGGCTTGGGAAATGCTAAATGAGAAATATTATGAGGGTTGATTTGATTAATTTGGGAAAATGTGAATTTCAGGGTTTCGAATTTCGAACGTCACGGGGCGTGGATTTATGGTTGTTAGCAGGCCTCTCAGTTAGTCAGGTAAGAGGAATAAACTATAACAGTTATTTTTGGAAATTACTAGTTGAGTAAATATGTGAAAATGATAATATGATATTTTGTCTGTGATTATTATGATATAAATATCAAATAAAATTGTGTGGCATACGATTTATACTGGAAATGTATTTGAAACTAGGTTATGTGATTTGCACTGAGAATAATGAGACTATTATATATATATATATATATATATATATATGGAAATTTTTTATGCAGAAATGAAGATAAGGGGAAACCTAGTTTTGTTTTATAAACTGAATTGTGATGATATGAGATTTGAAATAATGAAAATGATGAATTGTGATATACCAAAGTGTATTTTACTGGAAAGGGTTGGAATATGATATGTATGTACAGAAATGTTTTCTATGATAAACGAGGAAATGAGAAAATTTGATTTGTTTTATTGAGAAATATTGAAATGCGTGAAATGAGATATATACTATTATGAGAATAGAATGTGTTCTGAAATGACGAGAATGAAATAGAAAATGATGAGAATATTACTGATGTGATGAGATGAACGAATATACTGAAATATGAATACTAAATTGTGAATACTACATTGTGAATATTGAAATTTGAATATGGAAATTATGTTACGAAGTTCCTACTGATCCCGATGGGGGTGGTATGCTCAGTATGGAAATTTATGTTACGAAGTTCCTACTAATGTCGGTGTGGGTGTTATACTCAGTATGGAAATTGTGTTATGAAGTTCCTATTGATGTTGGTGGGGGTGGTATGCTCAGTACGGAAATTTATGCTATGAAGTTCTTACTGGTGTCGGTGGGGGTGGTATGCTCAGTACGAAAATTATGTTATGAAGTTCCTACTGATGCCGGTGGGAGTGGTATGCTCAGTACGGAATATTATGTTATGAAGTTCCTATTGATGCCGATGGGGGTGGTATGCTCGGTATGAAAATTATGTTATGAAGTTCCTACTGATGCCGGTGGGGGTGGTATGCTCAGTATGGAAATTATGTTATGAAGTTTGTACTAGTGATGAGGAATGAAAGAGTGTGAGTTTAATTGCATAAATAATTGGGGCGAAGTAAAACTCTCCGCTTAAGGTTTACTGAGTAAGGTGAGTGCCCTGATAAGTATCAGTTGTAACCGCACCCGAGGTAATCGAGTAAGGTTATAAACGATATCAGACCATAGGGGCGTTACATGTATGGGCGTGTAATCTCCCCTATCCTCGGGAACTTCGCTGATAAATATTGGTTACATATGTGTGAGTATAAGAAGTGGTATCAAAACTTATAAGGGTATTGTATTCGGTGTCGCTCCACCCGCAAATGAGCTTTAGTGGAATCCTCAAGCTTGCGAGCTAGAGGCGGGGACGTAGACATATTTGTCGAACCTCAATAACACATTTGGTATCATTTTTACTTTGTCTGCTTTGCTATATTGTGCTTGCTTGTTTAAATGTATCTGAAGTAATTTAATTGGAGCTGCTTCTATCTGTTTTGCACTAGATTGACTCTAGGTTTGTGAACTGTTGCTGGATAATTGACCTAGGCAGAAAAATTTTAAATATCCAATTCACCTCCCCTATTGGGTTTACACTAAAGTTGAAAATTGGTATCAAACCTAGTTGCTTATACTTAATCATTTTTTTGTAAAAAGATCTTAATGGCTCATGCTAGTGTAACCTCTTTTGTTGAGGGACACTCGTCCACATGTCCTCCTATTTTCAGTGGTATGAATTATACTTTCTAGAAACAAAGGATGCGCATTTACCTTCAAAACATTGATTGGAAGGTGTGGAGAGTGGTTTCTAGAGGAAATTATGTACCCATGAAAACTGTAGAGGAGGTTGGAGTACCTAAGACTAAGGATGAATACACTGATGATGACATAAAGGCAATAAATGTAACTGCAACTGCTATGAATAATTTATACTGTGCACTTGATGCAAATGAATTCAGCAGGGTTATAGCATGCACAACAGCTAAGGAAATATGGGATAAACTAGAGATTACTTATGAGGGCACTAGAGGTGTTAAGGATAGTAGAATTGACATGTTAACTAGTGAGTACAAGGCATTCAGAATGAACTCTAGTGAATCTATACAGAGCATGTACACTCGCTTCACTCACATCACTAACTCATTACATGCATTAGGGAAAACATATCCCATATATGAAATGATTAGGAAAATTCTTAGGGGATTGCCATCTATTTGGGAAGCAAAGGCTACTGCTATAGCTGAGGGTAGAGACTTAAAGGCAATGACTCTAGATGAACTAATAGGGTCACTTATAACATACGAGATGACTATTAGTGAGAGATTGAATGAGCAAAATAGAGTAAAGAAAGTAACTACTTTGAAAATATCTACTAACACTTCTAGTGAATGCAGTAAACCAGAATCAGGAGAAGATATGAGTATGCTTACCAGGAAATTCAGTAGGTTCTTTAGAAAGAATAGTAAGCCATATAGAAGGTTCCAGGGCTTAGTATATGAAAAGGGAGAGTTAAGCAAAAGAAAAGAAAAATCAAATGCTCTCACATGCTACAACTGTAACAAAGTCGGGCATATTAAACCAAACTGCCCATTGTTGAAAAAGGAATCAAAGAAAAAAAAAAGAAAGCAATGAAAGGCACATCATGGGACAAACATAATAGTAGTGGTTTTAGACACGGGCTCTAGTGACACTGAGGTTGCTAACTTGTGTTTGATGGCACACAATGATGAGATACTATCATCTTGTTCTTTATCTTCTTACTATTCTTATGATGATTCTGATTCTGATAGCATGCCTGCATATAAAGAACTGTAGTATGAATATATTCATGTCTCTAAATTTCTAAATAAGATGACCAAGGAAATGATGCTTTGAAAAAGAAATGTGAAAATTGGTTAAAACTTTTTGAAATTGGAAAGAAGTCTCATGCTGTATCTCTTAAAAAAGAAAGGATTTGAAAATTGTTGAGCTTGAAAGAAAATTGGAGGATAGCTCCAAAATTATCTATAAATTTACAGAGGGCCAAAACAATTTTGAAAAACTTCTTGAGGCCCAAAGAAATTTGCTTGGTAAAGAAGGTCTTGGTTTTAATGGAATTGAAAACATAAGACGAAATTATCTTTATTTGAGACATTTTACTCGTAAATCAAAAACTCATATTCCACCTAAAGAATCATTCAGGAAAATAACATGTTTTAAATGCAAACAGAATGGTCATATTCAATTTGATTATCCATTTAGAAATATAAATGTGAAAATTAAGAAAGTATGGAGAGTCAAAGGTGAATCAAGCACTAACCCCTTTGAACCCAACAGAATTTGAGGACCAACATCAGTTAAATATTTTTGCTGGTGTGCTTAAGGTCGTCCTCATCTAAGGACAAGTGGTATATGGATAGTGGTTGTTCACGACATGTGACTGGCAACACGGCCAAGTTTGCATCCATTGTTCCCAAGGAAGGAGGGTTCGTGACTTTCAGGGACAACACAAAGGGAAGAATCATCGGAGTAGGTAAGATTAGTAAGAAACCTTCCCTTGTCATTGATAATGTCTTATTAGTTGATGGTTTAAAACATAACCTACTAAGTATAAGTCAATTATGTGATAAAGGTTATAGAGTGTCCTTTGAAAATGATAGATGCATTGTTGAAAATAAATCTAATAACAAAATTCTTTTTACTGTTGATCGTCACGAAAATGTTTACACCACTAGCTTTGATAACTTAGCTTCATAGCATGTAACATGTTTTTCTACTATAAATGAAGCAAGTTGGTTGTGGCATAGGCATCTAGGGTATGCTAGCATGGATCTTCTATTAAAACTTGTGAAAAAAGATCTTGTTAAAGGCTTACCAAAAACACTTTTTGTGAAAAATAAAATTTGTGATGCATGTTAAATGGGTAAGCAAACGAGATCTAGTTTTAAGTCAAATAAAATCATATCTACTACTAGGCCACTTCAAATGCTGCACTAAGACTTATTTGGTCCTAATCAAGTTCAAAGTCTAGGAGGGAATTTATATGCATTTGTAATTGTAGATGACTATTCTAGGTTCACATGGGCACTATTTCGTGCACATAAAGATGAATCATGTGATCAATTTACTAGACTTTGTAGAAGAATACAAAATGAAAAAGGGTACAAAATAACACACGTT
The DNA here is from genome assembly GCF_029873635.1 of Malania oleifera. NCBI lineage: Eukaryota > Viridiplantae > Streptophyta > Magnoliopsida > Santalales > Ximeniaceae > Malania > Malania oleifera. The sequence continues at coordinate 44,659,056 of NC_080422.1, read as the reverse complement.
AGAAATGATAGGGGATCAGAATTTTAAAATGAAGGCATAGAGAACTACTGTGACCTAGAGGGTATATCTCATAATTTCTCTGCACCTAGGACCCTACAACAAAATGGTGTTGTTGAAAGAAAGAATATGTCCTTACAAGAAATGGGTAGAATAAGGCTTAATGAACATAAGTTACCCAAATATTTATGGGATGAAGTAGTGAGCACTGCATGCTATGTAATGAACAAAGTCTTAATCTGGCCCTCTCTTAATAAAACTCCCTATGAATTATGGAATAACCATAGACCAAACATCTTTTATTTTCATGCCATTGGCTGTAAATGCTTTGTGTTTAGGGATAACGAACACCTGGGAAAGTTTGACTCGAAATCTGATGAAGGAATTTTTCTAGGTTATTCACTTGACAGCAGAGCATACATGGTATTTAATAAAAGAACATTAACTGTTATTGAGTTCATTTATGTTGTCTTTGATGAGTCTAATCCTTTTTCTAAAAGAAATGATGAAAATGATATTGAAATTAGAACAGGATTAGAGAAGCTCTCCATTGAAAATAATGTAGATAAAAATTCAGAGATTAATGATAAATCAATTGAGGATAATAAAGATGAAAATGAGGTTCAGAAGTTTCCTAGAGACTGGAAATTTATTAAGAACCATCCTTTAGAACAAATCATTGGTGAACCCTCACGTGGTGTTGCTACACGTTCTTCCTTAAGAAACCTGGTTAGTCACTTTGCATTTTTATCTCAGGAAGAACCTAAAAATATAAATGAAGTCATAGAGGATGAATCATAGGTACTATCTATATAGGAAGAGATAAATCAATTTGAAAGAAGTAAAGTTTGGACCCTAGTTCCTAGACATGACGATCACACTATTATTGGAACCAAATGGGTTTATAGAAACAAAAAGGATGAAAATGGAGTAGTGACTAGAAACAAAGTTAGACTAGTAGCACAGGGGTATAATCAGGAGGAAGGAATCGACTTTAAGGAAACTTATGCTCTCGTGGCTAGAATGGAAGCCATTCGCATATTACTTGCATATGCCACTTTTAAGGATTTTAAATTATATAGATGGATGTTAAAAGCGCCTTTTTAAATGGCTATATAAATAAAGAGGTCTATGTAAAAAAATCACCAGGATTTGAAAACCATAAATATCCTAATCATGTATATCGATTGTCTAAAGCCTTGTATGGATTGAAACAAACTCCTAGAGTTTGGTATGAGAGGTTTAGTGGTTTTCTTCTAGAAAATGGATTTATCAGAGGCAAAATTGACACTACACTCTTCATTAAATCTAAAAATGATCACATGCTCCTTGTACAAATATATGTTGATGATATTATCTTTGGGGTTACAAATGATGAAATGTGCAATGAGTTTGCCAAATGCATGCAAAACGAATTTGAAATAAGCATGATGAGTGAACTAAGCTTCTTCCTAGGACTCCAGATTAAACAAGTCAAATATGGGACTTTCATATGCCAATCAAAATATATTAGGGATTTGCTCAAGAAATTTAATACAGAAGATGGTAAAATTCTAGGAACTCCTATGAGCTCTTCCACTAAACTTGACAAAGATAAGCAAGCTATTCCTATTGATGTCAAACTTTATCGTGGCATGATTGGTAGTCTCTTGTATCTTATAGCTAGCAGGCCTGATATTATGTTTAGTATTTGTATGTGTGCTAGATTTTAGGCTACACCTAAGGAGTCTCACTTGTTAGCAGTTAAGAGGATACTTAGGTACCTTGTTGGAACTACTGAGTTAGGATTGTGGTACCCTAAGCATACTTCATTTGAGATTGTTAGTTACACGGATGCTGACTTTTCCAATAGTAAAGTAGATCGAAAGAGCACTAGCGGCACTTGTCATTACTTAGGACAATCTCTAGTTTCTTGGTTCTCCAAGAAACAAAACTCAGTTGCCTCATCCACAACCAAAACTAAATATATTACGGCGAAGTTTTTGTGCTCAAATGCTTTATATGAAGCAACAACTTATGGATTTTTGCTCGCACTATGACACGGTTCCAATCAAATGTGATAACACTACTGTAATTAATATCTCAAAGAATCCCATCTCACATTTACGAACCAAACACATTAAAATTAGACATCACTTTATTCGTGATAATGTGCAAAAGGGGGGTGTGGCACTTGAGTTCGTGTGCACTAATGAACAGTGGGCGGACATATTCACAAAACCTCTTCAAGAGGATAGATTTATACAGATTAGACGTGAATTAGGTCTAATGCACTGTAGAGATGCCACCTAGAAGTATGATTGAGTGCATAAACTAAGGGACAGCTACTTAGCTTAGAAAACTACAGCTCTGAAATGATCTCTCACATTAATTATTAATATACTTTATACTTTGTAAGATTACTTTTGTTATCCACTTTGTACTGCATGACTATACTCCTTTTTTTATATTGGAAGTAATGTACTTATTATTTAAACTGTTTTGATTCATACTGGACTGCTTGAGTTGATTGATGTAAATATTTTAAAATATTTGTTGAACTCAATCAGGTCATTGTTATACAAATATTTTTTGGGAAATGCTCTACTTTCAAACGACATTGATTACGCGCTTAAATTGCGTAATTAAATGCTTTAATTCATGTATTGCGAATTATATTTTTAATTAAATGTATAATTACTTTCAATATTTTAACATTATGTCCTATTTATAATATTTGAATTTTATTGAGTAATTTATGAATTTTTGATATTTTTTTATTGCAGGGCGACTATTGGAAGCTAAAAATTGATAGTACTTCGTAATCTGTACGTAACTCTCTCATCTAACCTCCAATTTAGATGATTCAAGATGCTGTAGAAATATAAGAAAAAGCTCTACAATTTTCATGTTTTTCATTTTGAGAAATACTTATTGCATCAAGGTCGAAATCGGACGTGAAGTTGTCATACGCTGTTTTATGGACTATTTCGATATTACTTCGTAATTTGAGCGTAACTTTCTCATGTGAGCTTTGATCGAGATGATTCAAAATTTTAGGGAAAGCTAAGAAAGAGCTCTACAACTTTCATGTTTCAAACTTTGAGAGATACATACGTTTACTAGATAAAAATTGGGCTTGAAAGTGCAAAACTGGCCCTATGTTAACAAAAGAAAAAAAATCGAATAAAGGCCTATTAAATGATGTGCCCACGTGAGAGGGCTACATGGCCCATGCGCTAGTGTTTCCTTGGGGTGCCGAATTGGAGCTAAAGGCTAGGGAGTTCCTTTTTATTTGGGTTGATTTTGAAAAGTCAAGGGAGAGTAGCTTAGGTAGGGTTTCTTTAAGTTTTCTTTAGTTTTTTTTTAGGTAGGCTTGGAGGGGAGGTCGGGGGTAGCAGCAGCAGCTGGGCGTGCACCTCCACTCTCTCTCTCTCTCTCTCTCTCTCTCTCTCTCTCTCTCTCTCTCTCTCTCTCTCTCCCCCTAGTTATTCTTTAATACTTGTATAAGTTATTTTCAATGATAATTTCAGTTTTTTTTTATTTAGAATATTTCTTTGGAATTTAAATATTTGTTTGGATTGTATTTATTTTTAATTCTAGTTTATTCAAAATATTAACTATTATTTGTTTTAATTTGTTATTTTTCATTGAAGTTGTTAAGGTACTAAGTTTATTTGTTTTGATTGGGTTATATTTATTTGTACTTTTTTTTATTCAAAGTTATTGTTGGAATTTCAATTTGGTTGAGTTATTTTGAATTATTGAGTTTAGATTGTCGTTTTTTTTTTAGTCTTCTTTTGAATCTTAAATATTCGTTTAGGTTATTATTTAATATGAAAAAAAAAATCAATTTGTTTTTCTTATTTGAAGTCTTTATTAGAATTTATCTTGTTCTTAGGTGATTTTATTATTAAAGTTAGTGGTTCTATCTTGTTAGGATTTAATTTTGTTTGGGTTTGTGTTTAAAGTTAGAATTTTTATTTAGTTAAATAATTGCAAGGTTTTTTTTTTCCTTTTTTGTTATTCTGGTATTGAATCTGGCATTTATTTAGTTATTTTATGCATGTTTAATTTTTAGTTAAAGTTTAAGTTTCATTGCGAAATCTCAAAAATCTCAGGAATCTGAATCTTAACTATTTTCAGTAAACTTTTCTTTTCTTATTTTATTTTGGAATTACACTAAGTTTAGAATTAAAATGCATTCTCTGAGGAGACGATCTAGCCCTTGGGCTAATTATTACATGACAGAACTCCTATACTTGGGATGACTTCCAAGCTGCTCATTTTTCGAGTGAGTCAGACATGCTGCCGAAATTTCTAAAAATGTTCCCAAAAATATATCTTGTATGTGAATGACTAATATCCATTGCATACCTAAAAGCTTCTATCTAAGGTTATTTTCAAATGATTATATTTTTTCTACCTTAGCCCTTTTATTGATGCCAAAAGGGGGAGAAGTAGGCAAAACTGGGTAAACAATTTGATTGCATGTGTAATTATTTGTGTCTTCCTTTCTTCATATGCTTGAGTTTTATTATAAATTCCTTTATGCATATTCTTAGGGGGAGTCTTTCATGGCTATACCCATTTTTGCTTAAAGTATTTGTTATCATCAGAAAAAGGAGGAGAATATTGACCTTATAGGTCATATCTCGTTTTAATAATGACAAATATCTTTGTATCTTACATGTGCCCTGAGTTTGTGTGCAGGATTATTCTTAGCACGAAATGACAAAGATTCAGACAATGCCATAAAGTACTTAATGCTCACATCATATAATGGCATTTGGAGAAGCAAAGGAAATGAAGACCAAATATTTTCATTTGTATTTGTTGTTTAATTCATTTGGGTCTATAATATGGTCTGTAATAATTAATGCATCGCATGCATGATAGGGTTAATAAGCTCAAAGACCATAGATTGATATTAGGTCCCCATAAACACTTCATGAAATATCCCCTATAACTTAAAAGGTATACCATCAGTAATAGGGGTGAAATCTAATAAAAATCAAGACCTGAAATAATTTTTGAAAGGGCCCCGGTCAACCAAACCCACGTAGTTATACTCAGCTGGGACGACCGAACCTTAGTTGGCTGAAAAGACTTTGTGACACCCCTAATCCGCCAAGTGGAGCATGGGTGCCACGTGTTCCATTCACCTGTACAGCCGACCTTACAGAAGAAAATCTGAACAGCTCAGAAGGAAGATTCAGAGCTGGTTGAGGTTATAGAAGGAGTCCAGAGTGAGTTAAAGCCAGATTTCAGTATCTCTAGTGATGGGATTTTGAGATTTCATAACAGTGTATGTGATGACCCAAAAATATATATACGATTAAAGCATAATAATAATAATAATAATAATAATAATAATAATAATAATAATAATAATAATAATAAAATAATAAAAAATGGTCATTAAGTTAATATCAATACAGAAGTACTTTATGTAGGATCCTTGATTTCATGTTTGATGCCTAAGAAAGACCTTGTCTTAACGAGTGTTTAGAGACCATTGCGGCTCCATCGCTCCCTGGAGGTCGGCCTGGTCAAAATGAAATTTCATAGGATAAACACTATTTGTACACGTAAATAAGTATATATACATAAAATAATGTTTTGACAGACATAATTTGTAAAAATATAATAATAATAATAATAATAATAATAATAATAATAATAATAATAAAATAATAATAATATAAGTATCCTATGTGGGGCCCACAAGATTGTGTGAGGCCCACATGAGTCCCAAAGTCGTGTGGGTCCACATGAGTTTCGAAGCTATGTAGTGCTCATAAAATTGTGTGAGGACTAATGAAGTTACGTAGGACCCACTTGGGTCTCGAAATTATGTGGGGCCTATATAAGTTTTCAAAATTCAAATTTAATTTTTTTAAAAAAAGAAATACTAAAACATAACTTAAAAAATAATAATAATAATAATAATAATAATAATGATTTAAAAAATTAAAAAATATATTAATTAATTAATTAAGTAAGTAACTAAATAAAAATTAATTAAATAGAAGTAGTGGCAAGCACTCCCACATAACCTCCATCCCTATCACATACCTAACCCATGCCTAACTCATCCCATGTCCATTCCTTAATTTTAAAAAATTATAATTTCACCCCTCTCCTCATACTTTTACAAATTCAATTTTCTTTCTCAAAATTTTCTTATAAATAGGAAGCTCTCAACCTTCATTTTTCACAAAAAAATTTCCAAATGAAGAGAAGGATTAGTGAATAAAAAAATTAGTGGTGGAGGGAGAATTTTTGCCATAATTAAAATTCTCACTCATCCACTCTTTCCGATCTCATTTTTTTAAGATATTCGTTGTGTTCGTAACACAAGGTAAAAGAAGAGGTAAGTAAATTTGATTATATTAGATTTTTACTTAAAATTCATACTCGAGTTTATTTGTAAGTAAATTTCGATTATGTTAGTTTTGAAAAATTCTCTTGAGTTTATTTTTACGCATATTTAATTATACTAGTTTTATCTTTAATATACTTACATTTATTTTTGAGTTAGGAAATGTTCTAAACCCCTCGGGTATTTTACATCAAAAATTTTATTCAAGAAAATGTTTTCAATACAAAAATTTTGTGGCATAAGTTTAATTTTACATTACATATTTCACGAAAATATGAGTAAAAATTATATGAATTGATTTTTACGTTGTGTATTTCACGAAAATATGAGTAAAAATAATATTTTCATGATTTATTGTAATTTTATAAATTTTATAATAAGATGTTTTCAAAACCCCTTATGGCACAGACGATACAGAAAATTACGAATGCTCGGTACCGCAACTTAAAGTTTAAACGGATCAGAGTGGACCCACACTATTTACAGAGTGGTTTTATATGGTAGTGGATTTCACCTGAGTGCACACTTGAGTCGAACCAGGGTTTAATAGGAAAAATCTCACTTAATGATGATGTACGTTGATTTAGTTTGGCCGGCCAGCCAGTTAAGTTCAGTCTTTGGACCACACAATCCAGTTATGGGGATAAACATGACTTAGAATTAACAGACCTAAGGGTGATTTTTACAGCATATGCATATACATATTTAATTACATGTACAGAGTTATTGATGATTTGAAAGTAAAGTATAAGTTTATATGAACATGGTCATTATTGTGCATAGATGATGATCTAAAAGAAATGTATAAGGAAAAGTATATATATATGTATATAATTAAAAATTATAATTTCAGTTTTTAAAGTTAAAAATTAATTTAACAGTTATAGTATATAATTATAAAATTTTACTGTTGTAGTTGATGGCAAAAGTTTTTATGTAGAAATTTTTAAATTTACATTTATTTTAAAAGCATTTTTGAAGTTATAATATTAAATATTACTTTACGAAATTATGAAAACTCATTTTGGCCACACACCAATAATAATCTTATTTACTTACTGAGCGTCGTCTCATCCCAATCATTATTTTATATTTCAGATCATTTTGAAGAGTGTACCAAAAATCTGGCGTAGCAAGTGCATAGGAGGGAATAGAAAGAGTTGAGTAAAATAAAAAAATTAGCATAGTACAATTTAGAATATATTTGTGTATTTTAGCATTTTAGAATTTTACAGTTTAATAATTGAGACATATATGTATTATAAAGCTAATTAGTACTTTGGTAATAAAAATAATTTAGATTTATTTGCATCCGCTGAAAGATATATATGTAGGAACCCACTCGAGTTCTGGTCCTTACAGGGTATGTGTACCAGATGATGCCGGGATTAAACAAGTCATTCTGGAGGAGGCACACCGTTCACTCTACACCGTACATCCTAGCAGTACAAAGATGTACCGAGATTTGAGGGAATCTTTCTGGTGGTTGAATGCGAAAAAGAGATCACCTGATTCATAGAGCAGTGTCTGACGTGTCAGTAGGTCAAGGCGGAGCACCAGAGGTCAACAGGACCACTTCAGCTACTTGACATTCCCATGTGGAAGTGGAAACACATTTCGATTGATTTTGTGATAGGGTTACCTGCGGCGATGCATGGGTAGAATGCTATATGGGTTGTAGTTGATCGGCTGACGAAGACTTCACATTTCATTCCTATCAGAGTGAGTTATTCCTTGAATATACTGGCAGAGTTGTACGTGTAGGAAATAGTACGACTTCATGGTATCCCTATTTCTATTGTTTCGGATCGAGATCTTCGTTTTAAGTCTCATTTCTGGAAGAGTTTACAAGATGCCTTAGGATCAAAAAAACTTTTAGTACATCTTTTCACCCGCAGACGGATGGACAGACTGAGAGGACTATTCAGACATTGGAGGATATGTTGCGGCCATATGTATTAGGTTTTGGTGACAGCTGGATACTATGTCTACCACTTGTTGAGTTTGCATATAACAACAGTTACCAGGCCGGCATTGAAATGACACCTTATGAGGCATTGTGGTCATCAGTGTTGATCTCCATTGTATTAGGATCAGGTAGGCGAGCGATAGATACTGGGTCCAAAACTAATTCAGCAGGCCTCTGCCAAGGTCAAGTTGATTAGGGAGAGAATCAGGACAGCTCAAAGTTGGCAGAAGAGTTATGCTGATACTTGTCGACGAAAGCTGGAGTTTGAGGTAGAAGATATGGTGTTTTTGAAGATTGCTCTGATGAAAGGGGTGATGAGGTTCGGAAAGAAGAGAAAGCTAAGTCCTCAGTATATCGGGTCTTTCTAGATTCTGAAAAGGATAGGTTCGGTAGCTTATCGAGTGGCTTTACCCCCAACACTATCCAGAGTCCATGGCGTGTTCCACGTGTCAGTGTTGAGGAAGTAAGTGCCGGATCCTTCCTACGTGCTGAGTTACGAACCTCTAGAGATCAGTAATGCCTTATCATATGAGGAAGTACCAGTACAGATATTAGATCGGAAAGTTTAGCAGTTACATACTAAGGAAATACCGCTAGTGAAGGTAGTGTAGGGGAACCATGCAGTGGAAGAAACTTCATGGGAGTTAGAAACTGAGATATGTCAGAAGTATCGTTAGTTGTTCAGAGGCGGTTAAGTTGGTCAGGTAAGTGAATGTATGTGTGTTAGTATATTTAGTAAGTAGATATGATCTTCGGGAGAGTTTTGTATGTATATTGTAAGCTCTCGAAGCTTTACGTTATAACCATGATATTCCTCTGTCATAAGTGAGCGTAGGTAATAAATTCGGGCCAGAGCTGCTTTATGAGTAGCTGCTGACTTTTCTGTAGGTCTCCGACATAAGGTAAAGTAGGTTTGGTATCGGTTGGTGAATTTCAGGGACGAAATTTTTATAATGAGGGGAGATTGTAGCGACCCGAATCCGAAAAATAAATAAAGGAAAAAATAAGAGAAATTAAAAAGGATAAAACAATTGAGCTCGTCGACGGGGCTTCATTTCTCGTCGATGAAGTCTCTTCTGTGGTTCGGCGATGAGACGTAGGGACCCATCAACGAGAAGATACTAAGGGATTTTCAGAGATTCTGAAATCTCAAGCTTATCGACGAGGTCACTTTCTAGGCCACGAGCGACCTTCTTCGGCTCGTCAATGAGAACTTCAACTTGTCAACGGGACTGGCCAGGTCAACCTAATTATAAATAGAATATTCATTTCTTCCATGCTAAGTTATCTCCATTCCCTCTCCCTCTCTTTAGAACTTGAACCAACCCTTTCTCTCTCTCTCTCTCTAAGATTTCATGTCGTATTCTGTCGGAATCAACGATCCGACGTCGCTATGTGGATTAGGAGGAGAATCTATACAGTTATAGTGGATCAAATTTACGATTTAAGGATTTTTGGGTTTTTCCCTAAATTGAGGTAAGGATTTGATTTCTTTTTTGGTTTGGTAGATTTATAGTAGTCGAGATTACAGTGAAGTATTGTTCTTCTATTTTTAGGTTTTGGGGATCCCGTGTTGTTGTTTTGGATCGATTCGTTCATGTTTCGATTTTTGGGATTAAGGTAAGGGGATTTGTTTGCATTAGTATTTTTGAAAAACTAAACCGCTAGAAAGTTAGCTTATGTCTTTATGTACGTTTTGACTACTTATTTGCAAAGTTTTATCGGGTATAAATGTTGTTTCTTACGATTTTACGGTTTTGGAAAAAAATGAGATTTTGGCACATGAACTCCAAACTTTCCAAAGCTACTTTATTTTTTAAAAAACTAAAGTAGGAGCTGATTTTCACCCATGTTTGCGGTCCAAATGGTATTTGTTAGAAGTCCCAACCCAGAGTATATAGTCTAGAAGGGGGGTGAATAAACTCTTTTCGCGGAATACGTATTTTTCTACAAAATAAAAACTCTTGGCAAGATACAAGAAATTATATCGCAATATAAATATAAATCATGCACAAGATATAAACTAAAGAGTGTAAGGAAGAGAAAGAACAACACCGGTATTTTTACGTGGTTCGGCACCAAGCCTACGTCCATGCCTTAGCACCAAGTCAAGGATTCTACAATCCACTATAATCGCTACGTCCATGGTGGAGCAAGCCTTACAAATTCGGGAACAAATCCCTACCACTCACAAAGAGTCTTTACCGATTCGATTCACAAAGAACCTTGGTTCACAAATAACCTTTCACAAGAAGATGGAAGATTACAAATAATGCTCCTTACAATGAGCAAATATGATTTACAACTCAAACCTCACACTATTCTCTCAAGAATTGAATCAAACATAATAAGTGAGCAAGAGAGAATGAGCACATATAATGAAGAACTAATATGCAATGTGCTAGGTTTTGTATAAAATGATGTTTTTTTACTAACAATGATCAAAGACCTTCAAAACCATGTTAATACAAGTCTAATAACTTGTATTTATATCCCAAGAGCCAAAGGAGCCGTTAACTAGCCTTTGGGGGGAAGAAAAAATATTTTATTTGGTAAACTAGCCTTTTTCAGCCCGTTGGAGCGGTTCTGCCCGTTGAATTCGTCAACTAGGCCCTGCACTCATCGACTAACCATACACTGCGCCTCATCAACGAATCCCCTGTTTTCGTCAATGAGGTCCCTAAATCAAAAAAAGTAATCAACATGAAAGTTGTGGAATTTTGTCTTAGCTTTCCAAGGACACCAAGATCGTCCTATTTAGACTTTTCTAGCAAAAGTTATGCCCAAAATACCAAAGGGTGTTTAGGACTCAAGGCTGCACTACGGTAGTGACGATTGCTTTCTTTTTCCTTGTCAAAAAGCGTTTTAATGACTTAAAACATTCTTGGACAAAATTATACGAAATATATTGAGTTTAATGAAGAGTAAAACTTGTCCAATTGAGTTTCCCCTTAAATATAAGATATCTTGTTTTATGAAAACATATTTGAAAACTCGTTTCGATATCTTATATCCTTAGTATGTCCTTTATTAAAAATACGCTTGACTTTTAGGACTTTAGGACGTAGAGGTAATTTTGTAAAATCGGGACCAAGTTTTGAAAATGTTTATAACTCATATATTACTTAACACATGTCCCATTTTGAAAACTTAATTGATTATAGGATTATTTTGACAACCTCTTTGTTTTTACTTTGAAAACTATGAATTGTGAGTTTGTTACTTTTGTGCAGATCCTATATGCTCATGTGTCCTAGTATGCTTATGAAATGGCTCTACTCTTACTCATAAATCATGCAAGACACACACCACAAGAGTTATAATACGCACTCACTCACACAACCCTTATTACAATTAATTTATACACAATAAAAACTCCGAGATGTGCTTTGGTGCTTCTGAGTTAGTGTCCTTCCGATCTTTTCTATATGATGTCTACTAGGTCCGATCTTTGCTTCTGATTTGGTACCTTTATGTATCTGACATGTTGTACCTATACTAGATAAGATCTGCAAGGATGGAAAATACTAAAAACAACTAATAGGTTAATATCATCAAAACATATAAACCAAGATAGTGTAGCTGACAGGGCTAACATTCTCCCCCTTTTTGATGATGTCTAACCTATTAAGAATCTACTTAATCTTTTCATTTGTGTTTGTTCTTACTAAGGCTTATTGTGCAAAGATAATCTTACTTAGAACCACTTATGGGTTGTTATCATTAAAACAAGACAATTAAGCCTACGTAACCTCCAAGGCTAACATTCTCCCCCTTTTTGATGATGGCAAACCATTGGTGTTCTATATAGGGTATGTTTTAAAGCTACCTCTGTGTATCTGACACGTTGTACCTATACTAGATAAGATCCGCTAGGATGGAAAATACTAGAAACAATAAATAGGTTAATATCATCAAAACATATAAACCAAGATAGTGTAGCTGACAGGGCTATCATTCTCTCCCTTTTTGATGATGTCTAACCTATTAAGAATCTACTTAATCTTTGCATTTGTGTTTTTTCTTACTAAGGCTTATTGTGAAAAGATAATCTTACTTAGAACCACTTATGGGTTGTTATCATTAAAATAAGACAATTAAGCTTACGTAGCCTCTAAGGCTAACATTCTCCCCCTTTTTGATGATGGCAAACCATTGGTGTTCTATATGGGGTATGTTTTAAAGCTCTCCCTTAATTTATGCGCTCCGCCTTAATTTATGCATAATGTTAAATGATATTTATAATTTGCTCCCCCTTACTATATGCATATGAGGCATAAAAATAATTCATATTCATTTGAACTTTTAACATGCATTCCATATTTTCCCCCACACATACATCATGTTTTCCCTCACATATATAACACCATAAATCGTATCCCCATGGATAACTTCAAATATCTTCTCCCCCTTTGATCATCATCAAAAAGAGAGGTGCTAATCATTTATCTTAAAATACTCTAAGAGCTTATTAAGACTAGCTTCCATGGTGGTGAGGTGAATGTGTGCTAAACACATATACCAAAATTTTGGGTGCTAAACCATAATATTAGAAAAGCCTAGATTGGCTTCCTTCCAAACTCATGAATGATGATTTAGAAGTTAAACCATTTGTTGTAGATCAATCATTCAATGATCATTCAAGAATGGACATTTTCAAAATAAGCACAAAATATTCATGCTTATAATTTAAGCATGGTAAATGTGTCCAAACAACTTGGTAAAGAGCAAGTGTATAATTTAGAACATTCTAGGAAAATTCAAAGGATCATTGAAAATTTTGCATGTTTTTCAATATAGCATACAATGTTCAGGATTCAACATGTACCACTACCTATTCAATTATTCAGCATGCATTATAAAAAATTCATAAAGTTCAACCCACATGCAATGGATTTCAAGCCATGATCATTTAACATGCAAAGACTTATAATTACCAATGAATCTTCATGCAAATGATATTTTTATCATGCATCATTTATAAATATTCATTAATGACAATGTACATGAACCAGTCTAAGTGACCACTTAAGGTTAAAACACTAAGTTCAACTTGGTCACCATACTAATACTACATAAGACTTTCAAAAGTATTTAGAATTTAAAAAATAAGTCTTATGAAGTCATAATTTCAGTTGACTAACTAGCATGTATGTCTAAAATAGATCAATGAATTCAACATGTCAGACCCTAGTCAATTACTAGCATGCAATGCACAAATCTGCATCAACCAAGTAGATTATGTTCAAATCAAGCATGCAGTTCAGTATATTCAATCAATATAAACTATTCATCGAATAATATAACATTTAGAAAGTAATGGATAGTAAGCATTCAGTTCACATGAAGCATCCAATATAAAAAAAAGATATTTCCAAAATTAGCACAATACACTGAAGTATTTATTGGATGAACTTTAAATTTGCTACTTCCCTTCAATTATACAACCCAAGCACAAAAATTTTATGATCTTTTTGAATATATTAATCATTTAAGCTTCAAGATGAATTTAGGATTATATGTGCAAAGTCTATAATTAATTCGCAAAAGCTCAATTTTGTATGATGGACAAAATATACTATATTTTAAGATATTCATACAAAAACATATGTATATAGCATTTAAAAAATTATTTAACTAGTTAAGATCCTTTGTCCATTTAGGGGGTTTACTTAAGTATGCAATAACCAATACTACCATATAATAACTAATCATAATGATATATATATTAAGCGATATAGATTGGATGTTTCACTAAAGTTCTCATATTGGCTTGATTTTCCTAAGGTTATTAGTATAATAATAACACAACAACAACAACAAAACCAAGCCTTAGTCCCACTAAGTGGGGTCGGCTATATGAATCCTTTTCTGCCAATTTATGCGATCATGAACCATTTCTTTTGATAGATTCAAAGATATTAAATCCTTACTCACTATCTCTTCCCAAGTTATTTTAGGTCTACCCCTACCCCTTCTACTGCCCCCCACAGTAACTAAGTCACTCTTCCTCACAGGTGCACTATAAGGCCTACGTTGCAAGTGTCCATACCATCTGAGTCGTCCTTCCCTTATCTTATCTTCTATAGGAGTTACACCTAACTTACCATGAATATGTTCATTCCTTAATTTATCTTTCAATGTTATACCACTCATCCATCTAAGCATCCTCATCTCGGCAACTTTTACTTTTTGGATATTATGTTTCTTCGTCTCCCAACATTCTGATCCATATAGCATAGCTGGTCTTATAGCTGTTCTATAAAACTTCCCTTTCAATTTTAAGGGTATTCTACGATCACATAGAACACTTGAAGAACTTCTCCATTTTACCCAACCTACTTTAACTCTATGCATTACATCATCTTCAATTTCTCCTTCAGCTTGCATAATAGATCCAAGATATCGAAATCTACAAGTGCTATTTATTTTTTCATCATCAAGTTTAAATTTGTCTCCAATATTCCTCCTATCATTACTAAAATTACATTTCATATATTCTGTTTTATTTCTACTTATCTTAAAGCCTCTAGATTCCAAAGCTTCTCTCCATAATTCTAACTCAGCCTCTACTCCATCCCTAGTTTCGTCAATTAATACAATATCATCTGCAAACAACATACACCATGGAACCTCCTTTTGAATACTCTTAGTCAATTGGTCCATCACTAAAGCAAAAAGATAAGGACTCAAAGCAGATCCTTGATGTACACCTATGGTAATTGGAAATTCTCTAGTTTCTCCATCTATAGTCTTTACACTAGTCATTACTCCATCATACATATCCTTAATGACATCGGTATACCTACAATATACACCCTTTTTTTCTAAAACCCACCATAGAACTTCCCTAGGTATCCTATCATATGCTTTCTCAAGGTCAATAAATATCATATGCAAGTCCCTCTTCTTTTCTCTAAACTTTTCCATTAATCTTCTTAAAAGATAAATAGCTTCTGTGGTAGATCTCCCAGGCATAAAACCAAATTGATTTTCTGAGATCTTCGTTTCTAACCTTAATCTTTGTTCAACTACTCTTTCCCATAATTCATCGTATGACTCATAAGTTTAATTCCACGATAGTTATTACAATTTTGAATATCTCATTTATTTTTGTATATAGGTATTAAAGTACTTTTCCTCCATTCATCTGACATTTTCTTAGTTTTTACAATTGTATTAAATAAATTTATTAACCATATAATTCCGTTATCACCCAAGTATTTCCAAACTTCAATTGGGATGTTATCTAGTCCCATAGCTTTCCCATTTTTCATCTTTTTTAGTGCAAACTTAACTTCGTTAACTCTAATTTTTCGAATAAATCTTATATTTTTAGTCTTTTCCTCATTTGACAATTCTAAATTTAAGTCTTCTATTTGGTTTTCGTTAATCAACTTACTAAAGTAACTTCGCCATCTTTCTTTAATATCTTCGTCCTTAACCAAGACAATATCATCCTCACTTTTTATACATTTTACATTTCCTAAGTCCTTGTTCTTCCTTTCTCTAGCTTTAGTAAGTTTAAATATATCTCTTTCCCCTTCTTTTGTACCTAATCTATCATACAAACTATTAAATGTTCTATATTTTGCTTCACTAACGGCCCTTTTTGCATCTTTTCTTGCCTCCTTATATTTTTCAAAGTTATCGCTGTTTCTACATTTTTGCCACATTTTATACCAAATTCTTTTTGTCTTTATGATTTTTTGTACATCTTTATCCCACCACCAACTTTCTTTGTTATTTGAGAATCTTACCCTTGATTCGCCTAAAATCTCTTTTGCTATCTTTTTAATAGAGCTAGCTAATCTATTCCAAAGAGTATTTGAATCTATCCCATCCTCTAAGGTCCAATCCCCATCTTTGATCAATTTATCTTTAAATTTTATTATATTTTCTCCTTTTAAGTTCCACCATCTAGTTCTCCTACACTGGTTTATTTTATCTTTTTTCTTCCATTTTTTAATACATATATCTAACACTAAGACTCTATGTTGTGTGGTTAGACTTTCACCTGGAATAACTTTACAATCCTTGCATGATACACGATCTACCCTCCTAGTTAAAAAAAAATCTATTTGACTTCTATTTTGTCCACTTTTAAAGGTTATTAAGTGTTCTTCTCTCTTCTTAAAGCAAGTATTCATTATACTAAAATCATATGACATAGCAAAGTCTAAGATCATCTCCCCAGACTCATTTTTGTCTCCATATCTATATCCTCTATGTATCCTTTCATAATTTTTATTATCTCTTCCAACGTGTCCATTCAGATCTCCTCCTATAAATATTTTTTCAGTCCCTGGTATGCCTTGTATAATACTATCCATATCTTCCCAAAATTGTCTCTTAAGATTTTCTGCTAAGCCAACTTGAGTAGCATAAGCACTAATGATATTTATTATCTCTTGTCCTAATACCATTTTGATTTTTATAATTCTGTCCCTTACTCTAATTACATCCACAACGCTATCTTTTAAGTTTTTGTCTATAATAATGCCTACTCCATTCTTATGTTTTTCTTTTCCAGTGTACCAAAGTTTAAAACCTGATTTATCGATTTCTCTAGCTTTCTCCCCCACCCACTTAGTTTCTTGAAGGCAAATCATATTAATTCTTCTTCTAATCATTGTATCCACAATTTCCATGCTTTTACCCGTAAGTGTCCCTATATTCCAAGTTGCTAATCTAATCCTAGTTTCCTGAACTAACGTCTTTACCTGCCCACGTCCAAAATGATGTAAAAACCCTCGCATATTTGACACCGTACCCGAGCGCCGACATGGCGCGTCGCTTTGGGGCGACGACCTAGCCCACCCTCGCCCACTTTTCGCTACACCCGGGTGGTTCAAGTGCAACGCGTCGCTCGTAGGGGACGCCCCAGCAAATATTCGGTAAGGATTCATATCATAGTGATCTAACAAATTTTACGCTGGCTGTCAGCTACCTAACACAACCCTCCTCCTTAACTCGGGCTTGGGACCGGTTGTGTGTGAAAAAATTAGGACATTTAAGTGCATCACAGGCGGAGTTTCTTAGTATAATAATAATAAACACTAAAATTTAAAATTTTAAGCACAAAACACTATTTAAGCTTTTAAAACATTACTACCCCTTATAGCCTAACAAGAATCTTATGAGTAAAAAAATTTCTTTTAAGATATCTCATAAGATATCATGCAAATATAACCCATGATTTGTTAATGAATTTAACATAAGATGTAAATCATGAATCATGGCATGAGATAAAGTAGAAGGAGGAAAATATACCTTTTCAATTAACTTGGTTTTATTTGACAATGCTCTTAGAAAATGGGAGACATGTTCTCATAATTTGCCACAAATGGGAAGGTACTCCTCAAACATATGATATCACAAATAAATGCTTCATTTTAGAATGACACTTGTTGTTATGATTATTTTTACTAAAACTCAATTTATGAATGTTATGTTTAAATATTCTACTATGTATTCAAACAAGAGCATATATCATCAAAACAAATTATGTGACTAAGAAATACATCTCTTTTCCATAAGAGATGGATTTACCTATCATAGCATGTCTTTGAACTTAAATTCAAAATCTTAGAAACTTAAATGAGAAAAATAAGGTATTTCCATTTAATAAACTTAGAGCACATGCTATTTATCCCATAAATAATAGCCAACATTTTCAAAAAGGAACCATTTGATAATGACATATACAATTAAAGCATCACATTGGTTTTATAATTTGAACTCATCAATATTGGCATGTTTTTCAAAAGTTCCCAACAAAGTAATTTAAACAATTCAAAATTTGGGATTTTTCGCTCATTAAATACTTTTACCTAGGTGGGGTTTAAATCTACCTAAACCTAATTCCTAATCCTAGGTCCTAAGGAAACAATTCAAAGAGCTCATGTGTTTCCTTTTGGTACCCATTCCTCCTTGGGTTCCAATGGATTTTCCTTCACAACCCATTTCATTTTTCTTTCTTTGCCTCTAACTCCTCTAAATGGGCAAAAATATCTACATAACCATTTATTTCACAATATAGACAAATCTTGTTTTCATGTGAGGGTCTTGACTTATTTGCATTATTTTTGCTTGTTGAGGCATAACCTTATGATTTATAAAAGGTTATGTTAAGCAACATGGAAAGGGGTGGTGGATTTTATCACTTGTATTGTATTTACATATTAAGTTATACATGATTATATGAAAACAAATTTTCATAATATTGTAACTCATTTGCCACACACTAGTAATAGCATATTTCGTCTTATTGAGCGTTGACTCATCCTAGTGTTGAATCATTTTTCAAGTGATCCAGGTAGGCGAGCAGACCACGCTCGCAGATAGAGGGGCTTCAATAGTGCCCTATCAGTGAAGTGAGTATTGTGGAGGATTTTTGTTTATCCCAACATAGTTGAGGGTATTTTGGGGAACATATATATGTGTATATTTTGGAAAACATGTTAGTACTCTGGTATTGTATTGTATATATTTACATATGGTTATGTTTATTTGATTTATGCTTCTGGCTACTTAGGTTTATGGTTGGGTTTACCCCATTATGGTATCAAAGCATGTTAAATGTCATAGTATAAAAATATAAAAAAAAAACATAGAAATTAAGCAGGTCGTTACAGTTTGGTATCTGAGCCTAGGTTGCTAGGTTCTGTAGACTACAGAGTGCAGCAGAAGCAATACCAGAATATAAGAAAAGGATTTGGGGTTTGTTCTGTGTCTGGGTAAAGGATTTTCGTGGTGGTTTCTGTGTTTTTCCTAGGGTAGCGATTTCAAGAAAACCATAGTAAACTATTGTCGGGTCGTGTGTCTAGGTGACAAAACTGGATATCGAGTTAAGGTTAGGGAAGGTAATTAGTTTTGGAGTTGGTACGGGATAGGTTCGTATAGGAGACAAAGTGCTTAAGTGTGTTTCTTGTTTTCAGGATGGACCCAGGAAGTAGCAGCACGAATGTTGGGGAGGATAGGCCAGGACCTTCCAGCATAGGTGGAGGAGACACTGATGCTGTGCTGCGTAGCGTCACTCAGCAGGTGATGGCTAAGATGGCCAGGAGTTCTGGGGAGCGTGGCTGTTCGATTGAGCAATTTACGAGTATGAAGCCCCCATCCTTTGCTATAGGAGATGACCCGATTGTAGCTGAGAATTGGGTCCAAGATATTGAAGAAACATTGGCAGTGCTTCCATGTACGGATGAACAGAAGGTAGCATTTGCAGCGTTTAAGTTGACAGGGGAGGCGAAGCGCTGGTGGAGAGCAGCGCATCTAATAGAAGAGCAGAGGCCGGTTCCAGTTCCAGTGACGTGGGACTGATTTAAGGATCTATTGTTCGAGCGGTATTTCCCTGTTATCGTTTGGAGTGCGAAGGCAGAAGAGTTTCTGCATTTGGTACAGGGGCAGATGACTGTATCCCATTACGCGGCTCAGTTTGTCAAGTTGTCACGTTTTGCTCCACATCTAGCACTTGATGAAGAGAAGAAGGCAAGGAAGTTTGAAGAGGAACTGAGGCAGAATTTTTTTGAGTAGGTGATTGGTTTCAAGGCTCAGACATTTACAGAGGTTGTAGATAGAGCTGTGATCATTAAGAGTGGTATTCAAAGGGGTGTAGCAGCTCAGAGCCAAAGTAAGAGGCCTGCGCCTTAGGGTTTTCAGGCTAGCTCCAGTAGGGGTCCTTGGAGAGGAGGTCGTGATAGGGAGATCAAAGGCAGATGGTAGGACCTCGTAGGAACCAAGGTGCACCGACCTACCCGTTGTGTCAGACGTGCGGGAAATATCATTTGGGAGTGTGCCAGGTAGGCAAAGGTGTATGTTATCGTTGTGGGAGACCCGGTCACGTGGTACGTGAATGTCCAAGTTAGCCGGATCAAGTCCCAGCTCCCAAGCCCTATCAGGGAGGACATCAGGCAGCTCGGGAAGGATACCAGGCGCCCCGCGGTGGCTAGCAGAGGAATGTGGCCTCAGCGCGAGTATACACTCTAACGCCAGGAGATGCAGAGGTTGCTACAGATGTGGTGACAAGTACATTTACTGTTTCATCATATCCAGTTATTGTTCTCTTTGACTCAGGTGCTACTCATTCATTCATTTCTGCATCTTATGTTAAATTATCTGAGAGTGAGACCCAGTCATTAGATATAGCGCTATCGGTAGCTACACCATCAGGATCAGTGATCAGATGTCGGAGGGTACTTAGAGGCTATCCGATAGAAATTCAGGGGAAAGTACTACCAGCAGATCTTATTGTGTTTGATATGTGTGAGTTTGATATAATACTGGGTATGGACTGGTTGACTGTCAATCACGCCAGCATTGATTGTTTCCAGAAAGAAGTAATTTTCAGACCACTTGGACAGCAGGAATTCAGATTCGTTGGTTCATAGGTATGTGCTCCAACACAGTTGGTATCCGCCATGCAGGCGAATGGATTACTCTTGGATGGAGTTCAGGGGTTTATAGCATTTGTGAAAGAAGCATCTGAAAATGAATTGAAGATTGATAGCACTCTAGTAGTACGAGAATTTCTAGATGTTTTTGTGATTACCCAAAAATATATATATATATATATATATGATTAAAGCACAATAATAATAAAATAATAAAAATGGTCATTAAGTTAATATCAGTACAGAAGTGTTTTTCTATAGGATCCTTGATTCCATGTTTGATGCCTAAGAAAAACCTTGTCTTAGCGAGTGCTCAGAGACCATTGCGGCTCAGTCACTCCCTGGAGGTCGGCCTAGTCAAAATGGAATTTCATAGGATAAACAGGGTAGACACTGTTTATATATGTAAATAAGTACATAAAATAATGTTTTGACTGACATAATTTGTAGAAATATATGATAAAATAATAATAATATAAGTATCATATGCACGGCCCACAAGACTGTGTGGGACCCACTTGAGTTCCGAAGTCGTGAGGAGGTTTACACGAGTTTCGAAACTATGTAGGGCTCATAAAATCGTATGAGGATTATTGGAGTTACGTAGGATCCGTTTGGGTCTCGAAGTGGTGTGGGGCCCACATGAGCTTTCAAAATTTAAATTTAATTCTTATTCAAAAATAAATAGATACTAAAAATGGTTTAAAATTAATAACAATGATAATAATCATGATAATAATGATTAATAAAAATAATAAAATAATAAAATAATTAATTAACTAATTGATTAATTAATTAGGTAAGTGATTAATTAAAAATTTATTTAATGGAAATGGTGGCAAGCACTCCCACATGGCTTCCATCCTCATCCCATACCTTGCCTATTCTTTAATTTTTAAAAATTTTAATTTCACCCATCTCCCCCACACTTTTACAAATTCCATTTCTTCCCCAAAATTTTCCTATAAATAGAGAGCTCTCAACCTTCATTTTTCACAACAATTTTCTAAGGAAGAGAAGAATTAGTGAGTGAAAGAAATTGTGGTGGAGAGAGAATTTTTGAGTAAGTTCTCAATCACCCACTCTTTCCGATTTCATTTCTTAGAGATAGTTACAGTATTCGTAAGGAAGAAGGTAAGTAAATTTGATTATGTTAGTTTATTTTTATTTAAAATTCATACCCGAGTTTATTTGTAAATAAATTTCGTTTATGTTACTTAGTTTCGTAAAATTTTCCTGAGTTTATTTTTATGCATATTTAATTATACTAGTTTTAATTTTAATATTTTTGTATTTATTTTTGGGTTAAGAAATATTCTAATCCACTTGGGTAATTTTCAACATTTCTTTCTATTCAAAAATAAATAAATAAATATTTTTAACACAAAAATTGTGTGGTATGAGTTTATTTCTACGTTGCATGTATTTATGAAAATATGAGTAAAGATGAGATTTTCACAATATTATTTTAAATTGCATAAATTATAATAAGATGATTTTAAAACCCCTTATGGCAACTAAAGTTCAAAGTTACAGATGTTCGGTACCGCAACTTAAAGTTTAAACGGATCAGAGTGCACCCACACTGTTTACAGAGTGGTTATTTATGTTAGTGGATTTCTCCTGAGTGCACACTTGGTTCCGGACCAGGACTTAATTAGGAAAATCTCACTTAAAGTTTACGTACGTTGATTTAGTTTGGTCGGCCAGCCAGTTAAGTCCAGTCTTCGGACCGCACAACCCAGTCATAGGGGTAAACAGGACTTACGACAAACAGGCTTAAGGGTGATTTTTACAATATATGTTTATACATATTTAATTACGTGTACAAAGTTACTGATGATTCGAAGGAAAAGTATAAGTTTACATTAAAATGATCATTCTAGTGCTTAAATGACGATCTAAAGAAAACGTATAAGGAAAAGTATATGTATATTTATCATTAAATATTTATACAGTTTTAAAGTTAAAAGTTTAATTTAACAATTATAGTATATGATTATAAAATTTTACTGTTATAGTTGATGGTAAAAGTTTTATGTAGAAATTTTTAAATTTATATTTATTCTAGAGACAGTTTTGAAGTAATAATATTAAATATTATTTTACGAAATTTTTAAAAAGCTCATTTTGGCCACACACTAATAATAATCTTATTTACTTACTGAGCGTCGTCTCACTCCAATCATATTTTTATTTCAGATAACTCTAAAGAGCATGTTGGAAATCAGGCTTAGCAAGCATGCGGGTGGGGATAGAAAAATAAAGATTGTTTAGAAATATTAGTATGATGCCAGATATTTATGCTTATGTAATTTTTCTTCTTTTGAAATAAATGATTATAATATGGATAATTAGTGCTCTGGTTTAATAATAATTGAGTTTATTTGCTTCCGCTGTAAATCAATGGTAAAAAGTTAATATCCCAGGCCCTTCGGGGTTGGGGTGTTACAGTTTTTCCAGAGGAGCTACCAGGGCTGCCTCCTGTGCGCGAGGTGGATTTTCCTATAGATTTACCTACAAAGACTGCGCCAATTTCTAAGGTTCCTTACCGTATGGCTCCAGCTAAATTGGGAGAATTAAAGGAACAATTGTAGGATTTGCTGAACAAAAGGTTTATACGACCCAGTGTATCGCCGTGGGGAGCTTTAGTGCTGTTCGTAAAGAAGAAAGACGGGTCCATGAGGATGTGTATTGATTAGAGGGAAATTAACAAGGTTACTATTAAGAATAAATATCCTCTACCCCGTATAGAGGATTTGTTTGATCAGCTCTAGGGTACACGGGTATATTCCAAGATCGACCTTAAATTCGAGTATCATCAAGTGAGAGTAAAAGCGGAGGACGTCGCGAAGACAGCCTTCAGGACCAGGTAAAGGCACTATGAATTTCTCGTTATACCGTTTGGTCTGACCAATGCCCCGGCTATGTTCATGGACTTGATAAACAGAGTTTTTCACCGGTATCTAGATCAGTTTGTAATAGTTTTCATTGATGATATACTGGTGTACTCGAGGAGTTTTGAGGAGCATGAGGTACATTTGAGGTAGGTGCTGTAGACACTCAAAAAGGAGACGTTTTATGCTAAGTTTAGCAAGTGTGAGTTCTATCTTGAGAATGTAGCATTTTTAGGCCACGTGATCTCAGGGGACGGTATTTCAGTGGATCCCAGCAAGATCGATACAATGGTAAATTGGGCCAAGCCGAGGAATGTGCAGGAAGTTAGGAGTTTCTTAGGACTGGCAGGTTATTACCGTCGCTTTGTTGAGAGGTTTTCGGCTTTGTTAGGACCTCTCACACGTTTGACCAAGAAGAATGCTAGATTTGTGTGGGATGAAGAATGCGAGCAGAGTTTCCAAGAATTAAAGCAGCGGCTCGTCACTGCACCAGTTCTGACGATTCCATCGGGAGGCGATGGGTATGTTATTTACAGTGACGCGTCTTTGAAAGGGCTCAGTTGTGTACTAATGCAGCATGGTAGGGTGGTGGCGTATGCGTCCAGACAGTTGAAAGAATATGAAAAGAACTACCCTACTCACAATCTGGAATTGGCTGCGGTTGTGCATGCACTAAAGATCTGGAGACATTATTTATATGGTGAGAGGTGTGAGATATTTTCTGATCATAAGAGCCTCAAGTATTTCTTTACACAGAAAGAATTGAATATACGACAGAGGAGGTGGTTGGAACTCATTAAGGATTACAACTGCACCATTAGTTACCACCCAGGTAAAGCAAATGTGGTAGCCGATGCACTGAGCCATAAATCAGGAGACACAGCATAGCTAGCAGTAGTAGTTCAGCATCTGTTCTAATGGACTTAGAGAGACTCGGTATGGAATTAGAGGAAGATGATTCCCAGGCGCTTATTGCCAGTTTGGTTGTACAACCCATATTATATGAAAATATTAAAGCTGCTCAGAGAAATTATCCAGAGTTAGTGGAGGTGATAGTCAGAGTACAGGATGGTCAAGGGGAAGAGTTCAGTATTTCTGATGATGGGGCTTTGAGATTTCGCACCAGATTGTGTGTGCCTGCAGATGATAGCATCAGGAGGACGATTCTAGAGGAGGCATGCAGGTCTCTATACACTGTTCATCCTGACAGTACAAAAATGTATAGGGATTTGCGAGATTATTTCTGGTGGGGTGGCATAAAGAGGGAGATAGCAGAGTTTGTGCGGCAGTGTTTGATGTACCAGCAGGTTAAAGCTAAGCACCAGAGGCGGACTGGTCAGTTACAGCCACTTTTTATTCCTGAGTGGAAGTGGGACCACGTGTCCATGGATTTTGCTACTGGTTGTCACCAACGTCGCATGGTCAGAATGTCATCTGGGTAATAGTTGATAGGTTGACAAAGACAGCGCATTTTCTGCTTATTAAGGTCAGCTACCCTATGAACCGGTTAGCAAAGATATATATACAAGAGATTGTTCGATCCTATGGAGTGCCGATATCCATAGTCTCGAACCGTGATCCACGTTTTACATCATGGTTCTAAAGGAGTTTACAGGTGGCACTAGGGACTCAGCTAGCATTTAGCACAACTTTCCACCCTCAAACCGATAGTCAGACTTAGAGAACAATCCAGGTATTAGAAGATATACTTCGTGCTTGTATACTAGACTTTGGAGGTAGCTGGATTCAGTTTTTGCCACTAGTTGAATTTGCTTATAATAACAGTTATCAAACTAGCATCGGCATGACACCTTACGAGGCATTATATGGTAGGAGATGCCGATCTCCTCTTTTCTGGGATGAAGTAGGCGAAATGCGAGTTTTGGATTTAGAAATAATTCAGCAAGCATGTGATAAAGTCTGACTTATTCATCATAGGATCAGTGCAGCACAGAGTCGGAAGAAAAGTTACGCAGATACTCACTGCCAAGAACTAGAATTTGAAGTGGGTGATCATGTATTTTTGAGAATATCTCCACTGAAGGGGATCTTGAGATTTGGGAAGAAGGGTAAGTTGAGCCCTAGGTTTATTGGCCCATTTGAGATACTAGAGAAGATTGGGTCAATAGCCTATTGGTTGGCTTTACCACCATCTCTATTTCGAGTCCATGACGTATTTCATGTTTCTATGTTAATGAAATACGTCCCAGATCCTTCCCATATCATCAGCCATACAAAATTGGAAGTCAGTGATGCTTTAGCATATGAAGAACCTCCAGTACAGATTTTGGATAGAAAAGAACAAGAATTACGCAGTAAAAGGATACCACTAGTGAAAGTTCTATGGAGAAACCACGCGATTGAAGAAGCCTCATAGAAGCTTGAAGATGAAATTAGAAGAAAATATCCCTATTTATTTGATGAATTATAGTATTGATGTATATGCTTAGATGGTAATTTTATTTTGTTGAGTCCAGTGTAATTGTAATGTAGAGTATATGTTAGGTAGTATTTTGGTTTTGCGGGAAATTTTCTTTTATGGTTGTAATCTCCCAGAACTACTCACGTAACCATGGCATTCCTACGCCATAAGTGAGGGCAAGTAATAAAATAAGTAGACCATTTTCCTTTACTGAATGATGAAAAGTATAGATAAAGATATAGATAGTAAATTTCAAGGACGAAATTTTATAAGGAGGGAAGAATGTAGTGACCCGAAGAATAATAGTGTTTAAATAATAATGAGGGAAAGAAATGAAAATAGAAACAGGAGGAGGTAGTAGGCTTCGTCGATGAATACAGGATTTCGTCGACGAAGGTCTTCAGGATTTTGTCGACGAGGTCCCGTTTCGTCGACAAGAAAAGACCAAGCAAAGGTTTTGGACTGCTCTGAATTTTGTCGACAAAGGGCAAGGTTTGTCGACGAATTTACTGAAAGACTCGTCGACAAGGTGACATGTCTTGTCGACGAATCTGGCCCTATAAATAGTGTAAACTCGGATTTTTAACCCATTTTCAGTGCTCTCTCTCTCTCTCTCTCTCTCTCTCCTCTCCTCTCTCTCTCTCTCCTACGGTCTCTCTCCCTTCTCTTTTCCATTTCGGCCCCGCCAGTTGCCGGATTGACGATCCAAAGCCACCAAGCTCTTGGCCAAGTTCTTTACAAGTCTACCGGAGCGGATCGTTGGTGAAATAAAATTGGATTTCATCCCAAATTCAAGGTAAGACATTTTAGTCCATTTTTTGCCTTCTGACAGTTATAGGAAATGATGTAGGCGAAGAAATACTAATATTTTGTTCTGACAAATGTTGTTTTCAAAGTGTTATGCAGGAGGCCCTACGGGTGTTAGGCCAGTATACCATATGGGCTTTTCAATAGTCGGATAAGAGAAATATGCTATGTTAGGTATTTTTAAAATATTATACAGTTTATTAAATTATGAAAATTATGTATTAAAGTATGGTGTGGCTTGAGAATATGAATATAGTACGGAGATATGTTTTACGAATTTCAGTACCATGATTTTATGGATTTTAGTACCATGATTATATGAATTCTAATACCATGATTATATAAATCTCAGTACCATGATTATACGAATCTCAGTACTATAATTATGCAGTTTTCAGTGTTATGATTATACAGTTCTTAGTACTATGACGTATGGAATACAGTTACAGTTTATTCAGTATCATGGTTATTACGGTTATTTCAGAATCATAGTAAATCAGATAGTTGTATATAGAGATATATTATATAGTATCAGACCTTGTTGGACCCTACAGCAGAGCATAGTACCGTTGCTACAGATATTATGTTATGTTATGAGTGCAACCACCTATTTAGATAATACGTGGTAGTAGGTCGATCACCTAGGCCCTTGACGTGGACAAACTCCCCATCAGATATGGGTTGAGGTGGGCAGATCAGACCGATGGAGTATAGTGATTTACCCTGATCGGCCAACCAGTGTAGATCCTGCCTACGGGCCACACAACCCTGTTATGAGGGGTTAAATCATGACACACAGTTATCCACAGGGAAAGTTTTCAGTTACTATTACGTATATACAAATTTACAGAAACAAGGAACATATGTATATACACTAGAAGTATTTTGAATAGTAACCTACAATACTATTATGTTAAACAACATGAAAAGGGGTGGTGGATTTTATCACTTGTACTGTATTTACATATTCAATTATACATGATTATATGAAAACAGATTTTCATAATATTGTAACTCATTTGCCACACACTAGTAATAACATATTTCGTATTACTGAGCGTTGGCTCATCCCAGTGTTGAATCATTTTTCAGGTGATCCAGGTAAGCGGGCAGACCAGACTCACAGATAGAGGGGTTTCAGTAGTGCCCTGTCAGTGAAGTAAGTATTGTGGAGGATTTTTGTATATCCCAGCATAGTTGAGGGTATTTTGAGGAACATATATATGTGTATATTTTGGTAAACATGTTAGTACTTTAGTATTGTATTGTATATATTTACATATGGTTATGTTTATTCGATTTCTGCTTCTGGCTGCTTAGGTTTATGGTTGGGTTTACCCCAGTATGGTATCAGAGCATGTTAAATGTCATAGTATAAAAAATAAAAAAAAACATGAAAATTAAGCAGGTCGTTACATAACCTATGTATGGTAGCACTCTGGGTTCGTACAAAGGGTCGGGGCGTTACATTAGAACTCACTGCCAAATGGATAAACACTGTCATGCTTCCCCCCATGACGAGTTGTGTGACCCGTAGGCTGGACTTAATCCTGCTCGGCGTACCAGAGTTAAATCAATAACAACCTCTTCAGTCTGTATGTCAGATTGGCTGTTCCCATATTGGTCTAGACTCTAGAGGGACTCTACCTTCTTAGTACAATTAACCATCCCGTCTCCACACTCTCTCTAAGATGTGTGGGTGCACTACCTCTTCAGAAATCACGTGCGATAGTACTATGCCTACTATGGTCCACCGTAGTTCTCAAACCATAACTTGTAATTTAACATTCACACTTAATTCTGTTTTAAACAATCACACACAATATATATTCTCAACACATTTCAATATTTCCAACGTCTCATAAATATATCATAATTCAACACAGTATATTCACTTTACTCATGCCACACGATTTGAATAATACGCATAATTATATAATCTGAAATAATAAGGCAACCCATGTTCATCATCTATTTTACTGAAAATACACATTAAATTATCTCCACAATTTATCTAGAAAATCCATTACTTTAATCATTCCATTTTCGCAAATAATAACTAATAACACAACTCTAAGCTCAAAATCACAGTTCAAACGATTGACTTTTCAAAACCCACATGATAATTATACACACACACACACACACACACACACATAATTTCCATTTTAACCGGTTGAATTACAAAATTAATGGCTTAATCTATTCCCCTTACCTGGTTTCTTGAACTACGCCTATAGTAATCCAGAAATTATACCCATGACGCTCACCCGAATCCTGAATTCATGAACCCTAGTTTATCAATACCACCCCAAATAAAATACCATTCTTTTCCACATTTCCTAAACTCATAAACTTCAAATAAATAATTAAATTTCAAAAAACTACAAATTTGCTTAATTCTCATAACCTTACCCTAACTTTAAAGTGGTGCCTAAGAAACTCAAATTGAAAATCTGCTCCAGCCAACATGATGAGGATTGGAGCTAGGACCCCATGGTGGTGTCCAATCATCAATTTGGCTAAAGATTTAAGGAGAAATTGAGGAAAGAGAGAGAGTATACTTTACCCCAGGAGTGGTGCCTACGTCGCTCCTACGACAAATCCATTCTAGTAAAAATGTCGGTGATAGAGATAGGATCTCAACGGTATTTTATGTTTTTCAATCGACTGAGTATTGGAGAAGAAATTAAGGAGAGAGGGAAGGAGGGATGGAGGAGAGACTGGCGAGTAGAGAGGGACGGTGAGAGAGAAAGGGGGTCTTCTGTTCGCAATTTTAAAATCAATTCCAAGCTTCTTTGAAGCTTTAGGTTGTATATCATTATATATACAATATTATTATATTATGTTATATAATTTAATTATTAATTATTAATTAATTAATTTTAGGATCACTATAGACTTAGCCACGGTCGACCGAACACGTGGCAATATAAATGCCATGGTCGACCGAACCCGTTAAAAGTCAACATTTTGACTTCGCGCGGTCGACTGTTCTAAAAAGAACGTATCTTCCTAGGTCGACTGAACTAAAACGTGTCAGAGCCCTAACTGTTCAACCGACCAAATTTGTAGTTCATTTTGGCCACGATGGACCGAACCAGATGAACGGTCAACCGAACCTTGGCCACGATCGACCGAACCCACTAAGGGTTTCAAAATTGCCTTGAGACGGTTGACCAAATCCGTAGTTCAAAATTGACACGGTCGACCGAACTCGGAATACGATCGATCGAACCTCTCGGGTTGGCGAGATTTTTACTGAGAGTAAACCAAGTTATTTTTTTTTAAACTTAATTTAAAATTTTTAAAAATACCCATTAAGACTCAAACGGTTATAATTTTTGGAGTGTCTATATATACTCCTTCATTTGTTCGGATTAGCATTAGATTAGCAAACTTAATTAACAAAAATCCTTTGAATTTCCAAATATACTCATGTTTCCTCCTATAATATAAAATCCCATTCTTACTTATCCTTCTTGCTAAAATCCTTTGGTAAGAGTGGTCTAAAGATTACCCACATAAGCTTACACTCTCATACTATTTGATTGAGATTGATTTTTACTGAGTAAGCTTGAGTTTTCCCTTGTGATTTAATTCACAAGTCTTCTTTGGGAAAACTCTTTAGGGCATATGAGTCTTGCATTCTTGTTGCAAGATTCATGGGCTTGTATTGTACTATTGTGAAAAATATTTTTAACAAGCTTGATAGGAATGGTGTATTCCCAAGAAGGGGGTGAATTGGGTATTTAAAAATTTCTTCCTAGGTTAACTTCAAATCACAATCAATATAGCCCAACTTAAGGTCTTTCTAAGAGATAACCAATTCGAATATTAATATTTGGAAGTATTTAAATCATGCATAACATTCACAATAAATCAAATTTAAACATACATGTGCGGGAAAGATAAATAGTGAAGAGAAAGAGAGACACAACATTTATTATCGGGGTTCAACCAATCCTGCCTATGTCCCCGCCTTGAGCCAGCAGCCCAAGGATTAGCTTACTTAATGGGTGGAGCGACACCAATTACAATCAAGTCAATTAGCACATGACTGACCTTAACCTTTACAACCAGGTCAATTAGCGGGGCTGACCACAACCTACACCTTACCAGGATGGTGCACCTAGCTTTCCTAACCGAATCTAAGCAAATCTAGAACTTTCTTAACTGGGTCTAAGTCTATCCGAGACTCTTCGCAGGGCGAGTCTCCCTTTTCAAGCCACGCCTGGAATACAAATATATTTAATAGAATTTGCATACAAACAAATGCTTCTAAACTAAACAAGGGTGTACAACATTAAAATCTAATATGCACTCTCATATGATTTTGAAATGAAGCTCATGTAGAGTATGAGTTTTCTCCCAAAATATTTTTCAAGTAAAACTTGAGAGTTTGGAAAATGATTTTCTTTTCTAAAATGATTGACATTTTCAAATTCAAATCAAAAAGGCTACCAAGTAAAAATGAATATATGCTTTAGCCTTTTTTCAAGAAGCTTTTCAAGCCAATATATATTAATGAATATATACTCAAAGCACTTGAATAACTCAAAGAGCTTCTCCGAAAATATACTTCAAGATAAGTAGGAGAAACTAGGATTTTGCTATCAAAATGATTGACCTTTATAAAATAAAAGGGGAAGCCTCTCAAGCAAGTATATATTAAATTGATATATGCTTAAGGCTCCCTTTTGTATAACCCAAAGAAATTCTCCAACAAATATATTTCAATATAAGAGTAGGAGAATATTAGGGTTTTCTTTAAAATGATTGACCTTAGTAAAATTAATCCCAAGAAGGCATTCAAGCAAAATATATGAACAAGAATATTAGCCCAAGCCTTCAAGACATTATTCACAAGAAATTTCTCCAAAAAATATATTTTTCCAAATAAAAGAATATGAGAGAAATTTAATCTTTGAAAACATGAAACATAGAGAGGCCTTCAAGCAATATACATATAGAGAATGTTATATGCTCAAGCCTCTTCAAATATAACCCCAAAAATATTTTCCCCAAAAATAGTTTTCAAAAGAAGAGTATAGGAGAAATTTTAATCTTTGAAAATATATCACAAATGAAAGAAGAAGGCCATCAAGCAATATATATGTATATGATATATGCTCAAGCCTCTTCACATAAAACCCTAAGAATATTTTCTCCCAAAATGATTTTTAAATAAAAGAAGGAGAAAAATGAGAATTTAAAGAACAAATGGGGTATAGAACTATGGGAGAATCAAATAATGATAAACTAA
This sequence comes from Malania oleifera, assembly GCF_029873635.1. Lineage (NCBI taxonomy): Eukaryota > Viridiplantae > Streptophyta > Magnoliopsida > Santalales > Ximeniaceae > Malania > Malania oleifera. Next base: position 44,626,939 of record NC_080422.1, on the reverse strand, counting down.
ATTAACAAAGGGATTCTCCAACATTTTTCAAGTGTTTTGAGGTTGTATTTATAGGCAAAAACCCCTTGTGACTGTTATATAGCCGTTGAGACCTTAAAATATATTTTTATTTTGAAAACTAGCCATTTTTCGGCCGTTTGGACGCTTTCCTGAGAAATTTGGTCGACCAAGCTCAAGGTCCGGTCAACCGAGGCTTGAAATCCGCGAGCTTCGGTTGACCGTAGTGAAGGTTTGGTCGACTGGCCTTGAGTTTTTTGCGTGGACACTATTCAATGTTTTGGCCATAACTTTTTCTATACAATTCCAAATTAGATGTTCTTGTTATCAATAGAAAGCTAAAAAAAATCCCACAACTTTTATGTTGAACACATTTTAAGATAAGAAGTTTTGGATTGAAAAAAATATCCATCAATGATATGGAAGAAACATGAAGGGAGTTTTTTCTATTACAGACACCTTTCAGTGTTTTAGTCATAACATTTTCTATGTAACTCCAATTTAGACGTTCTTGGCATCAAACAAAAGCTAAGGGAAAATGCCACAATTTTCATGTTGAACATAGTTTGAGATGAGATCCAATTGAGTGAAATTGTTCATTTCTAACGTTCGATCAACTAGCCGGTTGACCTACCCCTTTGAAAAATTTAGTTTTTACATTCTTTTAACTTTAAAACCATTTAAAAACCTTTGTATAAGTTAGACATTTTATGAAAAGGGTTTTTCATGTTACTTGGAGGTCTTATGGTCAATCTAAGGTCAGGAAGAGTTTCAATTTAAATCATGTAAGATGCATGCACATTCAACCCTAATTTCTATTACAACCTAGGAAATAAATAAAGTCTTTGTGTCTTCTGCTCCTCAATGCTCCATGGAATACGCCGATTGGTGTTCTTCTTAGTGCTTTTTACAACTTTTATTTTGCATTCATTACTTGTGCTTACAAAAATATAAACCTATTCACACTCAGTTACACAAGTATACTGTGGTTTGTCATTATCAAAATAGGGATCAAACTCAAAAAGTCAACAAAGCTAAATTCGAATATTTCTCATACTTATTTGAAATTTTTTTTTTGAGATATTTGCTTGTACTTTTGAGATATTTGAGTTTGCAACTTGTGATTGGTACATACATACATATCTTGACTCAAAGGTTCATTCATAACACAGTCTCACATATTACTAGATACATTGACTTTATCTTAAGAGTAGTAATATTAAACTTTATTGAGCTTATAAATCCTATCAATTTGAAGTGCATTGATTGTATTGGTACATACTTGTTTATTGGAGAAGCATTGATATTGTATACAAAATTTGTATTGTTTATCTGTTGTATTCTAGGCGTGGCTTGTGAGGGTGTTGATATAGCCCATAAGGATTGTTTGTAAAGGTTGGGATCAACTCTGTGAATCTGACTTGGGATTTCCCTTATTTAGTAAGGAAAATGTATTGTATTCGGTGTCGCTCCACCCACAAGTGAGCTTTAGTGGAATCCTAGGGCTTGCGAGCAAGAGGCGGGGTGTAGGCACATTTGCCGAATCTCGATAACACATCTGGTGTCATTTTTACTTTACCTGCTTTGCTATATTGTGCTTGCTTGTTTAAATTTATCTGAAGTAATTTAATTGTAACTACTTCTATTTGTCTTGCATTAGATTGACTCTAGGTTTGTGAAATACTGTTGTTGGATAATCGACCTAGGCAGAAATATCTTAAATATCCAATTCACCCCCCTTTTGGGTTTACACTAAAGTCAACAATTCTCTGTCACGCTATTCGATTACAGTCCAAAGATGAGCACAACTCATTAGGCAAAGAAAAACTAGCCCAACTGATGAGCAATGCTCATGAGATCTGAATACAACCCAAAAGATAAGCACAACTCATTAGGCAAAGAAGAACCGGCCGAAATGAGGCCCAAAGACGACCCAAAATATGAGCACAACTTATTAGGTAAGAAGATGACCCAAAAGATGAGCACAACTCATTAGGTTAGAAGACAACCCAAAAGATGAGCACGACTCATTAGGTGAAGAAAAGTAGGCCCAAAAGATGAGCGCAACTCATTACACCAGAGGAAAAGCCTTGTGAAGAGTTGCTCTACACAAAAAAAAAAAACTCATAAAAAGCTGCTCAACACAAAGAGTCTCACAAAAAGCTGCTCAGCACAAAACAGCTTTGAAGAGCTACTCGGCACAAAAGCCTCGCGAAGAGATGCTCGGTGTAAAAGCCTCGCGAAGAGCTGCTCGGCACAAAACGCCTTTGAAAAGCTGCTCAACACAAAAGCCTTGCGAAGAGCTACTCGGTACAAAAGCCTCATAAAAAGCTGCTCGGCACAAAACATGCAATGTCTTTGACTCAACAAGTCGTATAAGCGGCTCTGGCCAGACATTGGCTCGGCAAGTCGTATAAGCGGCTCGAGGCAAACATCGGCTTGGAAAGCCGCACACATGACAACATTAGCTTGGATGAGTCGACAACACAACGACTTCGGCTCGACAAGTTGTATAAGCGTTTTGGGATAGACATCGGCTTGGTAAGCTGCACAAGCCATGACATTGGTTCGAATGAGCTGACAATGTAGCGACTTCGACTCGACAAGTCGTATAAGCGGCTCGGGGCAAACATCGGCTCGGCAAGTCGCACATATGGCTACATAGGCTTGGATGAGCCGACAATGTAGCGACTTCAGCTCGGCAAGTTGTATGAGCGGTTTGGGGCAGACATCGTCTTGGCAAGCCGCACACACGACTACATCGGTTCGGATGAGCTGACAACATAGCGACTTCGGCTTGGTAAGCCATATAAGTAGCTTGGGGCAGACATCGGCTCGGCAAGCCTCACACGCAGCTACATCGAGTCGGATGAGCCGACAATGCAGCGACTTCAGTTTGGTAAGTCGTATAAGCGGCCGCACACGCGGCGACATCGACTCAGATGAGCTGACAACGCAGCGACTTTAGCTCGGCAAGTAGTGTATAAGAAGATAGCTCCAAAAAATAAATAATAATAATACTATAACTTTTGAACTTTGGAAGCTATCTTCAAAAATTTGAAACTAGAGGGGGGGGGGGGGGAGGCAACTGATATACACCAAATATATCACCTACCATAAGTCAAGAGGAGACCAAAGCATATCATTAACAATTGTCCGGTTGGAGCAATTGACGCCTGCTCTATGATGGCTAGAGTGATCCACGCCAACGCTATAATGACAGGAGTGATCCACGTCCGGCGCCATAATGGTAGATCTCCCTAGGGTCAATCTTCATCAATATAAAAGGGGGCACTGCGAAAAGGCTAAGGTGTCTCGTTCTAACCCAAATTTACTGTTACTTACAACCTCTCAAACCATTCCTTTACTTAGGCATCAGAGAGATCCCCCATAGTACACCCCAGGTCCTCCAAGCCACCCTTATTTTCGTCCTTTTTAGGTGATTAGGATCGGAGAGTCCATCGGAGGTCATTCGACATTTTTATTCCGCAACAGTGTTAATATAAATCATGTATGACACTTGACTTAGTTTTAAAGAGGGGGTTAGGCTAATTGACATTCTAACAACCTAAGTCACTTAGTTCATAGTAATTGAAAATGTGTACTTTTTGACTTATTTTTTAGGAATTGCAAGTGTATTACGAAATGTGGGTGAAATATTATTCGTATGATGAATTAAGCTCCAAACAATGATTGTTAGTGATTTATAATAAGGGAATTAAAAAAGGTCAAATTCGTCCTTTTAATCAGTATCTGAATGCTGAAATATAATGCCTATTTTAGATTTCAATTATTAGATAAATAATGAAATAATTTTAATGGATATGTTTAATAGCGTAAATATAAATCATGTACGCAGGGGAACAACTATCATAAATTGTATTTTAACTTAGGATTATGTTATGCATATTAGGTTATTTGACTTGCAAATATTCTTTTAGGTGTGGTCTTGTGGATAAAATGATTAAGATAGTATTTCGAAGATGAATTTTGAGCCTTTGATTTGAATTTGTGTGAATTTTAAAGAAATTTAATACAATTTTATGTTATATGCTTTCTAAATGCATACAAATCCAAATGTAAAAGTTCGAAATCTATACTCCCAAATGCAAGATATGCGGAATTACATATATATTTTTATTATGCAGACTAAGAGAAAAAGGAAGAAAACCTTGAAATAACTATAAAATTTTTATAGATAATAAATTTAAAATTTGTAATGACATTTTGATGTGTGAAATCATGTGTCACAAATTATCTTTCTCGATAAAATTGCAAGCAAAATTTTCCTTTTTTGAGGAAGATGACAATTTATTTTTTTTATGATAGTATGAAAGGCTTAATGTTTTTAAATTTTTTTTAACAAACTATTTTTACAATTTCATGACAGAAAATTTATAAAATATTAATTTTACTTTCCTAGTATACCTCTGGCTAAATTTGTAATGTCATTTTGGTAATTAAATACTTACACAAGTGGGTCATATTAATGTTTCATCATTTTGCTGACATGGCTTTGTCTCATTGGAAAGGTTGAACCCCTGCAATTGCGTGGCAGAATCTAATAGGATGAGGCACACCTAAGATTGTAGACGTCCAGATGGCAGTATAAGAAAGCGAGTAGTAAGCGAGCTTTAGACGAGAGAGTAGGGATGTTGCTGCTCAACAGTCAATGCACCCATACAGTGCCGTTATCGTATTGGTGATTTCCAGCAGCGTGGCTCTCTGCGCGCAATGAGCAATCAGCATAGTAAATTCTCTCTCTCTCTCTAAAAAATTCTACAAATTCTGGGGAGAGCTGTTGGAGCCCTAGCAAGGTTTCATTCATGGCGGTTACGGGAGCTTTATTCATTCATTGAACGGTAAAGTAGCGATGAAGTTGAACTCTCATTTTCGTTTTTGCACCATTGATTTCATTTCTGTTCTTTACTATCCAGATCTTCCCCGAAAATTTTCTATTCGGATGTGGCTGAATTTGTGCTGAATTTGTAGTGCCGAATATATGACCAAAAGCTAGTTATGAATGGAATAATTAAGTAGTTTCTTAGATCTTACTATTTTGATTATCTGTTCCTGCCGGTTGGAACCAGAACTTGCAACGCATTTAATTTAATCCCCCCAATCATAATAAAAAAAGATCTTAGGGCTTTGGTGCATTCGTGAATATATGAATCCTAATGTCGATATTGTAAGTTTGTTTATTTTATAAATTTAGTTACTTGGTGAATGGTTTTTTTGTTTTTTTTGATTGAAAAAGAAGAGGTTTTTGTTGAGAAGAAGAAGTATAACAAGGAGCATAAGAAATCCTCAAAATATGCAATAATAAAAAACGAAAAAAGTCAAAATAGATTAAAAAAGCATAGCCAGCTGATCGCCATAAATCAGAAAAAGAAAAACCTTTAAAACATCCTGCTGCAAAACCCACAAGGAGGCCAGATACTGAATCCTATCCCAAAGCATAATTGAAGACATCCACTTCCCCATAAAAATACAAGCATTTTGCTCCAACCATATCCCCTACAAAACTGCAAAAATTGCATGCTAAACCATATGTACCCCATCCAAAACCTGGAAAAGAGATAGCCAACAAATCCTTCACCTACTCGGCACACACTCAACTCTCTCCAAATAAGATGAAAAGATTGTTCTACATCCTCCAAGAAAGGAGCGAGGAAGGAACAGGTGAGAAGCAGATTTTGAATTTTCAAAACAAAGAGTGCGTATATCTGGAGATAAAGCCTTGAAAAGCCTCCCACCTTGCAGCAGATTGTTAGTGTTAACTCTATTAAGAACAACCAACCAAATAAAAGCCTTATTCTTAGAGGGAACATAAACCTTCCAAAAGAGATCTATGAAGTGGAAACAAAAGTTTTTATTGGTTAAATGCTAAGAAAAAACTTGCAAGAATACTCCCCAAAAGAATCAAGAATCCAGGATTGATAGTCTAACAAACTTAATAAGGAGGTGAGCTCCAACATCTCCCTATCATTAAGAGCCCTATGAAAATGGAAATTCCAATAGAAGCCAGCACAATTAGAAGTAAAGAAAGAAGAAATAGATTCATTGTGCTCTTTTAAATGTATATGAAATTGATTTTGATTTCAATTTTGTTTTTCCGTTTTTATTCAACTTGCCATTCTTTAATTTTTTGAGTGTATTCTTATGTTGTCTCTGGGAGCATGGAGTTTGAGCCTTGGATTTGGCATTGTGTGAAATTTGACAATATTCAAAACAACTTTGAATTGTAGTTCGTTCAAATCAACAAAATTCCAAATCCAGGGCTTGAACTCCATCCTCTCAAACACAAATATTCCATGTAATTTTTCTGTGTTCATGACTACAACCTTTGGACTTTCTTCTGCTAGTCAGTATGCAGTGCAGGCAGCTGCCTCGTGCTGACTCTGTGCATAAATTGCTACTTCAAGCAATATGACTCTCTCTTTAGACAAATATTATTTCCCTTTTTTTGATGTAAAATGATATATCATTCTTGGTTTTATTATGTGGGAATTTTGTGATCTTGACATTTTGCAATTTTTTCCCCAAAAAGGTTGATTGGTGCTGGGGGATCCCAAGAAAAAATTTCTTTACATATTTCTAAATTTTGAGAGGGAAAACAAGAGCCAAAAGAAGTTGGGGAGCATAGGCGATACTGAGATATCAAGGAGCCAAAGATACAAATTAAGGATTGATGGTTTTTTTGTCTCTATGAGGATAAAGTTAAGACGGATTTACAGTCTGAATAAGAACATTCAAAATTCAGCGACCAGGTTCAGGGGGTGACTTGCCCAAAGTTGGCGAGTTCAACCCTTTCCCAGTAGCTCGGAGGGCAAATTCCTCCCATGCTATGATGGATGATGACATTGAGAGTGGTGCTTTGGGGCCGCCTTACCAAGATAGGCCAAGGACGTTCCCCAACATGCGCAGTAAGCCTTATACCCCATTGGTAAGAATCCCTTCGGTCATCTGTTTCTAGCAAACTTCATTTTCTTGTATGCATGCTGTTTTTTTTTTAATTTTTTTGGAATGAACAATGATTGCCTATATATCAGTAGAAACATGTTGCTGTCCCTTGTTATGGATTTGATCGTATTTGCTTTTGGTTGTCCAACTGTTTATTAGCAATAATTTTGGGGACTGTTGAGGTTATGTTTGGTGCATGAATTATTGTAGAATTTCTCATTTCTAAAGTCAATATCAAACTTAGTTAATTTAATTTCTATTTTATATTGTCTGTGTGTGTGTATCATTTTTGGCACCTTTGCCTATGTGTGCTCTCTGAATGTGATTGATTCATATATCGCAGTGGAAACATACTGCGACAGATGATGGGATTTGATGATATTGAATGTTGGCTCCAGTTAATAATTTGCTACAATATCCTTGTTGACACCAAGAGTGTCCTTGTGCATGATACAGTGGTGAGCAGCAACTTGGTAAAAAAACTTAAGCAATTAGATCTTGTGTCTGCCATGTATATAAGCCACTCCTCCAGCCTCTTTTCTAATGTGGAACAACTCACAAGTGGGTATTTCCAGCACACTTGCTATTGAGTATTGATTATTGAGGTAGCATTAATACTTGGAATTAAAATTATGATAAAATTTCACATTTCTAAAATTTTATCTACTTAAACTTAAAATAACTTATATTATTGATATGCTTACCTAACTAAGTCTAAGATTCACATAATGCAGCATTTTTAGATTCTAAATTTGATATGTGAACAAAAACATAAAATTTTTTTCTTTGAATTCGTCGATAACTGCAAGAATCTTATAAAGATTTTGCGAACTAAATGGTTCCTGAATCTATTGTACTGATCATGTTATGACATGCAAGGGCTCTAGGAATGATTCATTTTTACCATAATTGTTTTAATGCTTTCTAGGAATGGAATCTGGGACAGTTTGGGCATCGGTACCCTTCTGCCCTACTTTTTGCTGAAGCGTCTCAAACCTTGATGTCATAGGATTCCTGTCCCTGTCGATTAGTTCAAACCTGTCCCGGCATATCGGATCCATATAGAATCACCACAATATCTAACCTAAATACTTACTCTGTTTGAGGTCCACAAGGATTGGCAATGAGATTGTAAATTGCTGGTAGCATGATAAATATGCACTGAACCCAGAGACTGAAAATTTAAGTTTGTGGATTTACAGGCAAACTGATTGTTTTTTGATAAACAAAAGATATATTAGGAGGAAGGAATTACAATCGAGATAGGACAAGAAATCTTCAGGAAGATAAAAAACATACAGAGAAATAGGGAAAAAAAATTAACCGAAGCTAACCGAGGAAACCTCTTTTCAATCCCTTGCGTCATAATTAATAGAGCACTGCAAATTCGCCAATTCCCACTGTCCCTTCTCTGCCTTACTTTTACAGCCATTCAAACACATATGGGTGATCCATATTCGTGATTTTTAGTATGAACTATGAACAGGAGAGTTCAAGGAGAATAGAAGTAGAACTAGAACCATGACTGTTATATGGAGGTAGGTATATAATTGAACTACGCATGATTTTTTCAATGTCGCTGTACCTTAAGTACTTCAAATTTGTTAGCTGGCAATGGATAATTTGTTCTGATTATAATTATATGTAAATGCTCTGAACATGCTCTGGGCTGTATTATATTTACAGGATTGTTGCTCTCTTATCTTTGGTCTTGCTCCAATTCTTGCTTTTGCTCCTGTCTAGGTATTCTAGTTTCTAATAATTGCAACTAAAGCTAGAACTTGTTTGGAACAGTGAAACTGATTTTTTTTTTTCCAGAAATTCATCAAGTATTTCTCCCATCTTTTGAACAAAAAATGGGTTTAAATTTGTTACTATAGTCAAGCTAATTCCTTCCTGTACGAGTTCAGTGATCTGAAACGTAAAATAGCAGGGTTTTAGTTCATTAACCATATTAAAGAGCACATTCAGAAACTTGAATACGATAGTGCAGATATGGGAGATACCACTACACAGGGACGATTGGTGCCAAAGGTGATCTCCCTATCTAATTGTGCAAATGGGTTTTCACCAAATGTTTGAATTTTGAAGTTGATAGGAAATTTTCCTTTATATATATATATATATATATATATGTATGTATGTATGTATGTATGTATTCTATTTGCTCATTTGTTTTCAATTTTGATTTAGGTAATGCTTCACCTACACTATGTATTACTGATTTTTCTGGTTGTAAATCCTCCTTTCTGTATGTGGAGGAGGGTAAATATAGATGACTGTTGGAACCATTGAAATTGTTTTCTTTGGGACCATACGGTAATGGGGAAAATCTTTGGGTGAAATCCATAAAGGTAACATGTTTTTTCTTTCTTTCACAGCTGATGATGAATAATAAGGGTAGATTTCTCTTTCTCGAGAAGTTCAGAGTCTTTGCTAGGCTGCCATTCTATTTGTAAAGGGGTAGATGCATCAGGTTGGTGGTCAATTTATTTGTCTTTGGAAGCCTTGATGGTTGACATGAAGAGCAAAGCAGATGTTCTTAAGGGCAGTGCATTGGCGAAATGTGCTAGTTTGCAATGCTAAGTGTCTAGTTGGGGGAAGTAGGGAAGATGGAGTTCCTAGCATCTGTTAGTTTCGAATCAATCTCATGGTGCTGAATAGGATAAAGACAAATCCTTTTGCTGCATGTTTTTGGTTCGAAGTCAATTTTTTTTTATTATGAGAATTTAAAATTCATTTCTAACAGTCATGATGCATCTGTGAAGCCAAAATTTGCTGTTCTTTTAAAAGATGGTGGTGCACCAGTGCAAACATGGAGTTTTACTGGCCAGCCTGTCATTCAGAAATCATAATGTGCGTGGTCAACAAGGAGGGATTTTGAAATGGAAGATGGAATTTGTCTGGGCACTATATGGAAAGTGGAATTTGTTTGGGCGCCTTCTTTCACTCAATATTCACAAGAGAGATGTTTCTTAAGATTATAATTTTTATTCAAATTCGAAATTGTTTGGGCCAAAAAGAAGGGGGCCTCAGTCCTAAGGTTTCTACTGCCTATGGGTCCAAGAACTTGTAAGGGCGCTATGATTCCTAGTTGCTTAGAGTATTGTGAAGAAGATATTTTCTCTTTGTTTTTTCTTTTTTTGGGGGGGGGGGGGGGGGGTGGGGGGAGAAGGTGGGAGTAGAGGGATTTGATTAAGAGGCTTATCAAAGTAAGATGGGAAGTGGGTGATTGGATGGATCACTTTGACCCAATTTGGAAACCAATTTCAAATAATTGGGTCAAGGAATTGTTGGGTCTTAAACCCAAATGTGTTTAGTTAATTAGTAGCACACTTATGTGCATTTGGGGTTTGTACTAAATGTTTCTTTTAGAGGTTTAGTTGCAATATCTTGTTTCGTAAGGGGTGTATCTGCAGTTTTTCTTTTTCTTCCCATCTCTCCTTATTTCCTTCTGGGCGGTACCCGTGCTGTTCTACATCTCCCCTGTTGCTGTTTCTGCACTACTTCTATATCTATGTTGCAATCATTAGGAGATGGAGGATTTGGTAGGTGGCCTACTAAAGTTTGAGAAGGGCTGCCTCATTGATCAGTTGATGGAGGAGTATGTCTTTGGGGATCTCATTGCTTCGACAAATAGAAGCGTCACACCAATTCATGGACTTGGGCAGGCTGCAAGGCTTCTTGGTAATAGGTCTTGGTTTCAATTCAGTGTGAAGGCCAATCCTTGACTTATTAGGAGGGAGCTGTGGGGTTGATGGCAGCTTCCCTCGGTTTGGAGCCAGGTGGGGGGGGGGGAGGGCTGTGTTCCGAAGGGCCCATCTAAGTTGATTTCAGGTAAGAACTGGAAGAAAAAAAAAAAAAAAAGAGCATTTGACTGAATTTGCCAATTCACCTAAATGCCAAAGGGAAGAAATCAGCAGTGTCTGCTTTTGCGATTCTATTTTCTCTTTTATCTTGATTGAGGACTTCTTGTTCTCCTTCATTGTATTTGTTTCTCTTTCTTGTATCAATAAGTCTTCTATTTCAATTAAAAAAAGGGTTTTTGGGGTGGGGCGGGGTGTGTGTGTTATGAACCATTACCATGAACTTATTGTGTGTGGCAAAGACAATAGTGACCTTCAAGCTCTCCTTGAGGGTATGGTTATTAAGTTAGTTGGTCCTCTGGGACAAGTGATTAGGGATTTTGTTACTCTTATGACTTGTTTAGTTTGCAGAATAGCTATTACTTGGAATAAGATAGAAATATAGTGAAAATTTTGAGAATGTAGGTAATATTATGTTCCTTATTATTTGATTCAATATGTAAGACAAAAGGAATATAAATTCCCATGGTGAAATATTCCTTGTATATTCCTTGTTATGGACTCATAAAAAGTTTCTCATTTTTATTTGCTATATGGTATCAACATAATTTTTTGTATAACTAATTGCAACTAACCTATTTCTACTAATCTATTCTTAAGAATAGACATTCCATGAACCAAATGTAGCGGTAGGATTTATGGAAGGAAAGAAGAAAATGGTCAAAAAGCTGATGCTGAAATCGGCATGTAATATTAGGTTTTTTTTTTTGGTGGGGTTTTCCCATTTTCTTTCCTTTTTTCTTTGGGATAGCGTAGAGGAAGGAATAAGGTGGGTAAAAATTTTATGGTATAAGGATTCAATTGGAAATGTCTTAGGGTTAGGGGATCATAGGAAATTGAAAATGATTTGGGAAGTTTTTGTTAGGTTTTCTCCAACGTTTTTTAATGCAAGATACACTGCTTGATCGGTTGAAGGGATGTGGTGGTCAAGGGTATTGGTATTTGGGTTTCAATGAACGGTATTATCTCCCATCTTCTAGTTTTCTTGGAGAATAGTCGGGGATGCTTAGTGTGCTTCTGGAGTTGATTGCTAATTTGCTAGTAGTGGTTTCCCAGTCCATGGTTCTTATAGGCTTGCTTCCCTTTGGGACAAGTTGTATGCTATGTATGTTTTTGCTCAACTATGTAGTAGGTTCTATGGGGGATTCTAATGTTGTTAGGATTCTTGAGAAACAAGAAATGTTCCAAGTTTAATTCTAGTTTGTATGGCTTTAGTATGTTTTTTAAGGAATGTGGGTTATGGGAAATCTTGTTGGATGACACTTTGTTTACTCGGTTGACTAAATGAGTGCGATTTGTGATTAATTGTTTGGATCGTTCCTTTTTCTTGTGGGGAATGGGAGGGCGAGTTTCCTAATCTCTATTAGGAGGTGCTTTTTGCAGCTGTGTAACATCATTTTCCTAAAACTGTAGAGTCCTTTACAGTTTGGTGGACCTACTTTAACATGACACTTTTTTCACGATTACTCGGAGACGGTATAGAGCGAGTCGATGAAGGTCTTTTAGGAGTTTTATGGTAATGGGGTTGTTCATAGGAGCATTAAATATTTTTTTGTTACTTTCATTCTAAAAAAGAATCTTTCTATCACGATGAATGACTTTTGGCCTATTAAGTTGTGACTAGTCTGTATAAGATTATTTCTAAGTTTCTTGCTCATAAGTTGAGTTTGGTTTTGAGTGATACTATTTCTTATTCTCAAGAGTGCTTTTCTTAGGGTAGGTAAATTTTAGGTGTTTTGGTGATGAATGGGTGATTGAGGATGTGTGTAGGAGCCATGGTTGTAAATTTCTGCGAGATTGTTGAAATTTCTGCTTTCTATCACCTTTACAATCGAAATGGCAGTCGAATTTTGTCTTACAAAATTTCCATCGAAATTTCAAGGAATCATCCGAAATTTATTGAAATCTCTAAATTTAAGTGCAACTTGCCAAAATTTAACTCTAGAATGAAAAATTATTGGAATTCAAATGTGACATTTAAACACAAAGTGAAATTGCTCTCTCAATTTATCCTTTTTTTATCTAAACAAAATATTATTAATATTAACAACAGCATTTTTTATTTAACTATCTATGTTTAAATTATCATTATTTTTATAATAAATAATATTTAAGTTATTTAGGAATTTCATTTATGTTAATTGAAAATGTTTAATACGAATATTACAGTACAACTATTGCACTTCATATAGAACATGTCTTTCATTGATGTATTTAATTTATAGTATATTAGTTCTAAAACTTGCATTACTTTGTATACTAACAATTTCTTAATTACATAAAAGAATTCCATGCTTTACTACTAATTTCCATCATTTTTAAAAATTGAAATAAAAATTGTCACCTGAATCAAAGGTTCCATCAAAATTTCTGTGCTTTTGAAGCTTCGAATTTTAATTGAAATCTAAATTTAATACCTTGGTAGGAGCAAGAGTAAGGAAGTTAACCTTTAGTTGGGTTTTTGAGAAGCATATGATTGAGTTAGTTGGAGTTCTCAAAAAAAGTTTTTATTAGGAAGAGCTTCGATTATCGATGGAGGAGTTGGATTAGGGGCTTCTTGCCTAGTTCTTTCCCTGTCATTATTAATTTCTTTGTCATTAATCATTATTAATAGGGAACATATTAACCTGAATAACCTGAATAAAGCCATCTTCTACTTTTCCCAATAACCCAAAATCTCACCAACAAAAAAATCATATGCAGTTTGTGGGGCCAGATCAGGCCTCCTTATCTGTAGCAAGGCATTCATATCATATGCAAGGAATTCATGTCATGGTTTTGAAAACAGGACCGGTGACTGCCTCAATTAGTTAACTGGGTCAGTTGGACTGGTTGGTGAACTGGCTAGTTGAATCCAATTTGGGCTGGTTCGCACTGATTCATTGTTTAGAAAGCAAATGATGAAATGGGAAGAGAGGGAAAGGAAAGGAAAATGGGCAATTTGTGGAAGAATTATCAGAGTTCCTCACAAGCTTCTCTTGCGCAACTGCTAAGGTTGAAATTAATAGATTAGAGGCTACTTGTTGCTGACTCATAAAAAAGAGACATTCTAATAGGAAAAGTAAAAATAACATATTGTCTTCTAACAATATTCAAAAACACATTTTGGGTGTTTTGCATTAAACTTGCGTGCTGCCTAACCTATATGCTACAGGTTTATGAATACATCTGATCCTCCAAGATGTGCAAGGAGATCATGAAACATCTCACCATCTCACCTGGAAAAGTAGTGCTCGCTAAAGCTCACTGCCATTCCGAAAATCCTGCTGTTCAGTCATTCTTATTTTTCACATTTTCTTGAAGACATTAAGCTTAAGCCTCATGAACAGAGGAAGAATTTACTACAAAAGTCAAACTTTGGACTAAGATTTGTGTAAGAGTTTGACTGATGATACACTGCCTAATTTTGAAGGTCTTGCAAAGTTCTCCTTGCTTTAAGATGAACTATGGACGAGTTGCGAAGATACTGGAAAATATTTTTAGTAGTTTTGCCAATTTGCTGGTGATTTTCGAAGACAGAATAAAGCAAAATGGAAAATGTCATATACAATTGTTGAGTTGCTTTTGAGTAATTGGATCTAGGTTTGGTTACCTGAATTGAACTAGCAAGTTAACTGCGATGGCTTGTTTGTGGGTCTACTGTTATAGAATTTTTTAGATATGGTCTCATAAGCACTCTCCACTGTCATAATGATTGAGATTTCCTAATGCATTGTGGTTTTATTTGACCTAGTACAAATGGGAGCATGAATATATGATTTGAGAAAATTGGCAGAGGCACTGCTTTCTTATGTCACCAAACTTTTCAGTATCACCTCTGAATGGTTCTTGCAAAATGCTGTAGCAGATCAATTTGAGATTAGCTCCTTCTTTATCTTCCGATAAGGGTTGATAATTTCACAACTTTAGAACTGAGTATGAAGCCCTCATGATCAAAATATCAAATACTTTTGTCTTGAAAATGATTTTTTTTTATCCAATCTCTCTCTCTCTCTTACATTTAATTTTTTTTTTGGTTTGGAACTAACTGCAATCTGTCATTTTCAAAGTTACATGGGCTGACTATAAAAACTTGGGGGAAAGCAGTTGTTGCCGAGTAACTTGAAGCTCTAGTTGCAATGGTTCTGTTAATGCTTTTCAACAAAAAAAAACTTTCGTGTGATAGGCTTGTACTGCCTTACATGCCTTAATACACTTTGCTTTTGCCTGTCTCTCTGCTTCTAGTTTATCTTCTAATGTGTGCATTTCTTTCTTATCTTCTCTATCAGTGTGCCCATCTCTCTCTTTGTACAAACACCTGTGTGCACGAACATACATACACAGCCTTACTTGGATAGGACTGATTAGTTGTTTTGTGCAGATTTTTCGAATTCTGATGGGGATAAATGTTCGTGTTCTTCTTATACTTCTCCTCTTGGGCCTTGGAGTTGTCTTTTATATTGGAGCAAGAACATCTCCAATTATTGTGTTTGTCTTCTCAATTTGCATTTTCAGCTTCCTTCTATCTATATATCTTACTAAATGGGTGCTGTCAAAGGATGAGGGACCTCCTGAGATGGTCCAGGTATGTCTATTTCAATGTTTGGAAGTTCATATTTTTTTTTTATTTGTTCAATGTAAACACATACTGTTAAATTGCATTGTTCTTCATCAATTGTACTTTGATTTCACGTTCTTTATTATGCTATTGAACTATCTATTTATAAAAAAAATATTTTCCTTTTGGTTTTTCTTGCCGATTTTTGTTAATAATTTTTATGGCATCAAATTGTCATCTATTTGCTTTCTTATATATAATCTTGGGTCATAGTTATAGTGTAGTTGAGGAAACAATGAGAAGGTACAGAAATCTGTAAACAAGACAAGTTTCTTTCACTTTTTACGCAGTTGTGTGCTTCTGGAAACTTGCTATAAAAGCCCTGTTCACCACAATGCATGTTTGCCTGGGATCTGAGGTAGCATTGATGGATGGAATAGCATGAAATGATTAATGCAGCCACTCCCATGAAAGTGTTCCTCCCCACCCCACCCCCCCCCCCCGGCGCAGTTATTTTAAGTAAAGAGGAGAAATACAAATGCTAGGGGACAAAAATTCGAACGACTAGCAATAAACTATTACAAAGGAGATGCTGCCCAATCCTTTTGTGGATCTGTTAAAGAAATAGCCAATAGCCAAAACTCTGCAGAAGCCAGAGCCAAAGGAGAAGGAAGAAAGACAAGTCCATCCTGCAACAAGGAAAGCTTGATCGTTAAATATCATCCACAAAGCCCACATAATTGCAGATCTCGTGTAAAGCTACAGAAGTTCCCCTTTTTACTCTGCCAAAGTCCTAATCCTCAATGTCAAGATGGCATCGACAAAGACAACCTGGGGAGACGCCCAAGTCTCACCAGCGAGGATGAAAAGATTACGCCAAATCTGTCTGGCCACTTGCCAACAAAGAAACAAATATTTGCTTAATTCATTAGAATTGAAGCACATGATGGAAATATATCAGACTAATTGCATTATTAGGCCTCCTCAAATGTAGAATTGAGGTAAGACTCTGTACATCGTGCTCTCCCTATATATTTGGTTGCCATGGGAGCCTTGAGCTTTGGGTGTTACACATGCCCTTTCACACAAAAGTCCAGATGAAAGCTTGAAACTTAGAGGGAACCTTGGCCTTCCAAAATTCAGATCACTTTCTCCAAAGGAAAAGGAAGAGAAATTGCATCTTTCTTCAAATGAGTCAAAAAGATTATGAAAAAAAATACAAGAATTATACCTAAGCCAAGAACGACTATCACTCTTGAGCATAAGGATCAAAAGAATCAAGAATCACCACCAGTTAACGAGTTCATCCGCTTCTTTCATTAATATTATGGAGAAATTGGAAATCCCATGAGAGAATTTCCCTCCAAAGTTAAGCAAATTACTTCTCCCTCTCCCTCTCCCTCTCTCTCTCTCTCTCTCTCTCTCTCTCTCTCTCTCTCTCTCGTGGGAGGAGATGAGAAGTGCACGACAGTGATCAAAAGGAAGACTTTTGACCTGGTTCTTGAAGGCGGGAGTGTCGACCTCCTTAGAATTGCGGAGCATAGTTGTTAGAATCATATGATTCATGATTATATTCATATGATTCGTATCAATTGCACTCCAAATCAATTCAAGACTTACAAGAGAATCTAAAAACAACTGAATTGTTGCTGAGTCTATCAATTACCTTGTGAATCTTTCAAATAGATCCAAATCCGTCAATTCACTCGATTCTAGACTTTTCATATCCCACAGTCCTAACTAGTCTAAAATCCTTAAAACAACATTTTTTTTTTTATTGGTTTTACATTTTATTATACACGATTACCTTCCATTCCTTGTCTACATCAGTTCTGTGCTAAAAAAGAGGAGAAAATAAAACTTTGCCTTATGTTGCGTTCAAAAAACCATTCTTCACTCTTGGAAGAGTATGGTTTTCACTCATGAGTAGTGTTCAACCATTGAGAAGAAGGGGTAGATACTCTTTGGCTAAGGCGGTATTAATGTTTCATTGTGTTGGTAAGATTCAAAAGTTGTTTTTTTTTTTCTTTTCTTTTTAGTAGTTTGTTCAATTATTATCAATTTATAAAGCTATTTTTTTTTTAATTCAAGAAAGAATACGAATGAAAATATTATTTTTTATGAAAATATTATTTTTAAATTGTCGATAAACACTAAAATTTCAGTTTTTTTTATTACTTTTTCTTGATTCCTTCCCTTAAATAGCGTAAGGTTCATTCTTTTATTAATATTTCTTGATTCATTCCCTTTTCATTTGTCTAGGGAAAGCATACACATGAATTATGATTTTTTTATTGTCAAAATTTAAATGTATTTTACTAATTTTCTTGTTTATGTAACAATATATGCTTTTCATTTAGATTTGATTTTGGAAATTTGTATTGAATCCTACGATTCAATTTGTTTCTTGATTCTCAATTCCAAAATTGGAATATTTCTTGTCATGATTCAAATCTCAATTTGACTACTACGTCGCAAAATGTTGAGGGCTAAGAGTACTTCAATAATCATGGAGATAGGCTAGAATGATCAAGTGGTTCCTTGCACCTTGGGAGCACTTTTGGGTGTTGAGAAGCAAAAGACCCACCATGATGCCTTGGTATCATCAAGTGAGGAGCAAGGACAAAACCTTGTTGTTGCAACTGAATGTGAACAAACATTGTAATTACCTTACCTTAACATAAACAAACAGTGGCAAATGGAGAAACATCACCTTTCCAAAAGGTTGCGACTCGAAGGGTTTGCAATATCTTGCCTTCAGCATTTAAGCTTGGTTGACAAGTGATTCTCTCTTCAAAGAGGAAGTCCAATGCCTCTGCACACCGGGAAGGATGATGTGAACCAACTCACAAATGGAGAAGAAGAAGGTGCCCTTCTCTCTCAAAGCTGTCCTGACTTTGACTCGACAAGAAATTGTGTGTTCCTGCCCCATTTTGGTAACTCCATGGGGATCTCCTTGGTTGTCAAATAGAAACATGATTGTAAGGGTTGGG
Source organism: Malania oleifera (assembly GCF_029873635.1). Classification (NCBI taxonomy): domain Eukaryota; kingdom Viridiplantae; phylum Streptophyta; class Magnoliopsida; order Santalales; family Ximeniaceae; genus Malania; species Malania oleifera. The sequence goes on along the minus strand of NC_080422.1, from coordinate 44,608,583 downwards.
GACGATGGCTGGAGTTATGTACTGCTCTTCTGACCATTGGTTTTAATTTTCTGGGCCACAAGTCAGGCTCAAATATTTCTCTGCCTTTGGAGACCTTGGAGCAAGCTTCAACTCGAGGTTTGGTAGCATGACTGTTGGCTTTTCTATTTGGTTTCTCACCCCCTCAAGCATCTAACCCTGGGCCTCTTCTCGACCCCAACCCACTTCCTTCACCTCTTTCAAGCTTCACACATGCCTATTTTGTGCTGCGAAGAAGACGTTCAGTTTTGGGGAGGCTGCTACTCTACAGGAACCCCTCACACAACAAGATGGAACTCAGGAAGATGAGGATGACTTGAAGTTGGAGTCCACCAATTCTCAGGCTGGCTATGAACCAGGTGTTAAATTTTCACAAAATTGTTGAAATTTCCGCTCTCCATCACCCTCGAAATTTTCATCGAAATTTCAACGAATCATCCGAAATTTATTGTTATTTTTAATGAAACAAAAGATTATTACAAGGGCTTTTGTAATTAAACTTACAATAACATTTTATTTAATTATTCATGTACAAGTTATCTTTATTTGTATAATTAATATATATAATTTATTTATAAATTTGATTTAATATTAATATTTAATGCACATATTATAATACAAATATGTTTAATACTCATTATTTTACAAATATGTTTAATACACATTATATTACAATTACAACTATTGCACTTCATACACAACATAGATGTATTTAGTTTGTAACGTGTTAGTTATAAAACTTACATTATTATGTCTATTAGCCATTTCTAAAGTTTCATAAAAGAATTCCATGCTTTACTATTAATTTACATCATCTTTTAAAATTGAAGTTGAAATTGACATCGAAATAGAATTTCCATCGAAATAGAATTTCCATTGAAATAAAAATTTCCATCGAAATTTTCATACTTGAGCTTTGAAAGTTTAATCAAAATTGAAATTTAAGACCTTGGTTATGAAGGCGTTAGCTTCAGCCTCCAGCACTTGCTTGGAAGTTATGCAGGACAGCCCCCCTTCACCCAACTTTGAGATGTTGAAAGGTTTAGACTTAGAGATCACTTGTTTTAAGGAGCATGTATCTGATTGGGTTTTCCAGAAGATGAAGTTGGTTAGTTAAACCATTGGAATGTCCTTTATGAAACTGTTCGATGAAATTGAAAAAGGAGAATTATCCTAAAAAAACCATGGGCAGTAATAAGACGATGGTCACCAACAGGGAGTTAAAACGATTGTACATTTAATGAATTACAAAAAAGTAGGAGGATACAATGATATGGCAGATGCCAGCGGGGTCCTATGGTGAACTCATGTTAAGGAAGCTCATCTCATGGAAGGGGTCTCAATTACAGAAAAAAGGGACTTTAATCATGTCCTTTTTTCAAAGACTGGAGAGATCACATTGTCTTCACTATTTGATTGATGGTTGCATGCAAGTAGCTTCTTTGATGACCTCCCTCAACCTTCCTCTCCCTCTGACTAGTTTCTCTGATCGGCGGCTGACCTTTTCTCCACTGTATCGACCCTCAAAGATTCCATTGTGTTTGATTCTCTCCAGGATGATGTTGTGCAAGAAGCGCAAAGGGCTGAACTGTTAGAATTTGGGTCATGCGAAATTTTCTTGGACTTCTTTGACCCTCTCAAGCAGCATGCTTTATCCTTATTGGCTGGAAGAGAACCCATTAGTAATGTTATTTCCTTGGAAAGGCACGTGGCTGTGGCTTTTCCATTTATAGGCAAAGACAACATGAGTTATATGAATTGGAGTTTTACATTTTTATATAGATGATTTCATGATTTATATAATAAAATTTATTGTTTATGATATGTAAAAATTATTTCTATATATTTTAAAACAATGTTTTAAAAGGTGTTCCTGCCTTGATGCGTTTTAGGCATAAAACATCCTAAGGCGTAACTTAAAATGCAGGACTCTTAAAATGCGTTTGCCTCTAGGGCTTGAGGCGTACGCCTCTGGCCAAAAGGCGCGATTTTTACACCTCAGAGGGGAATATGTATGCCTTTTGGGAGCAGACATAATAATGTTTTAAATATTCAAAAAAAAAAAAAAAAAATCAAATAAGATCTGTTAGGGCTTGACGAGCGTCAACCCCTCCCCCTTGATGACTGAAGCTTTTGCACAGAGTTCTTCTCTCTTCCAACCTTTCATCTGTCTTCGACAATTCCCTCCAACCTTTAGTCTCTCTCCGACGACTTGGTACAACCTTTCATCTCTCTCTGGCGACCCCCTACAGCCTCTTAGCTTGCGCAGAGGTCTTCTTTATTCCAGCCTTTTGTCTGTCTTCAATGACTCTTTCAAGCCTTTTGTCTCTCTTCGAAGAAGCTTCCACGGACGAACGATCCTGTCTCACGACCTTTGAAAACATTTCAGATGATCATCTTCGCGACTTCTATTTCATTCCATTAGCGACAACTGTTTGAGGACCTATCTTCCACTGCATGACATCTCTCCCATTTCATTTGATGATTATTCGACAAAAGGAGATCACGGTGTCCGAGAAAAAAATATGAGAGAGAGAGAGAGAGAGATGAGAAGATTCAAGAGATGCTGAGAGACGAGAGTCAAGAAAGACAAAAGACCAGAGAGATGTGGGACTGGGAGCTGTGGAGTTTATATATAATATATATGTAGGGACACGTGGTTCTTTTGAACGAAGAAAAGCACACATGCTGAGATCTGAACTTGAAATACTGACTTTAGCCCCACTTTAAGTTATATAGAGTTTAAAACTATATAATTTTTTTATTAAAATAAATTTTATATAAAGATTAATATTTATAATTTATTTATATATATTTTTAATAAAAAAATAAATTCCCAAAAATCTTACGCCTTAATGCCTTGCCTTATCAGGGGTAAAACGCTTCGCCTTACGCCTTTCCCTTTTAAAACAATATGTTAAAATAGAAATTAAACTCCCAAAAGGCTTATGCCTTGCCTCAAGTAAAACACCTCGCCTTATGCATTTGCCTTTTAGAACACTGCCTACCACTGACTCCAAAATTTCAACAAATCTATGCTAGCTCTCCTATTTCAAACTTGTTGGTATGAAGATAGAATACCTTTTCTTATTCGAGCGTACTTCCAACTCCAAGAACTTTCCTTTGTGGTTCATTTTAATTGCCACCCAACATTTATATATATAATTTTATTGAATAAAATGCTCCAGCCTATAGAAGATCAAGGACAAAGTACACCCCATCTCACAGACAATACAGTGCGGTCCGCTAACTTTTATGTTAGTATCCCTCCTTTCATGAACAATACCCCCTTTGTCAACCTTTTCCAGACGTAGATTGAAAGTCTTGCTTAGTCTTGCTTTCAATCCGCATAGACATGAAGAGATTCCCCTCCATGCCTACCATTGATGAATTCCATGGGAACAAAAGAGGAAAGAACAAAGAAGAGAGCAAGAGTGTGTCATTTCTATGGAGAGAGTTGGGTATGCTCAAACTTGATAGAGGCGTTCTTGCTTATACTTTTGAGGCTTTGGGAGGGGCAAGGTCCATAAGGATGCTTACATATTGTGGAATTATTTTTTTTTTCGCTTTCTTTTGGGGCATATCGTTGGAAAGGAATGGATGCATTTTTTGTGGATGCTCTTTGACTTGACATTCATTTTGCTTTCGGATATACGTGATTTCTTGCATCACTTCAGGCTTTCTCCTTTGGTTGCTTCAAGGGGATTTGTTTTCTAGGTTTTCAAAGAGATTGGTTCTTTGTCTACCTTTTCTTTTTCTCTAAATATTTTTTGCCCTATGATTTTGGAGGATATCTTGTCATTTTTATTTTTATTTTGTTTTTAAGGATAATTTGACCTTTCCTAGGTTGTATTCTCTTATTATTCTTTCTTTCATTGTAAAAAAAGTATCAAAGGGCTTAAATAGAATTTGAAACAATCAGTCAATTAGAAGCTTGTTGATTTGAAGTATGTTATAGTTCTTCATCATACCTTGTGGTGATTTCCTAAATTTTTAGCAATTTCTAACTAAATAATTTTTTCATTGGAAAGATGCCCATGTAAATATATGTTGTTTTCAAAATACATGTTAGAAAACATTAATTTGTGCTGGATTTGGGAGTATGGAGTTTGAACCATGGATTTAGTATTCTCTGAATTAAATGAAGTACGCAATTGTTTTGAATTTTGTTGAAATCTACATTAACCCAAATATAAAGCTTCACAATCACAACCATGCTCCTAAATGCAGCAGAGATGTATTTTATCCCAAAACATCAACATACAACTGATACATTAAAAAAGGTATTGGACATGTGATATGTCATTAACATGTCAAGCTACCTGCTACCTTACTGAAGTATGTGTCACATATTCAATGAGGATCTGACATGTGTTGCTATATCATACGATAATACCCTTTGGAATTAATGAGCTTCATAGCTATTCTTGCACTTGTCCTAAGGTTATTTTAATGTGCTAGATATCAGATGCTATACGCGATGGAGCTGAAGGTTTCTTTAGGACCCAGTATGGGACGATATCCAAGATGGCTCTTTTGCTGGCATTAATTATCCTAAGCATATACTTGTTTCGTAATACAACTCCTCAACAAGAATCTTCTGGCCTCGGAAGGTGGTAACAAATTTTAATTTCATATTTAAAGCAATCTTCCCAATTCTGAAATTCTGTCTGATTCTTTGTTTTGATGGTGCTGTTGCAGGTCGACATCTGCATACATTACTGTTGCTGCTTTTCTTTTGGGGGCCTTATGCTCTGGTATTGCTGGATATGTTGGGATGTGGGTGTCAGTGCGTGCAAATGTTCGAGTATCTAGTGCTGCAAGACGATCTGCAAGAGAGGCATTGCAGGTTTTATCTCTTTCAAGTTCTTCATCAAGTGGAAAATGTTCACTATGCCAAAATTTATGATAAAAAAATTATTTGCAGGTGGCTGTTCGTGCTGGTGGTTTCTCAGCCATTGTTGTTGTTGGCTTGGCTGTGTTTGGTGTTGCAGTCCTTTATGCCACATTTTATGTTTGGTTGGGGGTTGATTCACAAGGTTCCATGAAGGTTACTGATTGTAAGTATTGCTTTTTCTATATTCTATAATTTATTATTTCTGAGACCACCAATTTTGATATAGTAAACAAATTTATGATTTTTTCTTTAGTGTCATATATTTGTTAGCATTGATTATTTTTAAAATAGGTCTTATGAAGTTGGTGATATGCCAGAATTGACTGTATTGTCTTTATGAATGGAAATGAAAAACTCAATTAGCGAGGCATGTTGCTGCACTTAGAGAGTTGTTTAATCATTTATTGCATATTGACTGAACTTTTGACTGAGATAACTAAAATGTTATGTATAGAAAACGAAACTTTATTAAGCGAAGGAGGAATGTACAAGGAGCAAGGACTAAATTTTTGAGATAGATAGGAATTTTTAGGGTTTCAATTTATGGAAAGTTCAATTTTGATCTGATGAAATATTGGAAACTCATAATATATTATGGGAATTATGAATGAAACAATGGTAAATATTGGAATGGATGATTGTGAATAATTTAGGACAAAATAAAAAAAAAGCTTCCAATTTTGCTTCTTTTCTTTCCAATTTTTATTTCCCAAAATTTGGCTCGTGTTCACAGAATTTCACATTCCAGAAAATTTATGAATAGGCTGAAATTTTTGCAAATAATAGACAGAAACCCAATTTGTTTAAGGCTATGACAAGGAGGGAGAGTATTCTTCCATGAAAAAACAAGAAGGAAAACAATACCTCAATGAAATACGAGAAATCAGTAATAAATCCATCCAATCACGCTGAACATAGAGAAACAAATGACACTAAAAATACCAGAAGAAAATGCCCATAACACTGCAGGAAAAGAGCAAATCTTCTCCCAAATCAAATGAACATGTAAAATATGATCCTGAAAAATGTGAGCATTCTTCTCCAATTAAACCACTAAAAAACAGCAAAAAGTGCACATCGTCGTAACCTCTGAAAGATATCAATAAGAGGGCCTCCACAAAACTAGGGCACACAGTGTACTCACCAAACAAACCAAATAGTTTATTCCATAAAATTCCAAGCCATGGAACAATGCAGAAATAAGTGAGGACGAGACTCATCACTAGCATAACTCATCATACACTCAAGATATGAAACCTTGTAAGTTCTTCTAATCTGCAGCAGATTGCCGGTATTAACTCTATTTAGGATGGCCATCCACACAAACCTTAAACTTGGAGAGTGCCTTAGGCATCCACAAACAATTAGCTATTTGAAGATGATAATTGAGTAACTCCATTGTGCTTTTGACTGCCTTTAATTGGGACCATAATACATTTAAGAAGTATTTGTTGGCAGTCTTTATGTAAGTTGAAAGAGAAGGAAAGAGTTAATAGTTTATCCTTTATATTCTTAACGGAACTTATGGAGATGAAATTATGTTACATACGTGATACAAGTCATAAAATTAGTCCTGTGAGAGCCAAAGTTCTCATGAAAGTCCTGATCTTGATAGGAGCCTTAGTCTTCCAAATGATAACTATATTAGCGAAAATATTTTATGTGACCTTTTATGCGTAGAATAGTTTTATTTGCATAATAATTTATATTTAAATGATCTATGAACTTCATTTATGCTAATTCAAATATGTTTAACTTGATTATTGTTTCGTTATTGCACCTTATATACACATACTTGTCATTGATATATTTTACTACAATATTTTAGTTCTAAATCTTGCATTATGATATTTGTCAACAGTTTCTGAAATTTCATAAAAAATTTCATGCTTTACTACTAATTCCATCATTTTTTAAAATCAAAATCAAAATCGAAATTGAAATTGAAACTGGCATTGAAATTTTCATCCAGATTTTTGCACTTTTGATTCTTTAAGCCTTGAAAATTTAGTCAAAATTGAAATTAAAAGCGGGATAGTAACTGCTACAGTAATTGGGCAGTAAATCTGTCCTAGTTGGCCTTCGATTTTTTTTTTTTGGATTTGGATGCTTCTGCTTCACATGGACAATTATTTGTTAGAAAATATGATGGGGCTCCTATTCCACTTAGAGATTCCCATGGAAAGTCTTGCATTCAGAAGTACCAGATTCTAATTGAAGAAATTTTCTCAGGTGTGCCTAGGGGTGCAAGTTGCACCCAGGCACCTGAGCTAGTACTTCGGGTATCATTAAGCTATGCAACCTGCATTAGATGCATGCCTTTGGACTAGATGTCAGTGGATAAAAAGCATGTCTGATGCATATTGCCCTTTTTTTTGTTTTTGTTTCTGTATCCAGCAAAATGATTAGATTTACTTGTAAAATCATTCAAATAACATTTCGTTGAGAATTTACATGTAAATAAGGAAACACTTCCCATTTAAGCTTAATGAAAATACCTAAAAAAGTCTCTATCTAATATACCTTCTTTTATTATTAAAAAAAAAACTTAAAAAATTTCCCAAAGTATAGAAAGTTTTTCCTTTCAAGAGCAAACTTAAAATTTGGAATTTCTAACTCTCAATTTCAAGTTTGAGGTATCCTTAGGCTTTAGAAAAATTTAATGTTCTTTAAAGTGATTAGAAATTAAATGCTTAAAAAAAACAATAGTTCTGAAGGCCTTTGCTAAACTTTGGTCAACTGCACATGTCAGTATGTTACGAAAAATTTTGGAGTTTGGATTTGGTCAATCCTGCAGATTTTGGTGCCAGCCAGAGCTCTGGCATGTGTTGAGCGGCTTGAGCCTGGTGCTGTGGGTGTGAAGTCCTGAACTGCATCAGTAAGCCAGATCATGCAAAATAAATTTATTTGAAGGCTAAAGCCAAGAAAATTTATCATTACATTATAAATTAAGAACATGATTTTGGATAGACAAGCTAGTCATCATTGTGCACTGATCTAAGTGATTGCACATAGCTAGAGCATAGTGTGGTAGAATTCGAATGTATCATTTATATAGATATTTTGTTAATTTTTTATGGATTTGAAATTTATTTTTTAGGTGTCATACACTTCTAGAATAAATGTGCACCTCTATGCATGCTTCTGCCTTGTTCCCGACTCCTAGGCCCCCAAAACCCTTCGCGTGGAATGGTGGGATACTCTCAAGGCTGTCTCACATTGTGCATCATAATATTGGACCTCCGGGGCCATAGGAAAACCATCATTTAGTTTTAGTTTACTCAACAGGTTAGGTTATGTGAGCTTCCTACATTTCCCATGGTGGCTAGCCTACATTGTGTCATGCTGTAGTACAAGGTCTTAAATTTCGATTTCGACTCAAATTTTGAAGCTCCAAAAGTACAGAAATTTCGATTTCAATGTCAATTTCAATTTCAATTTAAAAAAATAATGGAAATCAGTAGTAAAACATGGAATTCTTTGTGAAACTTTAGAAATAATTAACAAACATAATAATGTAAGTTTTAGGACCAATATATTACAAGTTAAATACATGTATGTTGTGTATGAGGTGGAAAAGTTGTAATATAGTATGTGTATCAAACATATTTGTAAGATAATATACAGTAAACATATTCATCTAATACAAATAAAATTCATAAATCATTTAAATATTATTTATTACACAAATAATGATAATTTAGACATAAATGGTTAAATAAAATGCTGTTGTAAGTTTTTTTTTTCATATAATTTCAAAAGCATTTGTAATAATATTTTGTTTTGATAAAAATAAGTAAAATAAATTAAGAGAGAAATTTCATTTCACTCCAACAACAACAACAAAACCAAGCCTTAAGTCCCACTAGGTGGGGTCGGCTATATGAATCTTTTTCCGCCAATTTATGCAATCATGGACCATTTCTTTTGACAAGTTCAGGATATTAAATCCTTACTCACTATCTCCTTCCAAGTTATTTTAGGTCTACCACTACCCCTTCTACTGCCTCCCCCCTATAGTAATTAACTCACTCTTCCTCACTGGTACATTATGCGGCCTACGTTGCAAGTGTCCATACCATCTGAGTCATCTCTCCCTTATCTTATCTTTTATAGGAGCTACAACTAACTTTCTGCGAATATGTTCATTCCTTAATTTACTTTCAATGTTATACCACTCATCCATCTAAGCATTCTCATCTCAACAACTTTTACTTTTTGGATATTATGTTTCTTCGTTGCCGAACATTCTTATCCATATAGCATAGCTGGTCTTATAGCTGTCCTATAAAACTTCCCTTTCAATTTTAAGGGTATTCTACAATCACAGAGCACACTTGAAGCACTTCTCCATTTTACCCAACCTGCTTTAACTCTGTGCATTACATCATCTTCAATTTCTCCTTCAGCTTGCATAATAGATCCTAGGTATCGAAATCTACAAGTGTTATTTATTTCTTCATCATCAAGTTTAACTCTGTCTCTAATATTCCTCCTATCATTATTAAAATTACATTTCATATATTCCGTCTTATTTCTACTTATCCTAAAGCCTCTAAATTTTAAAGCTTCTCTCCATAATTCTAACTCAGCCTCTACTCCGTCCCTAGTTTCATCAATTAATATAATATCATCTGCAAACAACATACACCATGGAACCTCCTTTTGAATACTCTTAGTCAATTGGTCCATCACTAAAGGAAAGATAAGGACTCAAATTAAATTTCGAGGAAATTTCATTGTATAGTTAAAATTTCAACAAGTTTCACCAAAATTTCGAGATTTCGATAAATTTCGGGATGATTCATTGAGATTTTGACAGAAATTATGCAAGATGGAAATCAACAGCCATTTCGATTTCAATGGTGACAGAAACCAGAAATTTTGACAATTTCGTGGAAATTTAAGACCATGCTGTAGTATGTATGTGTTCAACCAGTTTGAGAAATCCCTTATTGTGTTGCAGGTTTTTCTTCTTCGCTGAGGTAAGGGAGGTTTTATAAACAGTTTATACCAGTGGGAAGGGTGCATTTGGAGCTACTTGGTAATTGCTATTTTCGTATAATAAAAACTGACAATAGAAATGCATGTTTTATGTTTTCTCCTTTCCTCCCAGGTCAGTCATTTTAACAACTGGGTGCAAGGCTCCCCCTCAGCAAGTTGTTTTCTGAAATCCAAGCGACTAATGATGGTAGAAGCCTTGGCTTCAACCCTTAGCTTCATTCTTCACAGACCCTAAAACCATTAACTCTCCTAGGAAAGAAATTGAATATTTTGAGTAATATACTTTACCTTTACCGATAAAAAAAGAAAGAAAGTGAATATATATATATAGAAAAAATAAAGAAATTTATTAGAAACAGTGAAAGAATACAACAAGAAAAAAAGGATAATGGCAAGGAGCAGGGATTGTTTGGGGCTACTTATGGAAAAAGACTTCCCTGAAAATATTATGGAATTGGGGAAGTGCTGATAGTAAGTATTGAATTGGAAAAATGCTGAATGGCACAAGTACTATTTGCTTGTGTCAAAAAATTAGTGTTGATTACAAGTACCCACAAAATACGTGGTGTTTGGATGCTCACTTTTATTATAGGTGCTGTATGAATTTATTGTAATATTTCAACATATAATTAATATTATAATACATAACTAAAAAAATAATAATTATTATATTTTGTTAATAATATTATTAGCAAATAAAATTACATTTGTAATTAGTATTTTTTAATAAATGTTTTTCTTTAAAAATTTAATTATTTCTAATTAAAAAATTAATTAAGATTTAAACTAACAATTTTAATTAAAATTACTGTCTAATTAACAATTAAAAATTTTAATTAACAACATTTAATTAATTTGGTAATCAGTCAAATTGACGAATCTAGTAGACCAACCAGATTTGACACATAGATCTGGTAGGAGGTTGGCGAGGGTGGAGGAGGCCGGCTAGGGTGGAAGCAGTGGTGGCCTGAGGATGCTGGCAATTTGGTAGGCTAACTAAATATGAAGCGAGTCTTCTGACAATTTGTGGTGGTGAAAGTTAGGAAGAAGCCGTGCGAGGCGGAAAGGCAAAGGCCATGGTGAAGGGGGAGGCAATGATGGAGGCGCAGAGATGTGTGCAGGATGTGTGCAGGAGCAGAGTGGGAGAGGGGCAGAGACGACAATAGCTTAGAGAGAAAAAAAGTTCCATCATGCTCATAAGTTCTTAAGATTTACAAACTTGCCATCGCCTTTGAACAATAGCTACCTGTAAGTAGCCAAATTGCTTTTGAAAAGTTACCTTTTCTTTTTCCCCAAAAAATGGCTTCGAAAAAGTACTTTTTACCAGTGTTTTAAAAGGCTCGATCGAGGCTTACCTCAAGGCAAGGCATGCTCAAGACGCCTTGAGGTTCAATCTAAAATACCAAATTCCAAAAAGGCTAATGTGTTACATACTGAGGCTTACACATTTTACAAAAAGCACGCGTTTTGCGCCTTTTTAGTTGAGGCTTACGCATTTTGGGTGTGTGATTCTCAAGTTAGAATTGGTTAGAAAATTTTAACTACATATTTGTACAAAAGGCATGTCATAATATGAGTTTATTTCTAAAACTCTTGAACATCAACCTTTCCAAAATAACTGGACTTGTATCTTATGTCATGAAAATTGTTTGAACTTTGTAATGGTATAGCTATCTCTTGTCATGATTTAAGTCATGTATTCAAGTTAGCAATTTCTGAATGGGCAACAAGTATTTTGCGAAGTACATCTAGTTCTTCTTTTTTACATTAGATTTGTGATTTTATAAATTTTTTACTTTATTTTAAATATATATAATTTATTTAACAAATTTTTATCTTAAAAAGCAAATTCTCAAAAGGCGTACGCCCCAAGGCCTTAAGGATTATGCCTCGCCTTTTGAGGGTTAAAACGCCTCACCTTACACCTTCGCCTTTTAAAACATTGCTTTTTACAAAAAGTACTTTTTTGTGCAAGCCAATGATACTTTTTTGAACAAGTATTTATTTTAAGTCATAAGCACTGTTAGTGCTGTTGTTAGACTGGTTTCAAATGGGTGCTAAGATATCCTCTCAAAACAACAGAAAAAGTACAAACCAGAAAAAAAAAAGTTTACAAATCATCTGAGCAAAGCAACCCAGTCTACTCCATAGCAAGTTAGGAGGAGCACCCAAGTTCTTAAAGATTCTGATATTTCTCTCCATCCAAATGCATCAAAAGATGACAAAAAGTGAGCATTGCAGCAAAGACTATCTCCTTCCCATCCAAACTCCAAACCCCTTAAAATGTCAAAGCATAGAATGCCTCTAAGGAGGGATTATACACCCAATTCTCTCCAAAATACCAAAAACTTCGCTCCAAATTATCCTTGAGAAATGACCATGTAAGAACAAATGTGATCTGGTCTCTACTCTTAAAACAGAGAACACAAACACTAGGTGATAAAAACTCAAGTCTGCATTTCAGAAGCAATTCATTGGTATTTATTTTTTCCATGATCTCTGTCCACAAAAAGGCCTAAACCTTAGAAGGGGATTTGGTTTTCCAAATGAAAAAGTAATGGGAAAAAAGGAGTAGCATTAGGAACATGAGTCAAATAAGAAAAGAAAGATTTACAAGAAAAATCCCAGAAGAATCTAAAGTCCAAACGACTGTTTTGTCACTCCCCAAGTTGGAGTTGAAAAGCCTGAAATAGATGAAGCACATTGAGCAAAGGGGAAAGCATGTAGGTTTCTCTCTCAGTAAAGTTCATGTCAAAATGAATCCCAAAATGCCTACTCTCTTGGGGGTGTAAGTGCAAATGAAAGGAAGTAGAGATTGGGGAATTGTGAAGAGAAGATAATTTTTAGAGACAGGCATTTGTAATAGCCAAAGGAGCCTCCCCTATCCAATGATCCTCCTAGAAATTAGATTTTCTCCCCATCATCAACAGAGTGTTGAAATGAAGGAAAAAATCGTGATAGCTCGACACAAATTTTCAAGGACTAGAATAGGTAATATTAACCCAACTTTAGCATCTCACCCATTTTGAGGCAGTCCAAATGTACTATGAATTACCTTGTGCCAAAGACAATGAGATTCTAAAAGGAAGCACCACAAGATTTTCCCCTGCAAGGAATTGTTTTTAAACACCAAATCTCTACCTCCATCCCCTTTGGATCTACTAGTAATCGCTCAGAAAACAAGATGATCTCTATCACGCTCATTGACTCCCTACGACAAGAAACCCCTCATCAATTTCTCTAATCTATGAGCCTACCCTCACAGGAATTTGGAAAAGGAACAGGTAGTGTAGGTGGAAAGTAGAAACTAGAAAGACAAGCATGAATAAGAGTAATGTGGTCCCTAGTTGTACTTCTTTTTCTTCTTAATAAAATCTTTTCTTTTTGGATCAAAAAAGAAAAAGAGTAATGCGGCCCCTAAGAGTGAAAAAGCCTCCTTTCGACCAATCCAACCTCCTAGCAACTCCCTAAAAAATCTGGTCTCAAAAAGGATCAGGAGCAAGGTTACCACCTAAGGGGACACCCAAATAAGTGAGATGGCAACTAAAAAGACTAGAGTCAGCTAATCTAGCAAAAATGACTTGGGTTGATTCCATTACCCACAATGCCACTGTTAGAGAATTAATCCTAAGACTGACACTTTTTCAAACACTTGCAAAATAGTTAAAATATTGGAAAAGCTACCATATCTTCCGAAAGAAAGAGTGGTGTCATATGCAAATTACAAATGTGATATTAGAAAATACTTGTGGCCTACATTAATTCCTTCCACCAAGCCTCTATTAATCATTCTACTCAAAGCATGAGCTTTAATAGTGAAAAGGGGAAAGAGGATTTTTCTGGTTTATATCCCTAGAGGGCACTAAACCAGGGTTTTGCCTCCCTGTTCACTAGAACAGAGAGACCATAGGCGAAAAGCTACCAAGATGATCTTTCTCATAGTCACCGACTCCCGACCACAATAAATTCGTCATCAAGTTCTCTAATCTATGAGCCACTCTCACTGGCATTTTGAAAAGGACAGGTAGTACAAGGGGATGGAAGAAAGACAACAGCGAATAATGCAGCCCCCAAGAGTGAAAGAAGCATCCTTTCTACCCATCCAACCTACTAGCAACTCTCTAAAAACTGGATCTCAAAAAGATTCAGCAGTTTTCAGTAGGTTTACACTTACACCAGTTACCACCATCTAAGGGTACACCTAAGTGAGGCCAACTCAGAACAGCACAATCAACTAACAGCAAAAGGAATCAGGTTGATTCCAATACGTACAATGCCACTCATGGAGAAATTAATCCTAAACCTGACACTTTTTTGAACACCTGTAAAATAGTTAACATATTGGAAAAGCTACCATATTCCCCAAAAGATATAGAAAAGGTGTCATCTGTGAATTGCAAATGTGATATGGGTATGTTCTTGAGGCCCACTTTAATTTCTTCCACCAAGCCTTAACAACCCTTTTATCAGTCGTTCTACTCAAAGCATCAGCCACAATAGAGATGGAAAGAGGATCCTCCTGTTCTAGATCCCTAGAGGCACTAAACCAGGGTTTATCCTCCTCGTTCACTAGGACAGTGAAGACTATGGATGAAGGCGCTCCATACCCTCCTAATCCAATTCTTCCATCTTGCTCCAAAACCTTTTCTGTCCAGCACTCTATCCTAGAAATCCCAACTAACATGGTCATAAACTTTTCAAAATCAAATTTCAAAATTAGTCCCTTCTTATTTCTTCATCTTCAACAACCTCATTAGCTTCTAGAGCTGCGTCTAGAACTTGTCTATTGCCAATGAGTGCACTCTTATGAGAAATAGTGTCCACCAAGACAGTAGACAGTCTCTAAGATAATACACTTCTGCAAGGATCTTATACACACTAGTAACCAGACCAATTTGTTTGAAATCCTTGACTCTAATAGCAAAATATTTTTCAAGAACCAAGGTAATTAATGCGGAATTAGTGCCCTACATACGATCTCATTATGGAAAACTCATGAAAAAATTTGAGAAGACCATCCTTCAAAAAATTCCAACCATTCTGAAAGAAAGCCATTTGTGGATCCACTTGGACCTGGAGTCCTCTCTCTATCCATATTGTATAAAGTGCTTCTAATTTCATCCTCCTCAAAAAGCCTTTCAATCTGCACTGCTTTCTCTATAGAATAAAGTCCAACCCATCAATCACAGACCTACCTCCCTCCTTAATCACTCCTGTATCTTGTTCTAATTCTTTCATAAAATTTCTCCCCCTCCCCCCACCCCACTTGCCACCCGATGAAAGAGTCTCGTATTACAGCCTCCCTCCTTTACCCAATTCAATCTTGACTTCTACTGCCAATTAAATTCTCTCCTCAGAAGAACTTGCTTAAACTCATTAGACAACTGAACCCTTCTCCCCACTAAGTCTTCTAAGAGAGGCCCCTCAGCTAACTGATTTTTAACACCAAGATCCTGTAAAATGTCATTTTTTTTTTTTTTATTTCTTCTTTCTTTCTTCTTCTTCCCTAGAATGCTCACCAAACACCCTCAGACCCCAAGTGTTTGTCGACATGGCGACAATGATGATAATGTGGTGGTGGTGAAACAGTGATAGGGGTAAAGTTAGGGATGTCAAGTACAGGGGAGACATAAATAATGCTGAAATGAGATTTGTTAACTTGTTGCTCAAACCATTGGCATCATTATACCATTCATTTTTCTGATTGCCTGAATACACAATATAACCAAATGAAAGCTGATTCAATGAAAACCATCTAGGTGAATATGATTGAGAGCTTTGAAAATGTGAATAAATCATCTGCCTGCTACATATCTCAAATTGGTGAAACTTAATCTTTAGAAATTTACCCCAAATGGTATATGCATTCTGAATTTGATCCCCGAGTCAAATTTAAGAGATTTCAGAGTGCAACAGAAGGTGTCTAGGAACTGCCTACAACTTTCTATTCAAAATTGAAGATGGTGGGGGTATGAAATGTTTGTGTTTATAATTTTATTAAAATCGCTGAGGCTGAGCTAAAAAGCTGGTTGTACTGTATTTCCTAGATTGGTTTATCTTAACTATTTAATTTCATGCAAATAAATGAGTATGTAGCATGAGTTAAGGAGGTTTGATATATTTATTTTATTTTTTAAAGTTAATAGTCAGGATAACATTTTGTATTAGACAATGAGGTTTGTTTAGGCTTTTGATGCTCAAGTGAGATGCACGGCAGTAAGTTTGCATGTACATATGTATGGATATGCAGACATGTTGGTTTCTATGTCAATATATGCACAAAGGAACATGTGACAATTATATATATATATATTGCTAATTGTCAATCTATGTTTTGACAGCAACCATTTGCTTGAACTAGCATATTTGTTGCACCATTATGTGGTGTACGATTCAACTAACCCCTGCTGTCTTGATTTTATGTGGAGTTGTGCTTGACATGGGATTATTTTTCTCGTAGTGCCTCTTCTTCTTGTGGGATATGGCTTTGGAGCTTCATTTGTTGCCCTTTTTGCTCAGTTGGGTGGTGGAATATACACAAAAGCAGCCGATGTTGGAGCTGACCTTGTGGGAAAAGTAGAGCAGGGAATACCCGAGGATGATCCTCGGAATCCTGCTGTTATTGCAGATTTGGTACGTTATTTATTAATTTTTTTCTCTTGACTTGTCTAAGAGCTGGTGCAGTAACCTTGTTGTCTAGCATGTGAATTGATCTCAATTCCCACAATATGGTCCTCACTACTTGATGCAGAATTTTGCGAGGATATTACACAAGTTAACATTGAAGAGTATAATACACGAGTTAACATTGAATAGTATAAGTAGTATAATATTTTGTTATGATATCCATCAGGATTAATTATTTTTTCTTTGGTGAGGAAAGATTGCAGACTGGATCTAGCATGTGATTGCAGTTGATTAAGGAACTCTTTTTTTTTGACACAAAAGTCATCCTATAATTGAGCCTCTCTCCCTCCATCCATCCATGTCCCTGCTATTTCAAGGAATTAGGTCATGCTCATATCACAAGTTTCCTCAGTTTGTCCTTTCCTAAGTAGTGGAATGTATACCTTCGTTTAACCTCAAATTTGAGGCATCCATGATAATCAGCATGCAATCTCAATTTATGTAGACCAATTTTGTTGTTTGTTGCAACTTTTCTAGTTAACCTTGCCGGGGAAAAAAATTAATAACTTTTCCTTCGTTTTCTGCCCTTTATTTATCTCCATGACCAAATGAATTTTTTAATTGGATACTCAATTGAATCTATGTATAACAGAGTTCACTGGCCAGAGAACATTATTTTTTACACTGGATGTAAGTATACAGATGGGTGGCAGAGCAGTTGAGGGCTTTTTGGACATCCGAATCAGGGAACCCATGGATCAAAATACACAGGGTCTGAGGCTACTTATTACTTGTCAGGCTAATGACAAATAACATCGGTCATCTCTTATCTATAGGGCTACAAATGAGCCAAGCCGTTCACGAGCTACTTGGTGCTGTGCTCAATAATAGCTCATTTGAGCTTGTTTGTTTAGATAAATGAGCCAAGCTTGAACTGAGATTTTGACCTCGAAAACTAAATGAGCTGAGCTTGAGCTAGACCATAATCGGCTCACTAAGCTTGTGAGCCAGCTCATTTACCTAGTTCGCAACTTAAATTGTTTAAAAAATTCAAATAATAGGATTGTCCTACTCAGGAGTTAACTAATGAAGTAATTTCATTGACTTCTCAGTCTGTAGGATAAAAAATAGACTGGTCTATTTGCATGTTAGGAGGCTCATTAATTTATAGATTTGATTTAGAGTTTATTTTAAACTTACATTATTTTACACATATATATTTAAAGTATTTTCTATTTAATCATCACTACTCACGTTGTGTTTTATCTTCGAAAAATTTTTAATGACATAAGATAGTAAAGCACAAATTGAAATAAATTTTTAATATTTCAATAAGCAATTTTTAGATTTAATTTTAAAGTTCATTAATGATAATCACAATTTTAACCATATTATTCTTGGCTCATTTAGGCTCGTTTTAAACTCGATTAGTAAATGAGCCAAACATGAACAAGGCTGAGCTCGGCTCGTTTAGTTAATGAGTCTAGCTCAAGCTCGGTTTTAAGAGCTCGTTTATTAAACAAGCCAAGCCTAAACATGCTAAAACTTGGGTCGTCTCGATTGCAGTCCTACTTATCTATCTGGAAGTTTCTGGGATCAGGTAATGCTCAATTGATAAAAATCCCAGATTAGAATGAAGCAACAGGATGGTGGCTATTATTCAACCCTCTGAAACTCTAATCAAAGGGAACCCAGAATTGTGGGTCTGAGAATGAGGTACAAAATAATCAGGAAACAATGGAAGTAGGCTGGAGGTTAATTTTTGAGAGATTGGCCAATGAAAATGGCCGAAATATGCTCATATTTTGATGCAAGATGTGTACTCTGAGCAAAATTGGATATTTTTTGGTGACCAGGGCTGGAGAGATCAAGTAATGGATGGGAAAAAGATAATTTTGGTAATAACTAATAGGAGATTTCATGAACATCTTTATTGACCTGAAATGAGCAATGTGTCTATCTTGACTTTGAAAAAAATAGGCTTTATAGAAAGTGGGTTGTAAAATTTTGAGTTTAATCATATGGTTGGCTCATATTGGCCTTCAAGTTTTTGGGTCCAGCCTGCATATCAAGTTAAGCAAAGTGGGCTTATTTTCACAAAAGGAGGGCTCAGTTGATAAGGCCAACATATCTTTCCCTATGCAGCAATGCTCTAACTCAACAAAGGAGAAAAGCTCAGAATAGAGAAACAGCCAAATGACAGAGAAGCCCATGGCCACTACTTTGACACTTCAACTCTTGCTTCGATGGTTGTAGATGGCTCTTCTATTTCTCTTCACAAATTCCTGCACTATCAAAGGCTCTTTTGTTCCAGAAGGACATCTAGACTTCCAGTTAGAGCTGGGAGTGAAAAGGGAGATGTATACTGTTTGATCTGAATCTAGAAGTGTGGGTAGGTGGGGTAATTTGAGAGAAATAAGAGAGGGATCCTTGACCACTTCCAAGGCTTGTGAGAGGCTTTGGGTCAGAAATCTTAAAGTTGGCGCAGATGTAATCAGAGGCCAATTCTGAAGTTGATGATGAATATGAAGTTTATGATATAGAAGATGATGGACTTTCATTAGTGAATTGACAGAACATTACAACATAAATAATACTGTTGGGACTTGCCAATCGTTCTTTAAGGCTGCAAATTTACTGAAAACTGAGATGTGGGACACCTTAATGAGAGGGAGCCGAATGATTAGTCCTTTTGTTGAGCATTTTTTAATCTTTTCATCCTTATTTTGGGGGGAGAGAAGAAATTTTAGTTTAATTCTTCTTGGGAGTTGGGAGTATAGTTGTCAAATTGAGATTCGAATCATGAATTGAAATTCCAATTTTGGGAATCAAGAATCGAGTTAAATTGTAAGTTTCTGTGCACATTTCCAAAATCAATTCTGAATGACATGCATATATTGATATATGAACAAGCAAAATATAAGACACATTTAAATTTTGACAATAACAAAATCATATTTCATGTGTGTGTTTCCCAAAACAAATGAAAAGTAATGGAATGAGTCAAAAAATATTAATAAAAAATTAACTTTATGCTATTTAAAGGAAGAGATCAAGAAAAATAATAAAAAACTGATCTTTGGTGTTTATCAACAATTACATAAACTAATGTTTCATGCTTATTCTTTCTCAAATTAAAAATAAAAAAATTGTTAACTTAAAAAGTGAAAATATTGAACGAATTGCTAAAATAACAAACTTTTGCGTCTTAACAACACAATGAAACATGACTACCACCTTAGCCGATTAGTGTTATGCTCCTTTTTTCTATTGAAGAACAATATACTCCAAGAGTGAAGAATGATTTGTGAAGGCAACACAAGACCCGAAGTTCCATTTTCTCCTTTTTTAGAACAAAACTGACATAGGCAAGGAATGGAAGGTCAAACAACAACAAAAAAACCAAGCCTTAGTTCCACTAAGTGGGGTCGGCTATATGAATCCTTTTTCGCCAATTTATGCGATCATGGATCATTTATTTTGATAGATTCAAGGATATTAAATCCTCACTCACTATCTCTTCCCAAGTTATTTTAGGTTTACCACTACCCCTTCTACCGCCCCCCCACAGTAACTAAGTCATTCTTCCTCACAGGTGCACTATGTGGCCTACGTTGCAAGTGTTCATACCATCTGAGTCGTCTCTCCCTTATCTTATCTTTTATAGGAGTTACACCTAACTTACCACAAATATGTTCATTCCTTAATTTATCTTTCAATGTTATACCATTCATCCATCTAAGCATTCTCATTTCGACAACTTTTACTTTTTGGATATGATGTTTCTTCGTTGCCCAACATTCCGATCCATATAGCATAGCTGATCTTATAACTGTCCTATAAAACTTCCCTTTCAATTTTAAGGGGATTAATTTTGTAAAAATAAAAGCAATAAAAAAGGGGAAAAAAAGGAATGATGTTTTTTGGGGCTTTAAACCAATTGGGTATCTTAGGATATGATAGATCTAATATCATGTGAATAGATTTTTTCAAATGGACTTGTTAGATTCATGAGGTGGAGCTATAGATTTGACAATGTATCGGTTGTTTTTAGATTTGTTAGTAAGATTTAAATTGATTTTAGCATGAAAAATTGATATGAATCTTATGAATTGAGTTGTGAATCATAAGATTCTAGCAACTATGCTTGGGAGATTTTTTTCAGAAGTCCTTTATTTTTGTTTATTTAACTTAGGTTCCTAAAGCCACTCCTTTCTTTTTACATTCTTTTATTTGGAAAGCTAAAGTTCCTTAAAAAAACAGCTTTTACTTTGGCTTTGATCCTTAACAAAATCAATGGTAGCGGTTTGCTTGAGAAGCGAGGACTAAATAAGACCATATCATCAGATGCTTGTTTCTTGTGTTTTATGAATGGAGAATTGCTCACATTTGTTTTTACATTGTTCTTTTGCATGGATTATTTGGAATAATTTGTTGGGAGTTCTTGTGGAGAATTGGGTGTGCTGTTCATTGCTTGTTGGTTTTTGGGCTATTAACTTGAGAGGTTTTGGCAGTGGGAAAGAGAGGAAAGCTTTGTGGAGGTGTACAGTTGTTGCCATCATTTGATGCATTTGGCTAGAGTGCAATGTCAGAAATTTTAACCGAACTTCTGGAGCAGAGTATTTTTCCTTTCCGCATCACTTTGGTGTTCAGAAAATGGATTATTCTGAAACATGTTTTTGGAAAATTTGCAGAGAGATTAGATGATTTGCTTCACTGGAGTTGTATTGTAGATTTTTTTTGTTTCTTCTTTTGTTCTGTTCTTTGACTTGGAGGATGCCTTGTTCTCCATGTGGTCTTTCTGTTCTTTTCATGTAATTGTTTTATCTTGAGAATAATTTCTTTTATTATATATATATTAAAAAATTTCCTTTGCCACCCTTTTTGTTTACTTCAGTTGTCAATGTCTTGAGCAGGACACACTCTAACTGTGGAACTTTAGGTTTTGTGGAGGAGCTTGGTGTGGGCGGAGAGAAGCTTGTGTCTCATCTTCAGTTTTCAGATGATGCTGTTTTTTTATTTGGAGGAGGGCGATGAGGATTTTAAAAATGCTTTATTTGTTTAACAGATTTTTAAGATTGGTTGGAGTCTTAGGATTAGCCTAAGTCTAGTTTGGTTGGTTTGAGTTGAGTTTGCAGGATGTTTCTTGTCATGCCTCCTTAGTGACTTATGTGCTGGAGTGACTTATGAGTTATTTCAGGTCTCCTTCTTTTGGGGAGCGGTGGGGAGTGGGGGTGGGTAATCCCCTTGCTACTTTTTGGGATCCTGTTGTAGAGAGAGGGTGGTAGCATAGGTATATCTCTTTAGGTAGTTGCATTTATTCTTTTATTAGCTTGTTTGTTTGATGTTCCTATTTATTTTTTCTTTTTTCAGTATCCTTGTTCATGTGGCTTAGAGATTAGAGAAGTTGATGAAGGTTTTCTGTGGTTTGGGGTGGGGAAGGGGGTAGGAATGATCATTTAATTGGGAGCTTGCTTGGAAGCCTAGTCTAAAGGAGGATTCAGTGTAGTAAGTTTAGTATCAAAAACCATCTCTGGAGGGGATTAGTGATCGCAGCATCTCCCTTTGGCATAAAGTAATCAAGATTAAATATGGGCTCAATTGGAATGGTTGCCATGGTAAGCCATTTTTTTTTTTTTCCATTTTTTTTTTGGGGGGGTGGGATGTTGCTCGTCACCCATGCTAGTCCTTGAAAACTCATCTGATTTATCATTTTCTGGCGTGCTATGGGTTGGGGGATGGTTCTAAGATCTGGTATTTTGGGGGGATATTTGGCAAGGGGATGTTCCTCTCTCTGTTACTTTTCCATGTTTATACTGTCTTTTAACTATTCAGGACAGTTCCTATTACCGATTTTTTCGTTGGGGATGACTCTTACACATCTTGGAATCTTCACTTCAAAAACCTATTATAGGGAAATGATTGAGTTAGTTTTTTGAGTTCCATTCTTGATTCATGTCAGGCTCTCTTTTTATTCACAGGTCAAGAAACTGGTTTTCCAATATTATGGTAATTTTCCATGCAAATCTTTATATTATTCTAATCTAATCGACAGAGAGTCCGTCCCATTTGGAAAAGTTTATTTGGAAGGCCAAGATTCCTTTTAATCTTAAGTTCTTGGGTTTGGTGCATGGTTCTCGACTGGATAAATACAAATGACTGTTTGTAGGCAAGGAGTCCTAATAGGGTGATATCACCGGTTACGATGTTATGTGTAAGCAGGGTAGTGACACTATTGCTCACTTTTCCTGCACTACCCTTTTGTTTGGAGGTTGTCAAATCATTTTTTTAGTATGGGGAGGCATGTTGGGTGCGTGTAATTCTGTAGCGGAGCTGTTTCTTTGGAGTTTTCATGGTTTAGGGCATGGGAAGGACTGAGGAGTTTTATGGGACCTTGCTTTGTTGCTATGGTGAGGTGTATTTGGTTGGAGAGAAATTTGAGCATCATTAGGGGTGCTTATCTTTCCCCTTTATTTGCTCTGGGATAGGGTGGCCTTCTTTGTTTCACTATGGTCTTCAGTGGCTGGTGCTTTTGCTTCAGAGATAATGGAGCTGATTTATCTTTTGTTATCTGTATTTGAATTTTTACTTTTGGTTTTTTGTGTGCGCACCTCTTGCCCTCCATCTTCTGTATTATTTCTCTGAATAGAATCTTTATTTTCTTACTGAAAAAAAAAACTCTTACTGTATTGGAAGGTTGGGGACAATGTGGGTGATTGTGCGGCTCGAGGAGCTGATCTATTTGAAAGTATTGCAGCTGAAATTATCAGTGCTATGATACTTGGGGGAACGATGGCGCAACGTTGCAAAATTGAAGGCAAGTTCAAGATTCATTTGATATTTAATTTGTATGTATGAAAATCCAATGTTTGGTGTCTATTTATCACATATCCCTGTATATCTTTCAGGCATTTTGTAGTACAATTTTGTGTAGTTATCAGAAGTAACTTGTCATATGTAACTTTAAAGGATCTGGCAAGAGCTGGTAGCGCCACTGCATGATGTTACTAGAATGATACTATTTAGGACCTCATGCTAATAAAAACAAAAAAAAGAGTCTCCGAGCCATAAGGCATCCTGCTTTACAGGGGTAAGGGGAGGGTTGTCACGTTGTACACAGCCTTACTCCTGCTTAGGACCTCATGCTGATACATACATAAAATGAAAAGATAAAAGAAAAGTTAGGAAAAATTATATTAATATTTCTCATTGCCCATTGTCCGGTTAAGTGTTAACAGCCATGACTCAACTGAAATTCTTGAAATTCACTGCATAGGTTGACTAGGTGTGGGGTGTGGGCTATGTATCAATCAAAATCAACAATATGATCTTGTCAGCTGGAAAAAATGTTATTATTTTTATTTTTATATTTATTTTTATGGTGGGGTTTTTCTTTCCCAAAAGAGATGATTTGTAATTACTTTTTCTAATTTCAATGTAGTCCAATGCCAATAAAAGCAGAAGTATTTTCCCTCCAGACAAGTTATCAGTGAGTGGGTGAATGCCAAGGAGGCATCATCTTTCTCTCCAGTGAACCAAACACACGATATTCTAGCAAGAAATTTAGAATGCTGTCCTCTCTGCACCTTGTTCTCTGGGAATGAATCATGTAACGCAATAGGGAGCAGGTTGATCCATCTAGGTCCATTATGATTGATGGGAAAACCTTAGATTTGAGATTGGACAGGTTCAAAGAATGTAAAAGGTTTCATGCTTATTGCAAGGTGGGAAAAATTGTGGACTGATGAATTTGCATTCCTGTTACTGCAACAAAGCAGATGCTTCTGTTGGATTTGAAGGGTTGGAGGGTTCTCATGAGAGGAAGTTTGGCATTTCCTTCACAGATGGTTTTCTGTGATTCTTGGGGTAGTTTTCTTGAGTGAGAATCAGACTAAGGAGGGGAAGGGAATTGTAATTGAGTTGAGCATTTGGGCCCAATCACTGCTAATGCCCAAGAGATATATGAAGTGCAAGAGAACAAGCACAAGCTTGGTCATCGTTAAGGAGATTAGAGATCATTGATAGTGAAACTGGTCTGAATTGAAGAACAACGATGTTGATGGTGCTGAGTGGTTTAAAGAAAGTAGAATTTTATCTAAGTGATTTTATATTGAAGAAGATTGTTTGCTTACAATTGAATGATTCATTTGCAGGAAGTTCAATGGGAGGTTCAGGTAAATTTCTCTGGCTAGAAAGATAATCCCACCTTCTTTCAATGATGATTGCTTGCAGTTGGAGAAAGGGAATTAGGTAGTTGTTTTTGGCTAGTGGGCGACCAGCTCTGATAGGTGTGATGTGCATGGCTCTGATTGTGCTGCTTCTCAGCTGACTGTGGTCCATGTATAAAAGAGATTTGTGTCATCATTTTGTGCAGAGGAATAAGCTCATAACTTGGTGTGTGCATAAGGATTTCAAGAGAAATGTTGATGGTAGTATTTCTATTATGGATGCCCAATCTGCTATGGTTGGTGGTTTATCTGGTGTGAATACAGGGGAGTGGTAACGCTGCAAGTGAAAAAATTGCAGCAATGAATCTGAAGAGAGTGATTTCGCGAGTCTTATCAGCTTTATAGGGGGTTATATCATTGGGAAATTTAGGAGCTGATTGCGGTTATAATGAGGAATCTTCTATAGCAAAGGCTTTTCATGTTTCTGAAATTCCTTCAGTCTCTGTGGAATGAGCCACTATTTTTTAATGATGAAGATACTCCTAGTGAATGGATTAAGGCAAGTATGGATGAATTTGGAAGCATGTAGGGCGCTGGGAATCCGCAAAGCTTTAGAGGTGATGGCCATCTTCCAATTCCTCCTTAATTTTAAGAGAATTCCTCTGTTCATAATTAGACCAAGTAGGGGAACGGAATTGGTGGCACGAAATTTCAGGATTTGTTGGACAAGATGGGTTTAGAGTTGGTTTATCTTGCAACTAAGAAGTTAGAATCAATAACATGCAAAGAAATGCACTAAGAAGTGGAATTTGCAGGGGAAACTAGCGTAAAGTGGGCTTTTTGGTTTGATCTAAAGAAGAGTTTCAATAAAAAGGGAAACTATGTGATTGTGGTGCTCTAATTTGCAGCCACAACCACCATTGCAGACTGATACACCCCCAGGTTTTGCATTATCTAAAATAGTTTTCAATTGCATTCTTTCTCCAAACAATTTCAAGCTTTTAGAACTTAAAAATAATAATAAAAATTTAACTATATTAATCACACTTTGTGCTTAAAAATTCTAACATTAAAACTCTAAAGATTGAGATTAAAGTGATGTCATTCAAAATCTTTTGTTGGTCATAATTAAAAATAGTATTTTTCATTATGATTTTCTTTGATTTCATTTAGGTGCTAGTTTTGCTTTTATTTACAATGTTATTGCTTGCCCTGGTTTTTTATATATGTGTGTGTGTGTGTGTGTGTGTAATCTTCACTTTATAATGAAAAATGGCATTAAAAATCGAGGGAAGGAACCCAAGTGGAGAAAAAATCAATGCTTTCTAGCCAGAAAAAAGAACATCAAGATTTGCATGAGGAATGAGTGAAAGGCTTCCAAATTATATAAGTTTCCTTGTTAAAGGAAGAAAGTAGAGCTAGGCTAGGTCTTCTATGAGTGAAAGAGATGTGAATTGGCACAGTTTAGTTACCCCAGGGTAGGATTTTGCATTGTAGCACTTTCCCCTCTTCCATCACACGCGGCAAGCAAAGTCACTTAGCAATTGATGAGAGGAAGCAGTGCAGCAGGAAGTATGGTAGTATTGATTGTTGTGCTCAAATCAATGGCATCAAATGCAAGCTGTTACTGAACCGCCTTACCATCTGGAAGTGAAGGCTTAAATTTCGGCTGAAACATTGAAATTTTGGTCTTCTTTTTTGGGAAATTTTGGTAAATATCGAAGAAAATTTCAGTAAATTTCAAAAAATATCTCAAAATTTTTAATAAATTTGGCACTGTAGCTCAATTTTTGATGGAAAAAATTGGGAAAAAAAATGAATTTTGAATGTTATTGTTATTGTTGTTGCTGCTGTTGTTGTTGTTGTTGCTATTATTATGTAATTAAAATGCCCTCTCACATTTGTTTTACTATTTTGTCCCTCCCAATTCCCAATTAACCCTTAGTGAATTACATCACTTATCCAACTACTTAATTTTTGATTATTATTATTGCTTTGAGATATGCAATTTATATACCCTGTACACTAAAAGCATGTCATGTATGCATCTAAATTTATTTTGATTCCAAATTATGCATAATCATCTATTTTAATTTTTCCCAAAGTTTCATCGTAAATTTCCATTATTTACTCCGTCATTTCTTTAAATTGAAATTGAAATTTCCGTCGAAATTGAGACCATCGAAATTTCCATCAAAATCGAATTTTAAGTCCTTGGTCTCTGGTAGGTAAATCATTAGGAATAGGCAGAAAATATCCAATAGGGTCTTTGGCTGTTTCATAATATGTCGAATGGTGCTTGACAAAGAATTCTACATGGGCTTTTGAGCTGCCTGCTGTCATCCCTTGCCCCATGAGGTATGAATCTATAACCCTTCAAGGAATAGACATCTGCACGGGGAAGATTTTTCTTAATGTCTCTCTCTCTCTCTCCCGCCCCCCCCCCCCCCCCCCCAAAAAAAAGATTTTGCTAGTGGGGTGCCAAAAAATTTTAAGAGTGTAGATAAATCTAGAATTCTAAAAGTTGAAGTTTGTAATCTTTGTTTCAAATGATGAGTTACAGTAGCACTCACTAGATTTGGATTATAATTCGTGGTATTACTCATGACTTTGTGGCGTTTACTGCTAGTGGTAAGGATTGTAGCTTTCTCAAACTAATACGGGTCACTATTTATTTCATTCATGCAGATCCATCCGGCTTCATACTGTTTCCTCTTGTTGTCCATTCTTTTGATCTCCTTATATCATCAGTTGGAATATTTTCAATAAGGGGCGTCCGAGATTCTGGAATGAAGGCTATAGAGGATCCAATGGCAATTCTTCAGAAAGGATATTCTATCACAATAGTTTTAGCTGTTCTGACATTTGGTGTGGTAATAATTTTTTACACTTGTAAATTGTTGATGTTCCTTTTGTAGTTTTGTTGCAGCTGATATTTGTAATCCATGATCTCTTATGAAGTCATCTTTGCATCTCTAATTTGATTAGGAGTTGGGACCTGCAATTCTTTTTTTAGCTTCCGATTTATTGCATACTGATACATGATGTTTATTGGTGGCTATTTGAATTGCTTCTGCAGTCTACCCGATGGATGCTTTATACAGAACAAGCACCTTCTGCTTGGTTGAACTTTGCCTTGTGTGGGTTGGTTGGAATCATGACAGCCTATGCTTTTGTCTGGATCACCAAGTACTATACTGACTACAAGCATGAGCCTGTAAGATCATTAGCTCTTTCTAGCTCCACAGGGCATGGCACTAACATAATTGCAGGCATCAGTCTGGGTCTGGAGTCAACTGCTCTTCCTGTTCTTGTCATTAGTATATCAATTGTTTTGGCCTTTTGGCTGGGTCACACCTCAGGACTGGTGGATGAGGCTGGAGATCCAACTGGTGGGCTGTTTGGGACAGCTGTAGCAACAATGGGAATGCTGAGCACTGCTGCCTATGTTCTCACAATGGATATGTTTGGTCCAATTGCTGATAATGCTGGTGGGATTGTGGAGATGAGTCAGCAGGTAAAACTCATCTGGTCAATTCTTCAAAAATATTGTCCCAATACAACGGAGATTTTTCTTTCTTCGTTTTTTATTTATGTGTATCAACTACATTGCCTCTTACAGCCTGAAAGTGTTCGGGAAATCACTGATGTTCTTGATGCGGTTGGAAACACTACAAAGGCAACTACAAAAGGATTTGCTATTGGATCGGCCGCACTTGCATCTTTTCTTCTCTTTAGTGCTTATATGGATGAGGTAGCGGCATTCGCTAGTGTGCCTTTCAAGCAGGTTAGCTGATACAATATTTCTGAATTGAATATTTCTGACTATTAATGGGGGTAAACTCAATGTAAAAATAAAATCTGTTGAGGGAGAGCTTAATGCGAGAGAGACCAACTGGAAATCACCATTGATTCTGACAAGTTTCTTTTGTCTCCAATTGATCAATTGACTCAGAAGTTTTTTAAGAGGTGAGAGTGAGGTGACAGGAGGATGAAGCACGATAATCACACTGGAAACCCCATTTCTTTGTGGTGTATGGTGTAATCTGGATAACCCTTTTGAATGTTATAGGTTGTAATGTTGCGGAAGGAAGCTATGCAGGTCTTAAACTTGATTAAGTTAATATGGGTTTCCACAATTATTTTAAAGTTTAAGGGAAAATTTTTAACTTGGATAATTTGGGTATATCAGAGTTTGCACTTTGCAGGAAGGCACACTTTACCTGCTTCTGGTTGCGAAGGAACTTCAGTTGCTCTTAATCAAATAGATGATCTTTGGTCTGGACCTTGTGAATTAGATAAGGGTTCTGCAGGCGGGGCAGGTGGTAGTTTTCAGGAATGAAGGAGGGTTTTTTATTGTTAAATTTCTGTTCAAACATAGGAGTTGTTTCTTGTGCCTGGAAAAAGTGGAGGAGATAGGAGCAACTAATTCTGTAAGAAATAGAAAGCAGCATTGGTTGGTGGAATTTTTGAAAGGCTTTGGTAGATGTTCCAACTGGTGGGGGAGGGGAGGTTAGGTGAAATTAGGGGAATGTCTCTTTCTGTTTTGGTTGTAGCTTGAGGAACATCAGCAGCTATGAGGAATGGAAAAAGCAGACTGTCTTTTAGTGTCTATCTTACGCCAATGCTCTGTGCCAATCTCTGGCAGAGGATTTCAGGGTCGCCAGCAAGGATCCGATCAAATATGGTGGTTGGGACTGGAGTGGCAAGATTTCAGGGGAGTATTTTGGGTTTGAAGGAGAGAATTGTTGACAGGGGAGTATATGGTAAGAATTTCAAGTCAAGGAGATTTGTGCCTTCAAAAACTGGGCCCATTTGGGGTGGTTATAAGCCATGGGCTGCAAAATAGACGTCAAGGGGTTGTTTGGGTGAGCCCTTGCTGAATGGATATAAAATCTCATCGATGAAAGCATGTGTTGATCTGGAACTGAATAATATATAAAGGTTTGGCCATAAAGGGTGATTGCAGGATAATGAGGGAGATGTTGGGGAACGCAATAATGATGCAGCTGTGAGGAATGGAGAAGGCAGATTGTCTTTTAGTGTGTATCTTACACCAATGCTTTGTGCCAACCTCTGGTGAAGGATTTCAGGGTTGCTGGCAAGGATCCAATCGGATATGATGGTTGGGACTGAATGGCGAGATTTCAGGGGAGAAATCAATGGAGTAATGATGCAGATGGGGCGGTAATTTAATGGTCGTTGGGTTGGGGAATTTAAGTGAGAAGGGTTTGGGTAATCTCTTTCAAGTTTGGTGTGTTAATATGGGGGAAGGGTTGGGAGTTGCAGAATTGAACTCGCGGCTGATGCAGATTCTAGAGTATCTGTTGCAGAAACAAAAAAAAACTTGAATTTGGAAGTTAACAAGAAAACAATACAAGCGATGAATGAGGTTGGCCAAGTAATGGACTTATGGATCAGAAAACACGAGGGTTTTGGATTTTGACGAAGGGAAGATTCAGAAATTTGGGGTACTTGCGAAGTACAGTGATGTTAGTAGTCCTAAGGAACTTTTGGCTGATGTTGGTACAGTTGGTCATTCAGGTCTACATCGCATAAGAGTACTATCCTAGTTCAGCAAGCTGTGTCTTCATTATTGTTTACTATGAAACAGCCATGAGATGGTTTCAGATTTGGGGGGATGTGATGATAAAGAGGGTTTAGAATCAGATAACGAGTTGGAGAATTTAAGTGAAAATTGTAGGGGTCTTTTACTGGATCAATTGATGGAATAAAATGGATAGATGATGAGTGTGAACATTTAAGTTCTCCTTTGATAATATTTGAGAGGTCTACAGAGTGCATAATGACAGTGGGGGATTGTGCTTTGTTTGAGCAAGAGGAAGTGAGGGATAATGGAGATGACCAATAAGAAAATGTAACTAAGGAGGGATCTTTGGCTTTTTCTCATTTGAAATGCTGTCTTACTGCTATCTCTAATGTGTCTGCCTTGGGAAATGATGTGGATGTGAGAAAGAGAGGGCTCATTGAAAAAGTTTTGGGTGTAAGTGCTCCTGTTATTGTTTAAGAACCTAAACTTGAGAAGGTGGATGAGGGGGTGGTTAGGGGTATTTGAGACAGGAGGTTTAAGGAGCGGGAGTTTCTTCCTTCCCTAGGGGCACACTCATTCCATTTGTAATATTGATAATCTAGTGGGTTTCTTTTCCTTATTAGTGTTGTTAGATATTAGAGGTAGGTTTTGGTGGTCGGTTATTGCCAAGGTCTTAAATTTTGATTTCAACTCAAATTTCGAAGCTCCAAAAGTACGGAAGTTTCGATTTTGATGTCGATTTGAAAAAATAACGGAAACTAGTAGTAAAGCATGAAATTCTTTGTGAAACCTTAGAAATGGTTAACAAACATAAAAATATAAGTTTTAAGACTAATATATTACAAATTAAATACATCTATGTTTTGTATGAGGTGAAAAAGTTGTAAAATAGTATGTGTATCAAACATGTTTGTAAGATAATGTACATTAAACATATTTAGTTAATGCAAATGAAATTCATAAATCATTTAAATATTATTTATTATACAAATATTGATAATTTAGACATGAATGGTTAAATAAAATATTACTATAAGTTTATTTTTTCATATAATTTCAAAAGCACTTGTGATAACCTTTTGTTTCAATAAAATAAATTAAAAGAGAAATTTACTTCACTCTCAAGGTTTCGATAAATTTCGACAAATTTCGCTAAAATTTCGAGGTTTCGATAAATTTCGGATGATTCGTTGAGATTTTGACAGAAATTATGCAAGACGGAAATCGACTGCCATTTTGATTTCGAAGGTGACGGAAATCAGAAATTTCGACAGTTTCGTGGAAATTTAAGACCATGGTTATTGCCATGTATGGTTCTACTAGGCCAGCACTAAGAAACTTGTTTATTTATTTGTTTATTTGTTTTTTTTAAGAGAGGGGGGGGGGGTGGTTGTCTGCAGTTTTTTGGGCTTTGTGTTCCTAGGTGGTTATTATGGGGTGATTTGAAAGTTTTATAGGGAGAAGGAAGGGGGAGAGAAGTTTTTAGCATGAGTAATTTTGATAGGTTTATTCGGAAGTGTTGGTTAAGAGGCTTTCAATTGGATGATGATTTATTTTCTTGGTCAATGGGTAGGTGGAGAGCAGTTTCTAGTTGATTATAGGTTCTTATTTTGCATTGTGTGGGAAGATGAATTTCCAAACCCTTCTTGAATGGCTTTGTCACCTGTGTCTGATCATTTTCCAAATTTGTTAAAGAGTCTAGAAAAGTTGGGTGGGGTTTACTCCTTTTAGGTTTGAAGATATGTGGTTGGATCATAAGTCTTTTCCTCATTTAGTGAGAGATACTTGAAGTGAGGAGGTTGATGGGGTTGTGGTGGTTTTAGGTTTTTGAGAAAGCTCAAAAAGCTTAATTGTTGAAGAAGTGGAATGTCGAAGTTTTTGGAGACGGTAGAATTAAATAAAAAAACGGCATTTTAAGGGGATGGTTTAAAAAAGAGTTACAGGCACATTTTAGGGAAGTGAAGAGTTAGAGGCAGGGGCAAAGACAAAATTTAAGTGGGTTAGGGAGGGTGATTGTAACACTAAGTTCTTTTAAAGTTTGTATAATGGTAAGAGGAGTGTTATTAGGGAGGTGAGGTTACTTCTGATCTTGTTGTGATAGCAAGTGAGCTTACTGATTTTTTTGCAGATCCATTTTCAGAGGAATAAGTGTTAATTTTGGTCTGAATGCCCTTTCCATTGGGTTTGCTTTCATTATATATAGAAGATATTTACAAAGTTGTCGCCTGATTTTCAGCGCTTAAATGCTGCCAGATTTTCAGCATTATTTACAGCCTAATTTTCTGCTATATACAATTTAAATATAAACTAAAATATTTCAACTAAATTATTTACAGCCTAACTATCATAAATTATCTCCGTTACATCCCCCTTCAAATTGATGCTTGTAGATCAAGAAGCATCAATTTGTCAACCAAGAACTGATGCCGGTGCTGAGAAAGGGCTTTAGTGAATATGTCTGCTGTTTGATGTTCGGTGGAAATGTGAGGAAGAGTAATCACTTGTTTGTCAAAGGATTCATGTATGGAATGGAAATCGACTTCGATATGTTTCATACGCTCATGGAAGATAGGATAAGCGGCGATCTGAATAGCACTGGTATTATCAGCATGAAGAAGAGTGGAATGAAGCATGAATAGCATTGCCTAAGAACATGCACCAGCCAGTAACAGAGTGACGAGTATCAGCACATCCGGCCCAATCAACATCACTATACCCCACCAACTGTAAGGAAGATTCCTTAGGAAAGAGCAACCCGCGTGTAGATGTGCCCTTCAGATATCGGATAATGCAGCGGACAACAGCTAAATGAAGATGTCGGGGAGCCTGCTTAAATTGACTGACTTGCTGCACTGCAAAAGAAATATTAAGACGAGTAATCGTTAAGTAGTTCAAACTCCCAACTCGCTGCTGATACAAGGATGGATTTGATAGAAGCTCGCCTTTCTCCTGACGTAGCTTAATATTTACCTCCAAGGGAGTAGGAACAGAGTTACCCAATTGGAGACCAACCAATGACATCACTTCCTGTGTGTATTTGTGCTGGTGTAACAACATACCAGTCAGAGTAAGCTGCACCTCAAGGCCAAGAAAGTACTGCAGGGGACCAAGATCTTTCATGTGAAAAGAGGCCTTGAGATGCTGGTGTAATTGCTTAATTAAATCAGCACAAGAGCCAGTAATCACAATGTCATCAACATATACTAGAAGCAATACAATTCCTCCAGAAGTCTTGCGAAGAAAAAGAGAGGAATCAAATTGACTCTGAGTAAAATGAAAAGCATGCAGGGTAGAGCGAAATTTATCAAACCATGCATACGGAGCCTGTTTCAATCCATACAAGGATCAGCATAGCTGACAAACCTTCGAGGAAGGTGTAGCAAACATGCCGGGAGGTGTATATATATAGATTTCTTCCTTCAAATCCCCATGTAGAAAAGCATTCTTCACATCCATTTTCCGGAGAGACCACCCCTGTGACGCAGCAAGTGCCAAGACAATCCGCACAGTAGTTATTTTGGCGACAGGTGCAAAGGTCTCTTAATAATCAATACCATACTTTTGCCGGTTCCCAAGAGCCACGAGACGGGCCTTATATCTGTCCAGTGACCCATCAGACCGAAACTTGACTGTGTACACCCATTTACAACCAATAGGTTTGACACAAGAGGGACAAGTCACAAGATCCCAAGTGTGATTATCTTGAAGAGCTTGGATTTCTTCTTGCATGGCCTGCTGCCAACATGCTTGGGTGGCTGACTATGTATATGAATGAGGTACAAAAATAGTGTCAAGAGTGGCAGTAAGCAAGGTATGAGGAAAACCATACCTATCCGGTGGATGTGTAACCCGAGTGGAGCACCGAGGAACCGCAGAATCAGATGATGAATCAGTGTCTGGAAGGGGTGTTGAAGAAGGAGGAGGACGTCGATGATACACCACACTTGGTTTAAATTGCTTAATAGAAGAAGACACATCATCAAAAGCGGGAAGAAGAGTAATAAGAGTATTAGAAATAACCTGGGACTGAAAGAAATATTGATTTTTGAAGAAAATCACATTCCGAGATATCCGGAATTTGTTTGCATGAGCATCATAACAAACAAATTCTTTCTAAGTAGGATTATATCCCATAAAGGCACACGCGACAGACTGGGCAGCAAGCTTGTGATGCTCAACAGGTGGTAGATGAACAAAACAAACACACCCAAAAGTATGAAAGGATTGATACTCAGAAGATATGCCAAATAATTGAAAATAGGGAAAATCATAATTTAGAGTGGCAGTAGGCAAATGATTGATCAAATAGACAGTAGTAGATAAAGTTTCTACCTAGAACTTAGAAGGTACAGAAGAATCAATCAACAAAGTACGAATGACATCTAAGAGATGACGATTCTTATGCTCATCAACTCCATTTTGTTGAGGGGTATAAGGACAATAATGTTGGGAAATGACCCCCTTTTGCTAAATTAAAGTCTGAAAAGAATGAGACATGTACTCCCCCTTGAGTCGGAGCGTAAAATTTTGATATAAGTACTTAATTGGGTCTTGACAAACGCAACAAATTTTCGAAAGATAGAAAACATGTCAGCTTTAGAGTGGAGAAAATAAATCCAAGTGAATCAATTATAATCATCAATAAACGTCACAAATAATGATATTGATCATGAGAAATAACAGGACTCACACCTCAAACATCAATATGCACAATCTCAAAGCAATTAGAAGCACGATCACCATACGCAGGAAAAGGTAAAGTTTTACTTTTACCAAGATGACAAGTAGCACAATCAAAAGATACAGGAGAAGAAGAAAATGAATCTTTATTGCCCAAAAAGCCATGTTTCATAAGATGAGCCAAGACAGCAGAATTAGGATGACCCAATTTCTTATGCCAGACTTCATTATTATTGGTAGTAGTCGTACAAGCAAGAGAAACAACATTAGGAATAGAGAACTATTAAGGAAATATATGTCCCACTTTGGCCCCTTCGCGATCACCGTCCCAGACACCTGATCTTGCACAAGACAACCACCATGAGAAAAATGAACTTCACAATTATTGACTACCAGTTGTCCAATAGAAATCAAAGTGGTAGACAATTCAGGAGAGACAAAAACCCTGCAAATTGAAGAGCCCAAATTACCTACCTCAGGAATTGGAAGAGTATTGCCATCAACAATCTGAATATTTTGCGTGCTTCTGTACTTACGAAAATCATGGAGACCCGTCATATTACCAGTCATATGATTAGAAGCGCCCGAATCAACAATCCAAGAAGTTGAGTTAGTAGCTGTACCATGCAGGCCTAAGGCCGTAAAAGCAGACGCAATCATCCGTTGGACCATTGCTGGTGTGAGAACAGACGAATTTGAGCTTACAGTGGGTGGTGCAGAAGAAGAAGAAGAGGAATGAATAGCAGCCTCAAAAGCTTGGGATTGGTGATTTTGAGGCCGCACTTGATAGTCTTTGATGATACGACCTTCTTTCTTGTAGTAGTTACAAACTTTCTTAGGGCAGTTGTGAGCAATATGACCAAACTCCTTGCAATTAAAACACTGCAACTTGTTCCTCCCTCTCCCTTGTGATGCATATGCTACATTCACAGCCTTAGAAATTACCTTCTCAAAAGTCATACCCATCTAAGTGGATAACCAATGTTCTTCACGCAATAAATCTCCCAAACAAATATCCAAAGAAGGAACCGGATTACGGTTCAATAAACTGACTCGAACATACTCAAATTCAGGTCATAGTTTCATTACAAATTAATCACGTTGACTCTCAGCATGAACCGCTTGAAGAGTCGCGAGTGCCGTAGAGGGAACCTTAGC
The DNA here is from genome assembly GCF_029873635.1 of Malania oleifera. Lineage (NCBI taxonomy): Eukaryota > Viridiplantae > Streptophyta > Magnoliopsida > Santalales > Ximeniaceae > Malania > Malania oleifera. Next base: position 44,572,480 of record NC_080422.1, on the reverse strand, counting down.
ATGAACAATAGCATAATACTCGTTCCAAAGATTAATAAAACCAGAATAAAATTGTTCAATACGTAAATTACCTTGACTATAATTACTAATTTCCAACTCCAATTGGAACTTCCAAGCACTGTGATCTTGGTGGTAAATACTGTGGAGATAATCCCACATAGCCTGAGCTGTAGTAAAACAGCGAAGATTGGTCACAAGGTGAGACTCAATCGTCCCCAACAGCCAAGAGATCACCTTAGCATCCTTGACCTCCCATTGTGCAAATTCCTTTTCATCAGTGGGAACTTGACCAGAACTATTGATATGGTTTGATAATTCATTCCCTTCCAAGAACATTTTAAATTGGAATTCCCGTGTAGGGAAATTCTTTCCAATAAATTGAACAATAGTCTTTTCAATAGGCATGATGAAAGGCACTAAAAAGAATAATCCCAAGCAGTCAACCAAATAAACAGCAAGCCTAACTCAAATCAGGTCCAAATCCAAATAATAAGAGGTCCACAGACACAACTAGATTACAAAAGCCCAGCAGAAATAAAAAAAACCCAGATCAAACAAGGAAGCCTAACTCGAAATACCTGCCCTGTGTGAAAAACGACACAGCAGAGGGAGAAACACAGCACCTTCGTCGATCACACCAGGATTCGAAGCTGCTGACCACCACAGAAACTGCCAACAGCCACAAAGATGCCCAGCCACCATGAGAAAAACACCGAGATGAGTAGCCTGCAACCAAGGACAGTGTGCACAACTTAAAAAAAAATTCCGGCAGCCCCCAACAAAACTCAAAACCACCAAAGTGGACACCATGGAGAAGGTCGATGTCCATGAAAAGCAAGAAAGAACTTGTTGAAACCGAGAGGGATTTGTCAAAAAAATAAAAAAATAAAATAAAAAACAGCGATGAGAATTGCACCCAGTGATTAAGATCGAAACGATAGAATCAGAAGAGGGGCTCAGATACCATGTTAATTTTGGTCTGAATGCCCTTTCGATCGCGTTTGCTTTCATTATATATAGAAGAGATTTACATAGTTGTTGCTTGATTTTCAGTGCTTAAATGCTGCCAGATTTTCAGCATTATTTACAGCCTAATTTTCTGCTATATACAATCTAAATATATATTAAAATATTTCAACTAAATTATTCACAGCCTAATTATCCTTAATTATCTCTGTAACAATAATGTAGGCAAATAATTGAAGGGTAAGAGTGGAATCCTATTTTTTTGGATCAGCAGTTCTGTTGGAGAGACATTTTGAGGAAAGTTAGGTTAGGTAGGTAGGGTTTAGGATTGAAAGGGATTAAGCTCCAGGTTCAAATGGTTTTATGTAGCTTTTTTCCAATATTGTTGAATTGTGGTTAGAGTGGATTTAATGAAGATTTTAAGGGGTTCTTTAATGGAGTTTTAGACATCACTTTTGTGCCTAAGAAGAGTAGATCTATTCATGTTGCTGATTTTTGGCATACTAGTTTGGTTACTAGTTTGTATAAGACTATTGCAAAGGTGCTTGTGAATAGGCTGAGTTTAGTAGTGATATGATTTTTCTGGTATCAAATGCCTTGTGGGGCGCGGGGGGGGGGGGGGGGGGGGGAGACAAGTTGCGGTTGCCATTTTAGTGCCTAAAGAGGTTGTGGAGGACGTCCAGAGAAGGAAAGGGTGGGAAATGTGTTTAAGTTGGATTTTGAAAAGGCTAATGATTTGAGTCAATTGGAAGTTCCTAATAAGGTTTTGGAGAGGGAAGGGTTTGGGTTTAGGTGGAGGACTTGGATGAAGGGTTGTTTGTCTAATGTTTTCTTTTCTATCATTATCAATGTTTTAAAAGGCGAAGGCGTAAGGCGAGGCATTTTACCCTCCGCGTGGTGAGGCGTAAGAATTTTGGGACTGTATTTTTTTAAATAATTAATAAATAAAATCAATTTATATATAGTAAAAAAAATGAGAAAAATTTAGAACAATGGAGAAAAAAATAGAAACATAATTTTTAAATATCATATAGGCCAATTTTAGCTAACAAACACACAATACATGTTAAAAAATAAGCATGAGCCATAACATTACAAAAAGAAGAGAATTGAAAATTGAAACAAACCAAAAGCGAGCTGCAGCTACCTTCAGTTTTAGAGACAGTGGCTGAGAGTCTTGTGGGAGTCTGCTGCAAACAACACTGGAGAGAATGAGAGTTGAATACTCGAATTAGTTCAAGCAAAGACCTCAGACTGAGAATAAATCTTGAAGTAGAGAGGTTGTAGGGGGTCGTGGAGAGAGACAATAGGCTGTAGAGGGTCTCTGGAGAGAGATGAGAGGTTTGAATGGGTCGTCGGAGAGAGATGAGACGTCGGAAGGGGTCGTCGGAGGCAAATCAGAGGTTGGAAGGGATCGTCAACTCGTTGGAGGATCACAGGAACCTTTTAATTTTTCTTTTTAATTTTGAATTTTGAATTTTTGAATTTTTTATTTTTAAATATGCTCACCATATTGCGACTTTTTTGAGTGTGTTAAAAGTAAAATTCAGGGAAAATTGGGATTGTAGGTATTAATTTAGGAATTAACAGATCTTCGAAGTTGGCTTCTTTAGTAGTGCGTGTTACCCTAGATCGGCCCTTGAGATACTTAGAGGTTCTTTTGGGCAGTTGTCCTAGTTTGGTGCGCTGATGAGGGGAAGGGTTCTCTTTTTTCCTCATGTGGTTGGGCCACTTATTCAGTATTGTCTTGCTTAGAAGTTCTTGTGTGGGTTGCTAGGACTATTGAGAGAATTGAGAGACTTTCTTTGGTTTGTCGTTGGAGAGAAGAAAGATCATTTGGTTGGCTGGGAGGTGGTGTGTAGGTCAAAAAAAGGATGGGGGTTGGGTTTAGGATTTTGGTGTCTGAAAACATTGCCTTGAGGTTTCCTTTAGAGGATAACTCTCTTTGCAATAAAGTAGTTAAAAGCAAATTTGGCATATAAGAAAGTGGGTGGGATACTAATGTGAGTTTTAGATCTTCTTTTGAGAGTCCTTGGAGATGCATGTCCCATCATTACCCATATTTTATTGCTAAGTCCAAATTTGGGGTGGGTAATGGGCTTCACATTCATTTTGGGAAGACCTGTGGTGGGCAATTTGGCTCTTCATTTCCTAGTCTGTATCGTCTTTCTTAGCAAAATAATGGGGCTGTTTCTTCTTTTTTGCTATCTAATGAAGACAATTTTTCATTGGATTTCCATTTCCGTTGATCTTTTAATGATAGAGAGGTGGAGGAGTTGGTGTCTTTGTGTCCTAATAGGAAGTCGGTACTGGATTCTTCCAGAGACTTTTCTTGCAAATCTTTATTTGAGTTCATTTGGGAGAACTTGTCATTCTATCAAAGTATTTGGAAGGCCAAAGTTTCCTCTAAAATTAAGGCTTTTATTTGGTTGGCTGTTCTTAATAGAGTTAATACTTGTGATCTATTGTAGAGTAGGAGGCTTTCTACGGCATCATCTCTGGATGCGTGTATTCTTTGTTTTGATAGTTCTGATTCTGCCTCTCATTTATGTATTATTCTTTCTCCTGGAGAATTTGGAGCAAACTTTTGAGCTTTTCTGGGGGAAAGTTGGGTTTGTCTCGAGGGTTGGTGGAGGGTATTCTGGTCATTTCTTTTACAGGTTTGGAAGTAGCAAAGACAGACCGGCTCTCTGGAGATGTGTTGTTGGGTATTTGGATTGCAAGGAACACTAGTATCTTAAAGAGGAAGAAGAATTATTGGTCTTCAGTTTGGGATAAGATTCAATGTTTGGCTTCAATGTGGGCTGTTGCTGCTGGTTGTTTCAAGGGAATGTGTTCTGAAGATGTTTAGTGTGACCGGTTTGCTGTTTTGTATCAACTTTTTTTTTTTTTCTAGTGTATATTTTTGTGTTCTTATTACAAGGATTCATTATTCTCCTGTTTTGTACATTCTTTCTCTATTAATAATTTTTTTATTTTTTGATTTAAAAAAATTCCATTACTAATAAATGTTTTTTTTTTTAAACATTTTTGTCTCTTACTGTTTTTGATCTGATATCGCCCATCAGGTTGATATTGCCATTCCAGAAGTTTTTGTTGGTGGATTGTTGGGATCCATGCTTATTTTCTTATTTAGCGCATGGGCCTGTTCTGCCGTTGGTCGAACTGCCCAAGAGGTTGTTAATGAAGTAAGAAGACAGTTTATTGAGAGGCCAGGTATCATGGTGAGTATGAGTCTTTTAGTGTTTCCTCTATTGCTTTATCAATCTGGTTTCAGATGATGCAAGAATTTATTTCAACATATTGCCACAGGACTATAAAGAGAAACCTGACTATGGTCGCTGCGTTGCCATTGTAGCGTCTGCATCTTTGCGGGAGATGATAAAACCTGGTGCTTTGGCTATTGTATCACCTATAGTTGTTGGTAGGTTATCTACTCTTATTTCAGCTATGGTCTCATGTGTGTGCTAGACGAAAGTATTTACTCTTGCTAAGGAATGCACAATGCACATGATTATATGAAAAGCATGTGATTAATATTACTATTTACGATATATACAGATTGCAGCATGTGATAAAATCAATTTCTTTTTTGTGAAATGCTGAGTGTCTATTGTCTCTATGTCATTTATGCATGTTAACTTGTACTGTTCAGTTTCTTTCAGAAGGGACCACTTGTCTTTATTTATTTATTTTTTGGAGCATTTAGAGATATATTGAAAATTTAATGTTAAAGTTGGACTTTGAGTGAACTGCAGTTTTTGTAAACTTGGAGTGCTTGATACATACACATTAGTGCATCAGACGTGTAATTAAAAGTTTTTGAAAATAAGTAATTTTAACTGTGCAAGCGCATTTCTTTTTGTCTATTTTATAGCAAAATATTGCAAAAAGCTTTTCAAATATAAAGTTATGCCCAGACTTTGAGAAAGCTTATTATAGAGTAAGTTGGAGATTTTTGGATGAAGTCTTTGCGAGGAAGGGTTTTGGTGAGCATTGGCGTTGTTGGTTTAAAGGCTGTCTTTCTAACGTGTGGTTCTCGATGATCATTATTGATGAACCCAAATCTTGATTTAGCACTTCTAGTTTCATCCCCTTTTTTATTTGTTCTTGTAGCTGATGTGTTGAGCAGGGATGGCAGATAGGGCTGTGGAGAGGGGGCTGGTTAGAGGCGTAAAAGTAGGGAGAGTGGATGTGGTGGTTTCCCATTCTCCAGTTTGCTGATGATTCCTTCTTCTTCCTTGATGATCACAGTCCCTCTTTCAGAAGAATTTTGGGTATTCTCCAAATCTTCGAGAGGGTGTCTGGCCTCATAATTAATATGGGAAGAGTGGTTTAGAAGCTCTGAATGTACCTGAGGAGCGAGTCAGGGAGTGCGCCATTGAAGTCGGGTGTGTTTTTTGGATTGGCCTTTGACTTACTTAGAGGTTCCTTTGGGGATGTAATCCTGGAGCAGTGGAGTTTTGGAATCCAGTGGTTGAGAGGTTGACAAAGAGGTTAGATGGGTGGAAGGGGGCTCTCCTCTTTAGGGGAAGAATTACTCTGATTCAGGGTTGTCTTTCTAGCATCCCCCATTATTTCTTGTCTGTTTTTAAGATTCTGAAAGGGATTGCTAGTGAACTTGAGAAAATCAGAAGACTTGTTGTGGTCTGGCATGGAGGTTCATAGGGATTACTTAGTTACATTGGATGAGTGTTGAAGGCCCAAAAAGGAGGGAGGGCTGGGTCTAGGTAAGTTGGTGTCTAAGAACATTGCCCTTTTAGCTAAATGGTTGTGGTGCTAAGCAAGTTTGGGTTGGATGAGAATGGGTGGGATATCGGTAGTCATTTAAGATGTTCTTTGGGGAGTCTGTGGAGGTTCATTCCTTCAGACTTATCCTTTCTTTATCCCTCATACAAAATGTGATGGGGTGGGGGTCATATATCCTCTTTTTGAAAGACCCTTGGTCGTGTAATGTAGTTTTTTCCACTTCTTTCCCTTGTCTCTTCCTCTTGAGTGCTGAGCAAAATAAACCATATCTTTTTTTGTTGGTGATTTGAGTGGTTTCCTGGAATCTTCATTTAAGGAGACCTTTAAATGACAGGGAGATGGAGGAGTTCTCTTCTTTGCTATCTTTATTGAAAGGATGTAATCTTTTGTCGGGGACGGGTGTCCGCTCTTGGTCCTTGGATAGTCAAGAGTGTATTCTTGCAAATTTTTTTTGAATTCTTGATCCGTTCTAATTCCTCATTTCCGCTCTTTCCTTTAATATGGAAGGCCAAGGATCCCTAAAAAATTAAGGCTTTCACTTGATTGGTTGTGCTTAATAAATAAATACGAACCCTTGTTGCAAATCAGAAGACCTTTGAAGGCTCTTTCTCCTGATGTTTGTGTGCTCTGTTTCAAGGACTCTGAGACAGCTTCTTGTTTCCTTCTACACATGACTTTGCCTGGAGGGTTTGAAATGAGCTGTTTGGTATTATGGAGGAGAGTTGGGTATGCCCTGTATCAGTGGAAGACTTACTAGCCATTTCTTTTACAGGTTTTGACAAAAGGAAGGATAAGGCAGCCTTATGGAGGTGTTGTTTATTTGCAGTTTAATGGGGAATATTGATGGAATGTAATGCACAGATACTCTCTGGGAAAATATTAATTTGGGATTTGGTCTGGGATAAGATCCAGTTTTTAGCATTACTGTTGTGTGTTGGATTTGGTGTTTTCAGAGGAAATAGTTTTCAGGAGATTCAAAGAGATAGGAGGATGTGCTGGCTTGTTGAGTTCTTCCTTTTCTTGTAGGTTTAGTTGTTTTTATGGTTTGTTCCAGATTTTCTGTGGGAGATATCTCATTCTCCTCATGTAAATTCTTTTCCCATTAATATAATTTTCGTTTGTCACCAGAAAAAAAAAAAGTTTAGAACTGAATTTCTGATTTTTTAATGTTCGATGAGAATGATATGGTACATTATATCTCATGGAACTGAGCATTTACATGTATATTATGCCCCTTGGGTACATAATTGATTGGAGTATTGACACTAGAATAATTTTGATGACTATGTATTTATGAGGTATATTCTCTTGAGTTTCATTGATAGATGTGAGTTGTGCATATTTGATATTGTTAATCCTATATAATTTCATCTTCATATTCCGTAGCTGTAAAGTTTTTGTTATTTGATTTTGGCAATCTTCCTTGTGCTTCTACTTTTTTTGTGCTATTGCTATGTTTAAATTCTTTTTATTTAGACCTCAGTTTGCGTTTTTATTATTGGTCATGAATGGTAAGGTGAATCTGTACACATGCCTTGCAGGTTTTGTGTTCCGTATACTGGGACATTATACTGGGCATCCTCTATTGGGGGCTAAAGTTGTGGCTGCCATGCTGATGTTTGCAACAGTTTCTGGAATTCTTATGGCCCTTTTCCTGAACACAGCTGGTGGTGCCTGGGACAATGCAAAGAAGTTCATTGAGACAGGCGCTCTTGGGGGCAAAGGAAGTGATTGCCATAAAGCTGCAGTCACTGGTGATACGTAAGTTTTCTGGACAGATAGCTTCCCCTGAATTTTTACTTGATAATAAGAAAATCAGGTTTGAAAATTTGCCACAATAAATTTGCCTTCTGTGATTGTTGAGTGTAGTTCTATATCTGGGTCTACAATCTTAAGTCATTTTGCCAGTGTCTTATGCTTTTTTTCCCAGGCTTATTTGATTTCATTTGTGCAACCAATTAACAAGCTCTAGAGCAGTAAAATGCTGTCTTTCCATATCTAAAATGGTTTCGAGCATCCGGCTTCACCTCTGCTGCCTGCTCTCTTTTTGTCAGCACTTCCTAGTCCACAAGAAACCTGATCTTCTCGTGATCCATCTGAATCACACCCGTGCAGTCTAGGAACACTTTGTGGTGAACACCCATTCTAACGTAGGCTTAATAGTTTAGCATTTAGGTCATAACATTTAATAACAAAAAACATTAACCCTGGAATTGACTCAATCATCAGATTCTAGATTCTAAGTTCATAACCTTGCCCATTCCCATGTTGGGCAGAACAGATCTACTAATACTTTGATTCCAGTTAGTAAGAGAGATCTTGCACTATACGAGGCAGCGATTCTTGTTATGCCGCTGTTTACAATTGAGCCCCAAAATCCCAGATACAATACACCTACCACCAACCCCTCGTTGTCGTGATGGTGAATAGATGAGCCTATAACCTAACCAATAGTACTCAGGCCACCACTCTTTTGGGTCCGGACAACCCAAGACCCCCAACCAGCGAACAGCCAAGAGTCTATGAAGGCATCTGCTCAGGGGGTGCCATGGGTCCAACCAGGTGTTGGTGTTTGATCCATCGTGAATCAAATGAATGATACAAGGATAAGTGATCGGCCTTCTATTTGTAAGATATATAAGTGATCTGGACTCATTTTCTAGGCAGGACTTTGGTGGATTTTGAAGTTCTTTCCTTTTGGCTTTATTACATGTTAAAACTTGATATACATTTTTGGCCCACAACCTGACAGCTTAAGCTTCTAGGTGAAGTGGTGATCTAGTATGGTATCAGAGCTAGATACTAGAAGGTCTTGAGTTATGATCTTGTTGCCTGCCTTTATTGTGTGGTGTTTAAAAAATTATTGTATTCTCTATAATGGGCGTTATAGTAGCTTGTTTATCTCCCCACCTGCTATCGAGTTGCGCATCTTGGGGAATGTTGTTGTTGGCCCACAACCTAAAAACTTAAGCTCTTAGGTAAAGTGGTAATCTAACGTTATAAAATATAGATGGACAAGACATTTGGCTATTAATTCTCACATTTGAATTTTTTTACTCATTTCGTTGGATAATTTCTCAGATTTATTATCTTTTTCTCCTTTTCATCCATATAGTAGCAGCAACAGTTATTGTCTATGAACACGGATGTGGACACGGGCATCCAAAGTGATATATGTCAGACACATTAGCATGTCAAATATTAAAATTCAAGACATGGCACGACAAGAACACGGAAATTAAAGAACATATATATTTTTTATACATGACTGTTAATGATTTTTTTTTTATAATTCAAATATCGTCCTAAAAAGAATAGTAGTCAAACATCATTGAACATGCATCTAATGTTGACAAATTCATTTTATGATTGATGCAAAATTTTTTTAATATTGTGATTGGGACAAGTTACCAGTTTGCTTAATTTGGACTCTATATCTTTTTTTTTTTTTTAAATATAAAAATCTCTCAAAATTTGAAAATAATACAATATAACCCCGAATTATTATTATTTTATTTTCCTTATAATAGTACTCAATGTTTTATGTAAGTGTTGGACACTTCATGTTGGCTGTGCCTTACACGTCTCAAGAAATAAAAATAAGTTCAACATGTTTGAGAAGTGTCTGATGTGTGTCAAGGCTGTCAGAGGAGTCTTTTCGGGCATTGATACTTACTCCTTGTTGAAATGTCAGTTCTTTAGAGGCTATTGCCTTCTTGTTGTGGTTTTCATTGTTTTTTTTTTTGTTCTTGAAGTCATAATACTAGTATTGGCAATGGGTTGTGGAAATGACTGCAATCAGCACTACCAGCGCTGCTATCTTCATCATATTTTTGTTATTTGTTGTTAGCAGTGATAGGCATACAATGTTGAGGCTTGTAAATAATGCTCCCAAACAGAGAACGGGGAAAAAGGGAAAAAAAAAAGGCAGAACATTCCTAACATTTCTCTTATGGAATAAAAGATATTGTATAGAAATATCAATGTTGAAAGACTTCTAAAAGTGTGTGTATAATATATTGAAGTTAAACCATTAGTAGGTACAAGGAAGCTTTGTGTATGAGAGGAGCAGGTGCACTAATTGTTTTATGGGATATTAGAAGAATATTTTTTCGGAATCATGCTTAGAAACATTCTGATTTGATCTTCATTAATCATGTGATGATTTTAATCTATGGGCTTTGTTTCTTTAGGTCACTGTGGGCTTGTTCCTTAGCAAGGGAACTTGAAGTTCTTGGGTGTTGATTTGGTTATAAATCCTTAACATAATTTCTGTGGTCACGGATTTCATTTGAAATGGTGATTGGTTTCTCCTTTATTTTTTTCCTTCCTCTCCTTTTTATTTATTTATTATTATTATAAAATCCTTAACACCTTGCTTCTCGCATTAAACAAAATCCCTCCCAACTACTGAACTTAATCAACGTGATCATTATCCTCATATAATTTGAGATTCCTAGCACAGATTCCAGCTGCCCAACTCATTGCATAAATCAATAAGAAAATGAATTGCAGGAACTCAAATTTGTAATCCAGTGAAATTCTGCATCCAAAGGGAATGAAGTCTTTGTTACAATCTACTTTGCAAAAACCTTGCTATATATTTCCTTTGAAACTTTACATGTGGAGAGTGTCAAATATTTTGTGAATGGCCGAATGAATTGGCCTTGAGTTCTGTATATTATATATAGACTTTACAAGAATGCTATACATGGAAAGTAAATAAGGTCTAGCATGATTCTAAAGTAAACTATAATCTCTCAAGCCCTATACATGTAAACTAAATATATGCTAACTATACAAAATAATGAATTGATATATAAGGAAATAAATGTGGGCTGAAGTAAGGAAAGAAATCTTTTGCTTTGCTGTTTGCTGTTTCGTTCACAGCCCCCCTAAAATTGATGCGGGTTGATCAACAAGCATCATTTTACTACTTAGGAAGCAATGTCAGTGATGAGTGAGAGCCTTGGTGAAGATATCCCCAATTTGTAATTTAGTGGAAATGTGTGGACGAGTGATAACACGAGCATCAAATGCTTCACGGATGGAGTGACAATCGACTTCAATATGCTTCGTGCACTCATGATAGATAGGATTGGCTGTGATCTGGATAGCACTCATATTATCAGCATGTAGGTGTAGGATTAGTCTTAGAAAAATCTAGCTCAACAAGCAAGCCTCGAAGCCAAATAGTTTCAAAACAAGCAAGAGACATTGCTCGGTTTTCAGATTCCATCAATGACTTAGAAACTTTGTCTTGCTTCTTACTCTTCCAAGAGATCAATGTATCACCTAGGAACACACACCAATAGTGATGGAGCGACGTGTATCCGCACAACCAACCCAATCAGCATCGCTATAAGCAGCAAGGCGAGTAGAATTGCCTGCAAGGAAGAATAAACCACGAGCAGAAGTGCCCTGAACATAGCGTATGATCCTACGGATAGGAGCCAAATGAAGATGATGAGGAGTTTGAAGAAACTGGCTGACTTGCTGTATAGAAAAAGAAATGTCTGGTCTAGTAATGGTGAGATAGACAAGACTACCCACCAACTTCAGGTATAAACTAGGATTAGCTAGTAAATCACCCTTCTCTTTGCGAAGCTTGACATTTAATTCCATGGGAGTATCAACAGAAGTACCCTTCTAAAGGCCAGCTGTGGCCACCAAGTCACTAGCATGCTTATGTTGATTGAGTGAAATACCCGAGGGACTACGATTCACCTCAAGACTATGTGAGAGACCCAAGATCTTTCATATGAAAGGATTCTGAGAGATGAGTCTTGAGCTGAGCAAGTAAAGCGGAATCGGAACCAGTAATCACAATATCATCAACATAAACCGAAAGAACAACAATACCCATGTATGATTTCCGAAGAAACAATGAAGTGTCATACTTGCTCTGCTTGAATGAAAATTGTAATAAAGTGGTGTGAAATTTATCAAACCAAACCCTTGAAGCGTCTTAGAGACCATAAAGAGAATGACAAAGCTTACACACATGTGAAGTTAGTGAGGGAAACAAGCCTGAGGGTGGCTTCATATAAATACACTCTTTAAGATCCTCGTGAAGAAAAGCAATCTTGACATCCATCTAATGTAGTGGCCACTCACTGGAAGCAGCAATAGCCAGAACGTATGAATAGTAGTCATCTTAGCCACAGGAGCAAAGGTCTCTTCATAATTGACACCATATTCCTGATTATTCCCAAGTGCAACAAGGCGAGCTTTGTAATGGTCCAAACTTCCATCAGATCGGACCTTGACTGGGTAAACCCATTTACAACCCAAAGGAACAATGGTGGGAGGATAAGGCTCAATGTCCCAAGTGTGATTGGCCTCTAGAGCGGCAATTTCTTCCTATGCAGCTTGTCGCCAACAATCATGCTTGGCAATGTGTGAGTAGGAATTGGGAATATCTAAATTGGACAATGCAGCAGTAAAAGCTGAAACAAGGGGTTCCACCCATACCTCTCGAGGGGTACAGACACTCAAGAAGAGCGACATACCAAAGGCTCTGGAAGTGCTGCAACTGACTGAATCTGGAGCGTGGTAGGATCAAATATCGGATGAGCTCTCGGAAGAGACTGTGGGTGGGGGTGCCACGTATACACAATACCTGGTTTAAAATGAGAACTGATTGGATGAGGATCCGAGAAGTGCTCCTCAAAGGAGGGGAGAAGCACAGTAGGAGAGGAGGGTATTGAGGATACATGAAAGAAATATTGATTTTTAAAGAAAATAACATTCCTAGAAATGTGTGTACGATGTAATGTAGGATCATAGCAAACAAATCCCTTTTGACACACATTGTATCCCAAGAATGCACATCGAATAGATTGAGCAGATAATTTATGTCGCTCATGAGGAGGTAAATGAGCAAAACATACACAACCAAAGGTATGGAGGCTATCGTAACTAGGTTGCTTAGCAAATAAACGGAAATAGGGAGACTCAATGAGTAGGAATTGAGAAGGTAAATAATTAATCAAGTAAGGAGCAGTTTTAGAGCCTCAATCTAGAACAAGGATGGAACAGAGGATTCCAACAAGTGAGTACGGACCACGTCTAGGAGATGACGATTTTTTCGTTCGGCTACTTCATTTTGTTGCGGAGAAGTAGGACATGAACGTCGATGAATAATGCCTTTAGAAGTCAAAAATGCCTGAAACTCATTTGACACATATTCACCACCAGAATCTGTGCGTAATTTCTTAATAGAAGTAGAAAATTGATTGTCAACATATGCTAAAAACTCAGTGAAAGTACGAAAAACCTCAGATTTAGAGCAAAGAAACTAGTCCCAAGTAAATCTGCTATGATCATCAATGAAAGTAACATAATATTTAAAATTTTCATGTGAACTAACTGGGGAAGGCCCCCAAACATCACTATGGATAAGCTCAAAACATTGAGAAGCTCTACTAGCATGCAAAGGGAAGGGAAGAGTTTTACTTTTACCAAGTTTGCAAGAGACACTCAAAAGATAAAGAAGAATGTTCTTTATTACCAAGTAAACCAGAGTTCAATCCATGAGTTAAGATCTGAGTATTGGGATGGCCTAAACGACGATGTCACACCATACTAAATTTGAAACATTATTACATGCAAAAGACTTGATGGAAGAAACTGGAGAACGTGCTGGAACAAGAAAAAGAAGTGGAAACAAGCGCCCCACTTTAGGTCCCTTCGCGATCGTTTTCCTCGTTACCTAGTCATGCACAACACAACCGTTACTAGAAAAATTAACAACACAATTGTTATCAACTAATTGATCAACAGAAATAAGATTTGTGGAAAGCCGAGGAGCAAGAAACACATCAGTGAACTTAGAAGAGGCATCTCTGATAGAAGCTATTGGAAAAGAACTACCATTGGTAGTTTGAATAGCAGATTGACTAGCGTTGGGCCGAACATGACACAGGGTAGTGGGATTATTCGTCATGTGATTCAAGGCACCTGAGTCCACATACCAGAGATTAGTAAAATTGTTATCTTGGAGCTCCATTGCCGATAATGCTGAAATTAGCATCTGTTGCACCGTTTTGGGTGTGCAGTAATTCGCTAGAGGAGGTGGAAGAACAGAGAAGTCACTTGAAGAAGAGCTAGGAGCTGCAAACATCACTATGTGGGGGGGGGGGGGGGTACACTAACAGAAGTCTGTAATGCCTGGGCCTGATGATTCTGTGTGATAATGTGACCATTCTTCTTGCAATAAGAGCAGAATTTCTTGGAACAATTAGCAGCGATACGTCCAAATTCTTTGCTTCAAAAACACTGCAAAGTGCTACAATGCGCAGGTGGTCCTCGTCGTTGAGCAACATAAGCCACAGGGACAGACCCGAAACTACCATGAGATTGTGCTAGAGTAACTTGAGTACTAAGAGTAACTTGAGAACTAAGTCATTGTTCTTCATGAAGTAACTCACCAAAACAAACATCCAGAGAAGGAACAAGAGAGCGATTTAGCAGAGATGAGCGAACAGATTCATTCTTGGGGCAGAGGTTCATAAAAAAATGGTCACGACGACTAGTCTCGTGAAGACGTTAAATAATGGGAAGAAGAGTCACAGGAACATCCGCAGTAACCAGATCAAAATATTCATTCCAAAGAGTTAGAAACCCAGAGTAATAGTCTGGTTCATGAAAAACTTGTCATGACGACTAGTATTGTGAAGACATTAAATAATGGGAAGAGGAGTCACAGGAACATCCGCACTAACCAGATTAGAATATTCATTCCAAAGAGCTAGAAACCCAGAGTAATAGTCTTGGATGGAACGATTATCATGTTGAAACATGGAGATCGCATGCTCTAATTGAAAACGGCTGGCATCGTTATCTTGATGATATACTGTTTTTAAATAAGTCCACATGGATTGAGTGGTGTGATAAGGTCGCAAGTTGGGGACGATATGTGGCTCAACCGAGCCAAGAAGCCAAGACATAATCCGAGCATCAAGCACAGCCCATGAAGGACAAGCTGCGGACTCCTTGAATTTATCAAGATTGGGTGTACAATCTGTGCCATTAATATGACCCCAAAGATCTTTTCTGTTCAGGAAAAGTTCAAACTGAAAATTCCACATAGAATAATTGTTGCCCATAAACTTGGCACGCACAGGTGTGGAGTCCATGCTAAATAATGGAGAAAATCAAGAAGCCCCCAAAAAACAGATTGTGCCGAAAGAAACAGACCACCAGAAAATCTAGAAGCCCAAAATAAACAATGCAGGTACAAAGAAAAACTAAGAATAATGTCCCTGCAGTAAATATTAAATCTTGAACCTGAAAACTGCACTAAAAATTAAATCTTGAACCAAAAACCTGCTGTGCCGAGAAGATAAGTGCCTAAAACAGCAACAGAAAGCTGTTGCCTGCTTGCCAAGAGCAACAGAAACTGGAGAAATAAGTGGCAAACCAGAAACCTGCTGTTTCTGCTTGCTGAGAGTCAAACAGCAACAGAAACTGGAGAAATAAGTGGCAAACCAGAAACTTGCTGTGCCTGCTTGCCGAAAGTCACAAACAGCAACCGAAAACTGTTGCCTTCTTGCCGAGAATCACAAGGACATATACTGGAGGAATAAATGGCAGCCCAGAAACCTGCTGTGCCGACAGCCACGCAGCCACAGAAGTACCAAAAGAATAGAGAAAAAATTCCAGAAGAGAAAACAAAACCCCAACAGCCATGAAACCGAGAAGACAAAAAATCGAAGTGGGGAAAAAAAACCTAGCAGTCGGCTGGCTCTGATACCATGTCAAATATTTTGTGAATGGCCGAATGAGATGGCCTTGAGTTCTGTATATTATATATAGACTTTACAAGACTGCTATACATGGAAAGTAAATACGGTGTAGCATGATTCTAGCCTTACACAAGTAAACTATAATCTGTCAAGCCCTATACATGTAAACTAAATATATGCTAACTTTACAAAATAATGAATTGAAATATAAGGAAATAAAGGTGGGCTGAAGTAAGGAAAGAAATCTTTTGCTTAGCTGTTTGCTGTTCCTTTGACAGAGAGAAGGTGATCTCTGCTCTCTGATTATTCCTTGCAGAAAATAAAAGTTGAAGAATCCTTCAAATCGCTTTTGACAAGTTTATCAAAAGTGATAACCCTGTTAAGAATCCCCAATCTTCAAATGAAGAATGTCTGGGGAACGTGCTTTTTGAAAGCCAAAAAACATTTACCTGATGAACCATGGGAGTTTTGTATTCCCAACTTGTTTTAAGAGAACTCCCCAGGGGTATTTACTTCCTAATAATTTCTTTCATTATCTTCCACATCAGTAATGGGTTGAGGTGGAGTTTTAGGACAAAAATCCCTGAGAATAGAACTAGATAAAACTGACCAAGCCCAAGAATTATCCATCACATCAACAACCCTTGTATCTATTGGGGAGACAGAAAACCCGCAGAATCTGGGAAGCATGCCTGGAATGAAGTATTGTCAGAATACTATTGTGTAAAAACAGGGAAGAATTCTTATCATTCCCAATATTATGCTTTATGCAGGAGTAGATTCCATATCTAGTTGCCAAAATTTCCCTCCGGGTTAAAGCACATGTCTGTAGAAGTTTAACACAAAGTTATTGTTTTTACCTTAGATGAATAGATCCAAGCTACAGAAAATAGCAAAGATGTTCCATACCAACCTTTAAATAGATGTTTTGTTCCATTCTGCAAATAATTTTTTCTTGATCCCCTCCGTTGTATGGCTTGCATATATCAGAATATCAGACCATTTGACCTTTCATGCACTTGTGTACCAATCATTTCTTTTCCACGAGCAAGCCCTAAACCTTTGCTCTAGACTGTCCACAACTGATTGAGAAAGAACCAGAGCTGAACAGCAATGAACTTGTATACCATAGAGGACATATTTGATTAATTGGTGCCTACCAGAAAAAGTTAAATATCTGAGTTCAAGAATAATTTGTGTTAGGTAATCAATGGAGAAGTTACTGTCAGATTTAGTAATTATCTTTTCATTCAGGTGTGCCCAAATATTTAACTGGTAATTGACCCTCAAAAACTCCTAATGTTTGCAGAATTTTGGTCTTTGTTAAATGTAGCAATGCCAGTGCAAAAATCTTAGATTTGGATGGATTAGTTTTAAGACAAACTTGATAGAAAACATTAAGGACATTTGTAATAGTTAATACTGACTGCAGAAGCTGAGCAACTATAAGGAAATATTTGTAGATCAGCTGCAAAAACTCAAGTTTGCAAGTCCAGTCTCTCTATATTTGCAATGGAATTTCTTATTTTTATCTATAGATTGTCAAGTCCCTACTTTTGGCGTGTGACTGGCTGTGACTACATCTAACATTCAATGGGGACACGAGGCCCAGACAAGAATTTCTTTTGAAAAATCATCATTTGAAAGCAAGTTAGAAGCCAATTGAGAGTGAATATTTGTTGAACACAAGATACGTACATATATTTCATAGAGCAACCAAAAAAAAGTTGTACTTTCATTGACAAGCTCTTTACAATGGGTTGTACTTAACATGCAACATTTTTCACATGGACTAAATACATATCCGCCAACAAAATACATGCTTAGTATATCTAGTATCTCCTTGCCAATTGGACATGTCAAATTGACAGTCTATTAAAAAACTTAAATAAGTGGGGCTCGCTTTCAGTTCGAACCTGAAATTGTTAAGAGTATGCTGAGCTACCATGAGCTCAGTAGACATTCATAATTCCCTCTTATTCAAATAAAGATTTCAATACTATATTATTTCGTATATGCTTGCAGAATATATGGTGCATGAACACATTATTCTAAGCAACATGAGTGAGCACACTCTTTATTCTAAGCAACCTCTTCATCTAAGGTTAATACCACAAAACATTCAAATAGCAAGCACACATTTCAGCATTTTTTTCAACATAGTGATGCTGTCCCAAACTCTGAACTATGTGCCATTTTTATCTCAAACTAGTGCCAATGTCGAGCTTGGCCAACCACAGCTTAATGTGGAAAACCCTCCGGAGGTTTCGGGCCTTTCACCCAGGGTAGAGATACTTCCTACTTGCTCAAATCACAATATCACAGCCATGAACAACACATGGTGCCAGCTATTTCACATAATAGCAATTCAATATATGCAAATACAAGCTATGCCATAGCAAGTAAAACCATCATCCTTACCCAACTAAACAAAATATGCAGCTATGATAACCAAAGAGAACATATATGCAGATATATCAAGCAATTAGAGATAACAAGCTTAAATCTTGTTTATTAGGAATTAATGCCATGCAAATTTCTATCCTTATTTCATTAAAAAACCCAAAATCTCTAGATGAATAAATGAAAATTAAGAACACCTACCTTGATTTTCAGCTTTTAAAATTTTCTTCTAATTTTTCCTAAATTTCCCTGAATTTCTATAGAGTTTTCTCTCTTTTCCCCCCTCTATCTCTCTCTAGTAGGGTTTATAGCAGTTGGTAAGGTGTATTTTGTTGTTGTTAGCATGTCTAATATTGGAAACATATTAGAACAGCAGCTGCATTGTTGCCAGCTGTGTCAGGTGTCTGCTTATGGTCTGCAGTGCTGCCAGGTGTCTTCTTATGGTCTGTTGTGCTGACAAGTGTCACACTTGGTTTAAGCCTGCCACTGCTTTTTTTTTCCCCACCCTTGCTTTTATGTTATTTATGTTTTAGCATGACTCTCATAACTTCCTTTCTTTTAAGCCCCCCCTACCACTAATAGATTAAACGTAATTTCTAATATCAACATAACTTAACTAATGAAGAACATGGTTAGTATGACTTGTTCAATACAAAAACAAAGCAAAAACCATGCAAATTTATGAAAGTAATTCATATTTTCAGTGGGGTGAGGCAGACAGCATAGTGTGTTCGTCCTTGGGGTGGGAAGGAGTCCCCCATGCCTCGGGGAGGTGAAGGGCCTCGGCTTATATGGGGATTGGATCCCTCTCTTGTGTAGGTGCCTTTTGAAGAAAGAAAATTAAGAGGGGTTTTCAGAGCCTGGTCCCGACAGGAAATGTGACAATGATGCTGCCGAGGATAGCAGGTCCCGATAGGTGGGTGGTACCCACTATGTCAACAGACCTCTTCAGCAGGTGAGGTGGACAGCCCTACATGTTCGTCCCTTGGTGGGGAGGAGTTATCACTCGAGGAGTTGAAGGGGCCTCGACTTATACGAGGATTGGATCCCTCTCCTGTGTAGGCATCTTTTGAGGAAGGATAAACTTTTTGTGGAAATGGAGAAAAAGTAGAAATGCACTACTTAATCAAGTTCATAAAATTTAACACAGGGTATCAACAATTCAAGAAGCATGAAAAGAAAATCCCACTTTATTGAATCAAAAGCTTTTCTAATATCCACATCTAATGGAAATCTAGGAGTATCTTTGTCTGCATCAATGTTTTGAATGGATCAACAAAGCTTCACATTGAGGCTTGCCTCAAGGCAAGGCATGCCCATAATACCTTGAGGCACACTCTGAAGTACCGAATATTGAAAAGAGACGTATATTGTGGGCTTGGACATTTGTGCCAAAGGCATGCCTTTTTCTTTTATAGTTGAGGCTGGTGCATTTTGGATGTATGAATTTTTGTCTAGAAAAATCTAACCGCGTGTTTATGTGAGTGGAATGCCCTAGTTTGAGTCGAGTCATAAAATTCTTGAGCCTCAAATTTTTTAGAACAATTGAGAGTTGCATATTATATCATGAAAGCAATTTGAAATTTAATGTTTCTATTTTTGGAGATGAAAATTTATATTAACAGCAAACTGAGCAAAAATGCAACAGGAGAACAAGATGTTGTCCAAAGAGCAAAAGAAAACCATCATAAACTTGCAAAACACTGCCTGCCAATCCCTAACAAGATTGGGCAGGTGCGAACCCCAAAGTTATCTGGCAGATTCAAGGTCAGTGGGGCATGTTAGTTCAAACGTGCTAACTTGCACCCTAAGAATCACTAACTTTCCTGTCTAATTATAATATTAGAGTTCAACTTTGCATCCATAGATCTTGTTTACTGCTAAGCGTAAGAATTAACAAATCTTGTGTTTCGATTTGATTTTCACATCTCAGCCCACAAAATTGAGATTTTGATTCACAATTTGATTCTCGATTTAATGCTGCACCAACAGTGCTATGCTACAACCTGAGTGTACCGAAATCTTGGAACATAATCGCTTTCAACTCACTTCTCATGAAAAGTTTGGTTATATGTCAAGATTCTGGACACTGGCAAATGTTGCCTAATAAAAATATCTACTATTAGTTAAACAGTTTTTCAATGTGGCATCTAGTTGCTTCCTCATTTATTACCATGATATGCTGAGGCCTGCCCGTACTGAGTTCAGAATCTAAACAACGAAAGGGTACTTTGTCTTGCAATAAATCAATGTGATGGTTAGCGAAGTTGTTCTTTAGCAAAGTTGTTCCCACTATAACATGAAACAGGTACAACACTACTTGTTGTGAACATGGATGAGGCCACTCTAAGTGTATGTGGGAGTTTCCACTTAATGCTAATTTTTGCTACCTGCTAACTGCTTCAGATCACCATTATGCACCTGCATCATTGTTGCCACTTTCTTGTTTTATGTGAAGCTATTAAACTTTTCTTTTTCTTGAAAGATTTAGATTTCAATATATATATATATATTTAGGAGTTACGGTCTTGGTCAACATTGAATGTCAGATATCTGTGGTCAATTTAAAGATAAAAGAGAACTTGCATTTGCCGTCTTCTATTTCTGGTTACTTTTTGTGAAAGGATTTATCCTTGTCATATAAATGTCTTCAATATCATTGGAAATTGCCTACACTCCCTGTGGTACTTCTGCTTGCATAGTATTTTCCCTTATTAGATACCATTTTAGTTGGATTGGATATTGGATCTTTATCATCACCTTTAACCTGTTCTTTCTTTTTGCTATGCCTATTTTCAGCTCGGATGACTGAATGGTATTGTTTTCTGTTGAGTTTGTCTGTTAGTGAGGACAGGTGAAAATCCTGGGCCTAGATTAACCTTTACAGCGTACACCATCATTTTCTCCACTGAATAGTGGAAGTAGCATTGCTGCATTCGTTCTGAGCCCATTGTCCACTGTTTGATCCTTTGGCATTTATATCGCTCTAGGGTATGTCCTATTAGGCGTTTCTCCATTATTGTGAAGTTCGGAAAAGATCTTTTTCTTTTGCTCATTTCCCCTATTTTCCCGATCTCAGTTTGGATATGCCAGAATACCACATTGGGTACTGCCAGAATATGATGCAAATTGTTCTCTGCTATTTTGAACTTGATCCAGTTTATGTGTTCATGGTTTTGCCCTTAGTTGCATTGTTTCTTTGATTATTTCAGTTCCTCGACTCTGAAATCATTATATAATTTTTGCTGTACTTGGTTTGCAGTGTGGGAGACCCATTTAAGGACACAGCTGGGCCTTCCCTTCATGTCCTCATAAAAATGCTCGCAACGATAACGCTCGTTATGGCTCCCATATTCTTATGAGAGTTGTATGTACCATTTGAGGCATGTCCAGCGGCATACGGATACCCATCTGCACAAATCTTTCAATATGTTGCCATATATATAGAGAGATCAGTTTGATGCAATATGTGGGTGCCCGACTTATAAGCCTGTACTGAATTTTCAATTTTCATAAGATGGTCTTAAATGAGTTATGATTTTTATGTAGAAATGGTTAAAAGTTTTGTATTGTTGCATGTGCATACAATAAACAGTTCTTTTCTTCTATAAAACATGACAATTTTGATTATTGGGATGAATCTGTTCGTGCACCCTGGAGAGCCCTAAAGCCCTATTAACCAAATTCCCTTGGTCTTGGTCGGATTGAAAGGTGTTGAGCCAATCCCATGGTTTTAGAAATGATTTCACATTTCCCTCCCCATATAATTATGATACAATTTATTCTCCCATTCTAGATTGAGTTAATAATTAAATCTCTTATCAATAACTTAACTTGGAAGGTGATACTGCACAAAAATGTAAACCTAAACTTCTCATGCAACAATTCAACAATATTAAAAATTCACAAAAATTATCTAGTTTATGTAAACCAACAATAAAATTGGCAATCCAATTGGTTTGAACTTGAGATTCAGTTTCAAATACATTTGAACTTTGTTGGCTGCTTACAGTGGTTCCTATTCAATTAGTAGATAAGGTATAACAATTTGTTTGGTGTAATAATGGAATGGAATTAGACAATAGTTGCATAAATTTATCGTATAATTTTATTTTATTTTTATTTCATTATATATTTCAGTACAAAATATGTGCGAGGATTGAATGGGTGAATTCAAATCGAGTCAAGTAATAGTTCATTTCTCGAATGGAAAAAAAAAAAAGAAAAGAAAAGGAAAGAGGTTTTTATGAAAATATTGTATTTTTATTTGAAAATATACAATGAATATATTTTTAAATAAAATATTTTTTTTGAAAAAACCTCGAAATGGAAACTAGGCTATAACTAGGATTGGTCCACTGATTTGTGGGTACTTGTTTAATGGCGTCTAGGTTCTCTTTCCCTCACCCGGGGGGGGGGGGGGGGGGGGGGGGGGGGGGGGGGGGGGGGGGGGTGGGGGGCGGGCTGGGGTTTGGTCCTCATTTGAAGTACCTAACCTTGTTATTTATTTGTAGATTTTTACCCTTTTATTTTTTAAAAAATTTATTAGTTCGGTTTCCTTGTAAAAGTGGCAAGTATGGTCTAGTAAAGTGTAAACCACACTTTCCTAATGTCTGTTTTTTCCATTTAAAGATGACAAAAAACCTAAAATTGGTTTTCTTTAATTGCAAATTTTCAAAATGATTTTCTTTACAATGATTCCATCTTCTTTGATTTTAAAATCCTAAAAAATATTTGAAATTCATTTTCTTGGTGTTTCTTTAGCTGAAAATCCCAAGCTTTTTCCAGTTTAATTTTTTTTTTTTATACTCAAATTTGTTCTTTCGTAAAACTAAAAAAATTTACAAAAAATGATTTTTTTTTCCAATAAGTACTTTTTCTATCTTGCCAAATTTCTAATTTTTTAAACTCAAAAAATCCATTTGATGATTACAAGAAAATAAAATAAAATTCCTTTAATTTTCTTTCATAGTTAAAAAAGGTATTAAAGTTTTGGAACCTAGGGTTTTTTTTTTTTTCATTTATCAAGGTTCTCATGCCCCCAATATGGTCTTTCTCCTTCTACACCTCCCTTGAGATTTGGTAAAAAGGTCTACACCTCCCTTAATGTTTCAAAAACAAAAGACATTCCTTGAGGTTTGCATTTTCCTAATGCTTATATACCTTATGTTAATTGATCATTATCTATAAAAATAAAATTTAGTAGTATGTTAAATTACTAATAGTTTTGGACCATTTTTACTGATAACATAAGTTGGAAGGGATACGACAAGGAACTAGACCCCATAGTTAATCGTGCAAATTTCAAATAGTTGTACCGCTTGATGGCACAAACAAATTGACAACTATTGACTTCAGTGCCATTCAATGACAACCAATGCACATTTTCACATGTTGCTTGGGAAATAACAACTATAGTGAGGCTTATATTCCATGATTTACAAATGAACTTTAAATTGATGATTTACATGATGGTGAAAAAATTGAATTCCTAATAGATGATGCATAATTGACTAGAAGTTAATCATGGAGCATTCCACTTGCACCAAAGGGGTGCCAAGATCAATTGCCACCTCAAATTATGGTAATGCAAGTAGGTGGGAGAAAGAGTTAGTTGATGCTAATGGAGAACGGAGCACGAAAACACAATTTGGAGTTTCAAATAGTTGTGATTATTATGGTTTTCACTTTACCAAAGTCAATTAAACCCCATTTGGATTTGAGATTTTTTAAGGAAAAAAAAAAGGAAAGGAAAATAAGAAGAAAATATTTGTTCTATTGTATTTTCTCTCTACATCAAATAATATTAAATGAAAATTGTTCTAATATGAGTGAAAATTTGGAAAGAAAAAAAAAACAAATGTTAATCATGTGTAAAATAAAATTCTATTAATTGATTTGTCATGTATTTTATTTTCCTTCTTATTTTCCTTGATAACCAAATATTAAAAATGATTTCCCCTCTATTTTTCTTTCCTTTCTCTCATATTTTTCAATTTCCAACACAAGCCCTTAAAGTTGGACACGAAGTTGATTATGTTGTTTAAAACCCATCTTCAGCATATTCATAGTGGCTAGTTTTATACCTCACATCATACTTAATGGTAGAACACAACTATTGGTCTAGTTAGACACCGAAGGGGGAGTCAAGGGAATAGAATGACATGCAAAATTTATAGTGATTTGGTCACTTGACCTATGTCCACTCAAACTAATCAATTTAAGCTTTCCACTAATATATTTAGTATTGTAATAACCATCACAGTCATCCTACTATTGTTGGACAACCACCAATAATACGTGCCTCATCACTAGGGATGTCACAATCCTCCGAGGTCAACAATACAACCCCAATACAATACAACTCTTTGACCAAACTCAGTGATGCAGCACTCGAGACACCACAATCCCATCGACACCACAGTTCCACTAACACTACACCAAAATTGTGTAGCAAGTACAACAAGCTTTTAAGGTCATTTCTAGCTCACACATACAGTCTAAATATTAGAATATGTGAACTTAGAGATTCTTTATCAAGGTCTCACACTATTAGGAAAAATAAAATATTAAAAACTTTTGAATGCAAAATTATGAACATAGTGGATAGTAAGCACAAAAGAGCAATAATGTGATAATCCTCAAGATAGTGTAATTCAATACATTTTGTTTATGCTAGTCATGTTCGTATTTATAGATATAGCCAAGTTCCTTTTCGTGTAGCACCTCTGACTTAGCAATTAATGTTCAATGTTCACGAGGATTCATGCACTTGATATGAGCTTTAATCTGCTTTGGGAGTGTTTGTCAAGAAGTGCCAGCATTTGTTTAAGATTTCAATCAACATAAATAATATAGGAAATAATTTAAATATAAACAATTCAATGAGTTGATTATTGCTTATCTCAGAATGAACACTAGTTCGTATTGTATCTATAAATGCATCTATTAGCTCATTTGTAAATGCATATGTAATCTTGTCTATAATTGCATATATAAATGCATTTGTAAATGCATATGCAATTTTATCTGCAAATGTATATATAAATGTGTCTATAGATGTTTCTGTAGATTAATTTGCATTTATCACAGGGTTAGAGCACAATATATATCAAACATATTTAATCAATCATGCTTATAACCAATTGTATTACTCATAAAGACTTAACCCCAACATGCTCCCTCTTACTATGTGCTTAGCTCCCATTTATTGTGTGCAGTTTTCAAACTTATTAATATGTTTGCAAGAATGTAACATGAGCATGCGGGTGCAACAAACATAAGACATGTATGTGAATTGCATAAAAAAATGGCACACACACACACACACACATATATATTCTAGAGACCCGAAGAATTATAGTAACTAAATAATAAAGAAAGGAGAGAAAAAGAAAATTCCAAGGGGGACTCAGTAGGGGCTCGTCGACGATCGCAGAGTGTTCGTCGACGAGCAGCCTACTTGGGCTCGTCGACATGGACATGTGTCTTGTCGACGAGAACTTACCGGGAGAGCTGATTTCAGGGCTTGAAGTTCGTCAATGAAGTTATGTGCTCACCGACGAACCACCTTCTTGGACTCGTCGATGAGGAGGCGTGGAAAGCACTCTATATAAGGCCAAAAATCACATTTTTGTGAGAAATTTGCATGTTAGTCTCTCTCTCTCTCTCTCTCTCTCTCTCTCTCTCTCTCTCTCTCTCTCTAGAATTTCATCTCCTCTACCTTCTCTCTAGATTTTCGGCTTTGTTCTTTACCGGTTTGACGATTGGAAGCCACCACGCTACTCCTACGAAGAATCTTTACAAGTCTGCTGGAGTAGATTGTTGATTAGGCCAACTTGAGCACCATTCCAAAATTTGAATTGGTTATTTTAAGTTTTATAAGGTATTTGGTATTTCTGGATTAAGGAAAATGTATTAGGTGAGATAGTACTGGAGTTTCAGGGTGTTGAGCAAGGAACACACACAGTAGCAAGTTTGGTTAATTTTGTGGGTTTCTCAGTAAGTCAGGTAAGGGGATAAATTAAGTCAGTATTTTTCATGGAATTATTATTTAATGTACAACATTTATTTTTGGAAAATTTGTATGTTTAGTATAGTGCTTGAGAATACTACCGTTTAACAAGAAATTGGAATTAATACATTTTAATAGAAAATATGATTTTAGATCAAATTTTATGCATAGAATATTAATTGCACAGGTGTAGCATGAGTATGATTTTTTATGAAAATTATGTTATACCAAAATGTTATGATTTTTTGGAATAAGCATGTTATAATAGTTTTAAAAAAAAAATCATAAAAACAGTACAAGAACTATGTTTTTTAAATAATATGTTAACAGTACAGAAATATCAAGATTCAGTATGTTATGTTTTATGCTGGCGTAGATGCTGTGATTTATATGATACGATATGTGCGCAGATGCCGTGATTTACATGTTATGATATGCCGTGATTTATGTCGGTGTAGATGCCGTAAATATGCACGTTATGTTAGAATTCGTGAAAATATGATCATGTTGGATCTTTCTATGAAATATGAAATAGTTATGTATCAGTATTATGAACTGTATTATATGTTATCAGAATCCGATTAGTTTAGTTTAGTTTCACGAAGCACGGTACCGTAGTTATATGTTCAAGATTATGTTTATGTTAGTGTTACCACACATCTCAGATAGCGTGTGGGAGATGGTAATCGATGTGGTTTCATGGTAGTGTATGTATCCCACTAGCAGTCTGGACCAGGTGGGGCAAGCTCATCGTACTTACAAACTTATGTTTGATTTAGCGTGGTCGGCCAGCCATTGCTAGGTCCCGCCTTCAGGCCGCACAACCCTGTTATGTGGGGGGTAAGACATGACATCAGTTAGCTATCCATCCTAGTTATTATTTCAGTATTATACAGTTATATAAGATGATTCACTTGTACAAAAATTTAATATGTTATAGTATGTTATGTCAAATCATGTTTTATTCATAAACTGTACAGGCAGTTTTACATGTTATACAATTAAGTACAATTCAAGTTTATGTCACGATAATACTCATGTTGTCACACACTGATGTTAGTTTATCTCCTTTACTAAGAGGTGTCCCACCCCAGCAGTATAAACATTTCAGGAAATCCAGGTAGGAGGGCGGATAGAGCCCTGCAGCTGTAGAAGTTGACTGAGCTACCCTGTGAGAAGGGTAAGTAGTTAAGCTAGGGTTAGATGAGTTTTTGGATTGAGACCCTAGGATAATTTTTGGTCTTTTTTTTGGTGATTGTATATATATGACAGACTCAGTAGAACTCTGGTATTGTGTTTGGTGTTGTATGACATGTATGTAATTTATGTTTTTCGCTATTTAGGTATTAGAGAAGTATGATATGTATATCCTTGGTACCCACGGGTCTAGATTGATCATGATTAGTTCAGCTTTAGCAGGTTATCATGATTATTATAAATGTTGTCATGTAGTAAAAAAAATATATGGTAAAATAGGCAGGTCGTTACAGTTTGGAATCAGAGCCTAGGTTGCTAGATTTTGTAGACTCTAGAGTGCAGCGAAAACAATATGAGAGTATAGGAAAAAGATTTGAGGTTTTGTTCTATAGTTTGGAGGCAGGACTTTCGTGGTGGTTTCTGTGTCTTTCCTAGGGTGATGATTTTAGGAAAGTCATAGTAAACTATTGTCGGGTTGTATTTCTAAATTGTAGGACTAAATCTTGAATTAAGATAAGGATGTCAAGATAGAAGGGATATCATGAGTTTTGGTTAGATACGTAAATTATAAGGGTAAGGTCCCTAAGTCATGTTTATTGTCTTCCAAGATGGACCCAGGTGGTGGCAATGCTCATGTGAGCGATAGTGAGGGTGCAAGGCCCTCAGGTGTAGGTGGAGTTGATTCAGATGTAGTATTATGCGGTGTAGCTCAGTAGGTCATGGCTAAGATCGCATGAAGCTCTAGAGAGTAGGGGGCCCATCTGCAGGCCACGGGTGTATGATAGAGAAATTCACCAAGATTAACCCTCTGACATTTTCAAGAGGAGCTGATCCTACAGTCGCCGAAAATTGGATGCGGGAAATTGAGAAAGTTTTGGAAATACTGCAGTGCACGAAAGAGCAGAGAGTCTTATTTGCCACCTATAAACTGACAGAAGAGGCTGAAAGATGGTGGACTGCGGTAAAACTATTGGAAGAACGGAGGGCGGTGCCTATAGCTATGACTTGGTGCTGGTTTAGAGAATTATTCTTTGACAGATATTTCCCAGCCATTACTAGAGAAGCCAAAGTAGAGAAATTCCTAAAAACAGGGATAGCAAACAGTCCCAGCAGTACACCCCATATATCATTCCTGATGAAGCAAAGAAGGCGAGAAAGTTTGAAAGAGGTCTAAGGCGAGAAATTTATAAGCAGGTAACAGTGTTGAGAGTGCAGAACTTTGCTGAGTTGGTAGATAGAGCAGTTATGGCTGAGGCTAGTGAGCGGATGGGTGCAGAGGAGCAGAGACAGAAGAAGAGGTCCACACCTTTTGGCTTTTAGCAAGGATCTAGTCAAGGCCAGTGGAGGAGAGGAGATTATGGCAGAGGACAGAGGCAGGAGACTGGGGGCTGTGAGGTTTAGGGAGTGCAGACCTACCCTGTATGTTAGATATGTGGAAAAAGACACTTGGGAGAGTGTCAAGTAGGAAGAGGCATCTGTTATCGTTGTGGTAGACCAGAACATTTGGTATGAGATTGCCCTATACCACCTGGTACCGCTCCTGCTCCCAGACCTTACTGGGGAGGTTATCAGGCGCCCCGTGGAGCCCAGGAGAGGAATATAGCTCCGACAAGGGTATATGCTTTGACGTCGGGAGACGCGGAGGTTGCTGGCAACGTCGTGATAGGTACCCTTATTGCTTTATTATATCAAGCTATTGTTTTATTTGATACAGGTGCCACCCATTCCTTTGTGTCTATGAGATATGTTAAATTGTTTGGTATTGAAACACAGTTATAAGATGTTAAATTGTCTGTAGCAACACCGACATAATTAGTGGTGAGGTGTCGTAGGGTGCTTAGGGACTATCTAGTAGAAATTCAGGGGAGAGTATTACCAGCTTACCTAATTGTGCTAGATATGCATGGATTCGATGTAATATTGGGTATGGACTGGCTCACTACTAACCATGCTAGTATCGATTGTTATTTGAAAGAGGTGATATTCAGATCATCGGGGAAGCAGGAATTCAGATTTGTGGGGTCACGGGTGCATTCCCTGCCTCAGTTAGTGTCAGCAATGCATGCGAGGAGATTACTTCGAGGTAGATGTCAGGGGTTTATGGTCTATGTAAAGGAGATGATAGAAAATGAATTGAGATTTGTTAGTACACCAGTGGTAAAGGAGTTTCAAGACATTTTTCCAGGGGAACTACCTAGGTTGCCTCCCGACCGCGAAATAGATTTTGTTATTGACGTACTTCCAAGGATGGCACTGATCTCTAAAGCTCCTTACTGGATGGCTCTAGAAAAATTGAGAGAATTAAAGGATCAATTGCAGGATTTATTAAATAAAGGGTTTATTAGACCTAGTGTATCGCCTTGGGGAGCTCCAGTTTTATTTGTGAAAAAGAATGATGGGTCTATGAGAATGTGCATAGATTACGAAGAAATAAGCAAAGTAACAATTAAGAACAGTATCCTCTACCCCGTATAGATGATTGATTTGATCAACTCTAGGGGACCCAAGTCTATTCCAAGATCGACCTCAGGTCAGGTTATCATTAGGTGAAAGTTAAAACTAAAGACATCTCAAAGACAACTTTCAAGACTAGGTAAGGGCATTATGAATTTCTAGTTATGCCTTTTGGTCTGACGAATGCTCCTGTTGTATTCATGGATTTGATGAATAGAATCTTTCACCAGTATTTAGACCAGGTTGTTGTGGTTTTTATTGAAGACATACTGGTCTACTCGAGGAGTTTTGAGGAGCATGAGACGCACCTAAGGCTGGTACTTAAGATTCTCAGAAAAAAGAAATTGTATGCCAAGTTTAGCAAATGTGAATTCTAGTTAGAGAAAGTTGTGTTTCGGGGGCATGTTATATCAGGGGATGGAATTTTAGTGGATCCCAGCAAGATAGAGGCAGTTGTGAATTGGGTTAGGCCGAGAAACGTTTAGGAAATCAAGAATTTCTTCGAACTGACGGGATATTACCATTAGTTTGTAGAAGAATTCTCAGCATTATCAGGGTCTTTGACACGACTAACCAAAAAGAATGTCAGGTTTGAATGGGATGACAGTTGAGAGTAGAGCTTCTAGGAATTGAAACAGAGGCTCGTCACTGCACTAGTATTGATTATTTCATCAGGAGGTGATGACAGTGACGCATCATTGAAAGGGCTCGGATGTGTGTTGATGTAGCAGGGTAGAGTTATAACATATGCTTCCAGACAATTGAAAGAATATGAAAAGAGTTATCCCACCCATGATATAGAATTGGCTGCAGTGGTTCATGCATTGAAAATTTGGAGGCATTATCTGTACGGAGAGAGATGTGAAATATTTTCAGACAATAAAAGTTTAAAGTACTTCTTCACGAAAAAGGAATTGAATATGCAGCAAAGAAGATGGTTGAGCTCATCAAGGATTATGATTGTACTATCAGCTACCATCTAGGTAAAGCAAATGTGGTGGCTAATGTGCTAAGCCGAAAATCCATGATAGCAGCATTGTCAATAGCAGAAATTCAGCGTCCGATCTAGATGGACTTGGAGAGGTTTGGCGTGGATTTAATAGAGAGTGATCACCAGGTATTTATTGCCAACCTGGTGGTGTAGCCTACCCTAGAGGAAAGGATTAAAGTTTCTCAAAGGGATGACGCAGAATTAGCAGAGCTGATAGCTAAAGTACAAAACGAACAGGGAGAGGAGTTCAGTATTTTGATGATGGAGCTCTGAGGTTCCGTACCAGGCTGTGCGTGCCTACAGATGAGGATATCAAAAGAATGATCCTAGAATAGGCTCACAAATCCTTATACACGGTTCATCCAGGCAACACTAAAATGCATAGGGATCTGTAAGAGTCTTTCTAGTGGAGCGGCATGAAGAGGGAGATTACTGAGTTTGTTGAGCGGTGTTTGACGTGTCAGTAGGTAAAGGCTGAGCACCAAAGGCCGGCAGGCCAGCTACAACCACTTTACATCTCGAAGTGGAAATGAGATCACATTTCTATGGACTCCGTGACAGGTTTACCATCGATGCGGTAGGGGTAGAATGCTATTTGGGTGGTTATAGATTGACTGACAAAGACCGCTCACTTTATCCTTATCAAAGTAAACTACTCCATGGATAGATTGGTAAAAAAATATATTCAAGAGATAGTACAATCACATGGTGTGCCAGTGTCTATAGTATCATACCGAGACCCACATTTCATGTCACGATTTTGGAAGAGCATGTAGGAGGCTCTATGGTCTCAGTTATCATTTAGAATGGCATTTCATCCTTAGATGGACGGGCAGTCAGAAAGGATGATTAAGATATTAGAGGATATGTTACGGGCATATGTACTGGATTTTGGGGGTAGTTGGACCTAGTATATGCCGCTGGTAGAGTTTACATACAATAACAGCTATCAGGCCAACATCAGCATGACACCCTTCAAGGCGTTATATGGTAGGAGATGCCATTCTCCACTATACTGGGATGAGATGGGTGAGAGGCGAGTTTTGGGACCAAAATTATTACAGCGAGCGTATGATAAAGTACGTCTCATTAAAGAAAGAATCAGTGCAGTTCAGAGTTGGTAGAAAAGTTACGCAGATACTTGCCGTCGAAAGTTGGAATTCAAAGTGGGAGACCATGTATTTCTTAAAATAGCGCCACTGAAAGGAACTATGAGGTTTGGGGGGAGGGGTAAGCTGAGCCCTAGGTTTATTGGCCCTTTCGAAATACTTGAGAGGAAGGGATTAGTTGCCTACCGGCTAGCTTTACCACCAGTTTTATCCAAGATGCATGACATATTTCATGTTTCCATGTTGAGGAAATACGTCCCAGATCCCTCCCACATGGTCAGTTATGCAGAGATAGAGCTAAGAGAATTACTAGCTTATGAAGAGACACCGGTACCTACTTTGGATAGGAAAGAACATGAATTGCGCAGTAAGAGAATTCCATTAGTAAAAGTCTTGTGGAGGAATCACGCAGTGGAAGAAGCTTCATGGGAGCTTAAGGAAGAGATACGATAGAAATACCTACACGTATTCAGTGGGGACCAATGATAATTAGGAAAAGACTCAGGTAAATATATAAAGTTTCTTTTGTGCACGTTAATCAGTACATGTAATAATTTTCTTTTAGTAGGTAGTGTTTTGGTTTTGGGATAATTTTATCCTGTGTGTTTTTGTAATCTCCCAGCACCCTGAATGTAACCACGATATTTTTTTGCCACAAGTGAGGGTAAGTAATAAAATAAGTAGACTATTTTCCTCAAAAGATGGTGTTTAATACAAATAGTAAATTTCGAGGATGAAATTTTATAAGGAGGGGAGAATGTAGAGACTCAAAGAATTATAGTAACTAAATAATAAAGAAAGGAGAGAAAAGGACAATTCCAAGGGGGACTCAATAGGGTCTCGTCGACGAGCGCAGAGTGTTCATCGATGAGCAACCTACTTGGGCTCGTGGACGTGGATACGTGTCTCGTCGACGAGAACTTACTGAGAGAGCTGATTTCAGGGCCTGAAGTTCATCGAAGAAGGCATGTGCTCATCGACGAACCACCTTCTTGGACTCATCGACGAGGTGACGTGGCTCGTTAATGAGGAGATGTGGACAACACTCTATATAAGGCCAAAAATCACATTTCTGTGAGAGAGTTGCATGTCAGTCTCTCTCTCTCTCTCTCTCTTTCTCTCTCTCTCTCTCTCTCTCTCTCTCTCTCTAGAATTTCATCTCCTCTACCTTCTTTTTAGATTTTCGGCTTCGTTCTTCGCTGACTTGACGATCAGAAGCCGCCACGCTACTCTTGGGAAGATTCTCTACAAGTCTACTGGAGTAGATTGTTGATTAGGCTAACTTGGGTACCATTCCAAAATTTGGGTAAGTTGGTTATTTTAAGTCTTATAAGGTATTTGGTATTTCTAGACTAAGAAAAATGTATTAGGTGAGATAATACTAGAGTTTTGTGGGGAAAATATGAATTTAAGGGTTTGGAGCTGGGAACACATACAGTAGCAAGTTTGGTTTATTTTGTGGGCTTTTCGGTAAGTCAGGTAAGGGGATAAATTAAGTTAGTATTTTTCAAGGAATTATTATTTAATATACAACATTTATTTTCAGAAAATATGTATGTTTAGTATAGTTCTTAGGAATACTGTTGTTTAACAGAAAATTGGAATTAATACATTTTATCAGAAAATATGATTTCAGATTAGATTTTATGTATAGAATATTAATTGCACTCGTGTGGCATGAGTATG
Source organism: Malania oleifera (assembly GCF_029873635.1). Classification (NCBI taxonomy): domain Eukaryota; kingdom Viridiplantae; phylum Streptophyta; class Magnoliopsida; order Santalales; family Ximeniaceae; genus Malania; species Malania oleifera. The sequence continues at coordinate 44,539,162 of NC_080422.1, read as the reverse complement.
ATTTTCTATGAAAATTATGTTATACCAAAATGTTATGATTTCTTGGAATAAGCATGTTATAATAGTTTTCAGAAAAATCATAAAAATAATATAGGAACTATGGTTTTTAAATAATACGTTAACAGTATAGAAATATCAAGATTCAGTATGTTATGTTTTATGCCGGTGTAGATGCTATGATTTATACGATATGATATGCCGGCGCAGATGCCGTGATTTACATGTTATGATATGCTGACGCAAATGTCGTGATTTATATCGGCGTAGATGCCGTAAATATGCGCATTATGTCAGAATTCATGAAAATATGATAATGTCAGATATTTCTATGAAATATGAAACAATTATGTATCAGTATTATGAAATGTATTATATGTTATTAGAACCCGGATGTCTTTGTTTAGTTTCACGAAGTACGATACCGTAGCTATATGTTTAAGATTATGTTTATGTTAGTGCTACCACACATCTCAGGTAGAGTGTGGGAGATGGTAGTCGATGTGGCTTCATGTAGTTCAGGTGTCCCACTGGCAGTTCAGACTTGGTGGGGCAAGCCCGTCATACTTACAGACTTATGTTTGACTTAGCGTGGTCGACCAGCCATTACTAGGTCCCGCCTTCAGGCCACACAACCTTGTCATATGTGGGGTAAGACATGACATCAGCTAGCTATCCATCTTGGGTATTATTTCAGTATTGTACAATTATATAAGATGATTCACATGTACAGAAATTTAGTATGTTATATTATGTTATATCAAATCATGTTTTATTCAGAAACTATACAGGCATTTTTACATGTTATACAATTAAGTACAATTCAAGTTTATGTCATGATAATACTCATGTTGCCACACACTGATGTTAGTTTATCTCCCTTATTGAGAGGTGTCTCACCCCAACATTACAAACATTTTAGGAAATTTAGGTAGGAGGGCGGATAGAGCCCCCCAACTATACAAGTTGACCTTAGCTACCCTATCAAAAGGGTAAGTAGTTGAGCTAGGGTCAGATGAGTTTTTGGATTGAGACCCTAGGATACTTTTTGGTCTTCTTGTGGATGATTATATATATATGACGGACTCAGTAGATCTCTAGTATTCTGTTTGGTATTGAATGGCATGTATGTAATTTATGTTTTTTGCTGTTTAGGTATTAGAGATGTATAACAGGTATATCCTCGGTACCCATGGGTCTGGATTGATCATGATTAGTTTAGTTTTAGTAGGTTATCATGATTATTATAAATGTTGTTATGTAGCAAAATATATATATATATATATATATATATATATATATATATATATGGTAAAATAGGCAAGTAGAAACATACAATTTCTTCTTTCTTTTTTGAAATTGATAAAAAGTAAGTAGGGAGGCAATCAACAAAATAAAAAAAGTAATTTTTTTTTTTTAAGTACAAACCAAAGCATTGTTTGAGAAATAGAAATGAAAGAGCATTAAGGGTGATCACTATGGAAGAGGGGATGTGGTTGCACTAGGCCAAGTATTTCCTTATTTAACAATTTCTCCATCATGTCACCATTGCTAACTGCCAAAACCTCAAAATGATTGGCATGGTCAACTGAAGAGTCCAAATTGGCTTCAATAGGAATAGAGGCTGAGGAAGAGGGCATAGTGTGCAGAGACTCGGAAAATAAAAGAAAAATTAAAAAGGAATAAAAGCGGGGTTTGTTGACGAACCCCCTAGTTTCGTCGACGAACGCCCATATACGGCTCATGGAGGAGCTTCAGTGCCTCGTCAATGAAGAGATACCGAGAGGGGGATATTTAGACCCTTTGGTTCATTGATGAACTCATCATCCTCATCAAAGAACTCTCTTCTTCTGTTCGTCGAGGAGTCCACGTGTCTCGTCGACGAAGCCACGTGGCCAACCGTCTATAAATATGCGAAAAATCAGATTTTGGTGAGAAAATCAGCTTCCTTCACTTTCTCTTTCTAAAAATTCGGTCTCTCCACCTTTTCTTTAAGATTTCGGCCCTATTTTTCCCCGATTCGACGATCAGAAGTTACCACTGTAATGAGGTGTAGTAGGGTGCTCTGAGGTTGTCTAGTTGATATTCAAGGAAAGACTTTGTCTGCTGATTTGATAGTACTGGACATGCACGGGTTTGATGTTATATTTGGCATGGATTGGCTAGCGGCCACTTTTGCCAACATAGATTGCCGAGCACGAGAAGTGATATTTAGATCTCTAGGGGAAGTAGAATTCAAGTTTGTAGGGTCGCGAGTGCAATCCCCACCTCAGCTAGTTTCAGCTATTCAGGCTAGAAGATTACTGCTAAGTGGTTGTTAGGGATTTGTGGCTGTTGTAAAGGAGATGTCAGAAAATGAATTAAAACTTACTAACACGCCTGTAGTAAAGGAGTTTATAGATGTTTTCCGAGATGAGTTAACAGGTTTGCCACCCGATCGTGAGGTAGATTTCCCTATTGATCTACTTCCAAGTACAGAACCGATTTCTAAAGTACCTTACCAGATGGCGCCCGCGGAGTTGGCAGAATTGAAGAATCAGTTGCAAGATCTACTTGATAAAGGCTTCATACGACCCAGTGTATCTCCATGGGGAGCTCCAGTTTTATTTGTGAAGGAGAAAGACGGGACCATGAGGATGTGTACAGACTATAGGGAGATTAATAAAGTGACAATCAAGAACAAGTATCCTCTACCCCATATCGATGATTTGTTTGACCAGCTCCAGGGTACATGGGTGTATTCGAAGGTTGACCTCAGATCCGGCTACTATCAGGTAAAAGTGAAAGAAGAAGACATCTCGAAGATGGCCTTCAGGACCAGGTACGGGCATTACGAGTTTCTTGTTATGCTGCTTGGTCTGACAAATGCTTCTACGGTATTTATGGACTTGATGAACAGAGTCTTCCACCAATACATAGACCAGTTTGTTGTTGTTTTTATTGATGATGTACTGGTCTATTCGAGGAGCTATGAGGAGCATAAGACACACCCGAGGCAGGTTTTGCAGACACTTTGGGAAAAGAAGTTGTACACCAAGTTCAGTAAATGTGAATTCTGGCTTGAGAAGGTCGTGTTCTTGGGGCATGTTGTATTCGGAAACGGTATTTTTGTGGATCCTAGAAAGATTGAGGCAGTAGTGAATTGGGTTAGACCGAGAAACGTCCAGGAGATTAAGAGTTTCTTAGGGCTAGCTGGCTATTATCATCATTTTGTTGAGGGATTCTTAGCTTTGTAAGGACCTTTGACACGACTGACGAAGAAGAATTTCAGATTTGAGTGGGATGACAGCTGTGAGTAGAGTTTTCAAGAACTGAAGCAAAGATTAGTCACAACACTAGTATTGGTTATCCCATCAGGGGGTGAGGGGTATGTCATTTACAGTGATGCCTCCTTGAAGGGACTTGGCTGTGTGTTGATGCGGCATGGTAGGGTAGTGGCGTATGCATCCAGGTAGTTGAAATAATATGAAAAGAACTACCCTACACATGATCTTGAATTGGCTGCAGTGGTACACACGTTGAAAATTTGGAGGCATTACCTATACGGCGAGCAGTGTGAGATTTTCTCCGACCACAAGAGTTTAAAGTATTTCTTCACGCAGAAGGAACTGAATATGAGGTAGAGAAGGTGGTTGGAGTTGATAAAGGACTTTGATTATACCATCAGTTATCACATGGGGAAAGCAAACATGCTAGCTGATGCTTTGAGCAGGAAATCCAGGGAACCAGTGTTGGCAACTATGGAGATCCAGCGTCCGATCACGATGGATCTAGAGAGACTCGGCATAGAGTTGGTAGAGAGTAATCTTCCAGTGTATATTGCCAGCCTAGTAGTACAACCTACTCTGTAAGAAAGAATTAAAGCTTCCTAAAAGGAAGACCCAGAATTAGCAGAGGTGATAGATAAAGTACAAAGTGGTTAAGGGGAGGAATTCAGTATTACGGATGACGGAGCCTTGCGGTTTCGTTCTAGATTATGCGTTCATGCCGATGCTAAGATCGAGAAGACTATTTTAGAGGGAGCTCACAGATCTTTGTATACAGTTTATCCCGATGGTACGAAGATGCACAGAGATCTGCGAGAGTCGTACTAGTGGAGTGGTATGAAGAGAGAGATCGCCAAGTATGTAGCCTAGTGTTTGACATGCCAGCAGGTAAAGGCTGAGCACTAGAGGCCAGCATGGCAGTTGCAGCCATTATTTATCCCAGAGTGGAAGTGGGATCATATATTTATGGACTTCGTGTCCGGACTACCGACGGCATTACATGACCATAATGCCATTTGGGTGATTGTTGACCGTTTGACTAAGACCGCCCACTTTATACCTATCAAGATCATCTACTCTCTCAGCCGTTTAGTGGAGATCTACATTTAGGAGATAGTTCGTTCTCATGGGGTTCCAGTATCGATTGTGTCAGATCGAGATCCACGATTCACGTCACGATTTTGGAGGAGTTTGCAGGAGGCTCTGGGGTCTCAGTTATCGTTTAGTATGACATTCCATCCTCAGTCAGACGGGCATACTGAGAGGACGATACAGACATTAGAGGATATGCTCTGTGCGTGCGTATTGGATTTTGGGGGTAGTTGGACTCAGTTTATATAATAATAGTTACTAGTCCAGCATTGGCATGACACCATTTGAGGCTCTATATGGTAGGAGATGTCGATCTCCTTTGTTTTGGGATGAAGTGGGTGAGCGGTGAGTAGTGGGGCCAGAGCTTGTGCAGCAAGCGCGTGATAAGGTTCGGCTTATCAGAGAAAGGATCAGTGCAGCTTAGAGCCAACAGAAAAGTTATGCTGATAATCGCCGCAGGAATCTGGAATTCAAAGTGGGCAATCATGTGTTTTTGAAGGTAGCTCCGTTGAAAGGGGTTATGCGATTTGGGAAGAAGGGTAAACTTAGTCCTAGGTTTATCGGTCCATTTGAGATTCTAGATAAAGTGGGGCCGGTAGCCTATAGATTAGCTTTGCCACCTGTGTTATCCAGGGCCCATGATGTATTCCATGTTGCGATGTTGAGGAAATACGTCCCAGATCCTTCTCATATCATCAGTTATGATGAATTAGAGCTTAATGATTCACTAGTGTATGAGGAGGTACCAATATAGATTCTGGATAGGAAAGTATAGGAGCTACGTAACAAAAAGATTCCTCGGGTAAAAATTTTGTGGAGGAATCACCCAATTGAAGAGGTTTCATGGGAATTTGAGGAACAGATGAAACAGAAGTATCCACATCTAGTCCAAGAAATTTGATTGGGTAAAATATAAGTAGTTAGGTAGTATTTTCTTTTGCAGGTACATGTAATGGCCTAATTAGTGTAGCATTTTAGTTTTAGGAGAAGTTTTCTTTTGTGTATGTAATCTCCCAGGACTCGAAATGTAACCACGGTATTCCTCCACCATAAGTGAGGGTAAGTAATAAAATAAGTAGACCATTTTGCCTAATAAGGGATGATGAATTATACGAATAGAAAATTTTGAGGACGAAATTTTATAAGGAGGGGAGAATGTAATGACCCAAATTATAATGGAATTTAAATAATAAAGAGGAAGGGAAATGGAGACCATAACAGAAGGAGGAAGTCGACTTCGTCAACGAATACAAGGGATTCGTTGACGAAGGTATAAGAGAATTTGTCGACAAATACAGGGGATTCATTGAGGAGGATATAAGAGAATTCGTCGACAAATATAGGGGATTCATCGATGAGAAAATACCGAGAGAGGTTTGAGCCGACTGAATTTCGTCAACAAGGATTGAATTTCGTCGACGAAATTACTGAAGGATTCATCGACGAATGACGTGGCTCGTCAATGAATCCTCTGCTTTATAAATATCAAAATCTGGATTTTTAACTTACTAATGAAGCTAACTCTCTCCTCTCTCCTCTCTCTCTCCCCTGCGGTTCTCTCTCTCTCTTTCGTCGATTTTAGGCTAAATTTACGCTGGATCGACAATCCGAAGCCACCATGATGCTCCTAGGGAAGTTCTCTTAAAATCTGCCGGAGCGGATCGTTGGTGAAAGCAAGTTAGAAATCATCCCTGAGTTGAGGTAAGGCTTTTTAAGCCAAATTTGGTCTTACGATAGTTATAGGAAATGATATACGCATGAAAACACTGAATTTTAATTCTGGGAGTTTTCATTTTCAGGGTATTGGTCAAGAAATCGTACGAATGTTAGACTAGAATATTTTGGGGGCATTCTCAGTAGTCAGATAAGGGGATAAACTAAGCTAATCCTTTTTAAGCAAGTGTGTGTATATATATAACATTTGATTTCTAGAAAGTAAGTAAGAATGTTTATATGTATGAGTTATATTTTGGAAAATACTGTTAAATTGACGGTATGTTGAATATGTGAAAATCTGTTAGTGTGGCATGAGTATAAAATGTTATGAAATACTGTTTTCCGGAATGTGATTATGATATGGATTTTTATAATAGGAAAAATCGGCGTATGGGCTGTGCTATGTGTATGATGTGCCAGTGTACGGGCTGTGCTATGGATATATTTTGCCAACGTACGGGTCGTGCTATGATGTGATCTGCTAGTGAACGGACTGTGCTATGATATGTTTGCCGACGTTCGGGCCGTGCTATGATGTGATTTTCCAGCGTACGGGCTGTGCTATGATTTACCGGCGTACGAGCCGAGTTATGATAAAATGTGTAATACCGGCGTACGGGCCGATGATTTTCATGATACATGTATATATGCAAAATTATATGATTGATGTGAAAATTAATGATATGAAATATCCATGTATCACAGTTTCAATATATGTTATATGGTATTAGAATCTAGTTGGCTTAGTCTATGCTAGCACTTGCACGGTACCATTGCAATGTGTCCATAGTCTTCGTGATCATGATATTTGTGTTAATGCCGTTGTATGGAGTGGTGTGAGATTGGATGGTCGATGTGGTTTTTAATAAGTGTGTGATCGCCCATGGTGTACGGACCAGGTCAGGCAGACCCATCAGACTTACAGACTGTACTTTTGACTTGGCAGTGGTCGGCCAACCATTGTTAGGTCCCGTCTTCGGGCCACATAACCCAATCATGTGGGGGTAATACATGACAACAACCAGCTAACCTACTAGGAATGCTTTTGTATTATTATCATATGAGATGAAATATGTTTATGAAAATGCAGTATGTTTTGCCACGTTTTGGTGATATATATATATGTTTTCCTAGATTTGACAAAACAGTTACAGAATATGTTATGTATGGTATATGTAGAACACGGATGCTTATGTTGTCATACACTGGTATTAGTTTATTTCCCTTATTGAGAGGTGTCTCAACCCTAAATTTTATAAAATTTTCAGGAGCCCCAGATAGGAGAGCGAGAAAAGCCCCGCTGAATTAGAGCTGTGGTCTGCCCTTTTTGAAGGGTAAGCTTTGGCAGGGTTAGTTGGATTTTTGAGGGAAATGTCCCTAGATTTTATTTGAGATGTGTATATACTGAAATACAATGGTATAGTGACTTTGGTATTTGTAGTAATGAGATGGATGTTTTTGTATGTATAATATTGTGATTATATGTTTCCTGCTACTTAGGCTTCCGTGTTGTGTTCTGATGTATTCCTGGTACCCACGGGTCCAGGTAGATTATGATATGCTAATCTGAGATTTGTGATATTGATTTTATTTTAAAAAAATGTGGAAATTAAGCAGGTCATCACAACCACGATGATCCTGGGAAGATTTTCTACAACTTAGCCGGAGCAGAATTTTGGTTTGAGAAGTTCAGGCACCATCCCGAAATTAGGGTAAGTAGGTTATTTTAGGGTTTATATGGTTAGTAGGGTTCGAACCCAGGTTTTGCGCTAGATGGAAATATGCTGGAATCTGAGTTGATTATATTAAGGTGTTGTGATTTCAGGGTTTGGGTTTCCAAATACCATAGACATGGGCGTAAGGATAAAGTTGAGGTCAGACCTCCCAGTTAGTTAGGTAAGGGAAATATGCTATACGAGTAAATCAGATATTTTTACTAGAAAAATATAATATTTGTTTATAGGTTTCTAGAGTAAGAAATTATACAGTTTTACAAATTATAGTTTATAAGTAATATTTACTTGTGTGGCATGAGAAATATTGGTATAATACAGTATTCTACACAGCTTTTAGAGAATTACGTTTATATAGTTTATAGAATTATGTTTTATAGAATGTACAATTTTATTTATAGAGCTATAACTATTCAGTGTTTACAGAATTATGGTTTATTACAATTTATACAAATATTATAGTTTATTCAGATATAAAATTATATGCAGATTTACAGTTTTACTCAAATATACAGTCTTATTCATATATACAGTTTTCACAGTACCATGATATATAGATATTACAAAACCATAGCATACAAATATTACAGTTTATACAGATAAGTTTTACAGCGTTATGGTTAATATAGCTTTATAGAATCATAGTTATTATAGTTATACACAATCATGGTAAATTAGTATGATATATATAACAGTATTATATAGTATCAGACTCTGATATAATAGTATTATATAGTATCAGACTCTGATGGAACAGATCAGATTATAGAGCACGGTACCTTAGCTATTACAGTATAGAGTGCAACCACATATCTTAGATAGTGTATGGATTTTATGAGTAGTCAACCGTGCCTTGGGAAAGATTGCAGACTCCCCAGTACTCTGGCTTAAGGCAGCTGGTCTGACGATAGAGGTTTCAGTTGACTTATCCTTGTATGCCAACCAGTGTTAAGTCCCGCCTACAGGCCGCACAACCCTGTCTTGAGGGGTTAAATCATGACATACAACCATCCAAGGAAGTTTCTATCGTTATATATATATATATATATATACAGATTTACAGAAAACAACAGATATATCTATAGATACTAAAAGTATGATTAAATAGAAAGTTCAAAAATAGTTGTATTTTAAGCCACATAGGTATGAGTTATATTGTATTATATTTTGTATGCTATTTCAGTTTTAGTAGATTAAAAGTATATTGTTCATATAAACTCAGTTGCCACACACTGGTAATAACATATTTCGTCTTACTAAGAGTTGTCTCATCCCAGTAATTTAATACATTTCAGATGATCTAACTAGACGAGCAGATCAGGCTCGGAGATGGAGGGGATATTTATACTGCCCTGTTAGAAGGGTAAGTGTATTGTGTAGATACTAGATGATCTAGTGGGGAAGACTGGAGTGATGAATATATATATATATGTGTGTGTGTGTGTGTGTGTGTGTGTGTGTGTGTGTGTGTGTGTGTGTGTGTGTTTTGGGAAGATATCGAATTCTGGTTTTGTAATTATGGTTATATGATTTTATGTTTTCCGCTACATAGGTGTGTGATTTTATGAACAGGTATTCCTCGGTGCCCACTTTGGGACTGAGATGTTATAGTAGGTGTTATTAAGGGTATCAGAGTAATGTAATTTAGGAACATAATTTTAGTGAGTTAATGTTGGGAAGTTAAGATAAGAATTTAGGGTTCTGTTCTATGGTTTGGAAGCAGGAACTTCGGGGTGGTTTCTGTGATTTTCCTGGGGTGACGATTTCAGGAAAACCATAATAAACTATCGTTGGTTTCTATTTCCATATGGTAGGGCTGGGCCCTAAATTAGTAATAGGTGGTGTGGGGATATCTTAGTTAGATTAATGTAAGAATAGCATTATGAGGTGCAGATTCTTAGAATAATTTTAGTATTATTACAGGATGGACCCTTGAGGTAGTAGTGCTCACACTAGCGACGATGATGGTGCAGGGCCTTCTAGCATGGACGGCGAGGATTCATATGCTGTTTTGCGCAACGTAACTCAGTAGGTTATGGTAGAGATCGTGCAGAACCCCAGGGAGCAAGGAGGCCCGTCTATAGCCCAGGGGTGTACGATAGAGAAGTTTACCAAGATGAACCCTCCAGCGTTTTTAGGAGGAGCAAATCCTGCAGTTCCTGAGAACTGGATGTAGGAGATCGAGAAAGTACTAATGGTTCTCCACTACACCGATGAGCGTAGGGTCCCTTATGCCATGTATAATTTGATAGGTGAGGCCGAGAGATGGTGGACAACTACTAAGTTATTAGAGGAGCAAAGACCCATACTAGTGGCTATGACCTGGAGCTGGTTCAAGGAGGTATTTTTTGACAGATATTTTCCCGCTACTGTCAGAGAGGCTAAAGTAGTAGAATTCTTGAATTTGATTCAGGGAAATCTCATGGTTCAATTGTATGCAGCGAAGTTCATTGAGCTGTCACATTTCGCCCCTTACATAGTACTGGATGAGGCTAAGAAGGCAAGAATGTTTGAGAGGGGCTTAAAGTAGGAAATTTTTAGATAGGCGGTAGTTTTAAAGATGCAGAATTTCTTTGAACTGGTAGATAAGGCCACAGTAGCAGAGGAGAGTTTATCGGGGGATGCTGAGACGCAGAGCTAGAGGAAAAGGCCCACACCTTTGGGTTTTTAGATGGGTTCCAGCTAGGGCTCATGGAGAAGAGACCGGTACAGTGGAGGCCAGAGGCAGATGTAGGGACACCGTGGTTTCCAGGGCAAGCAGATTTATCCCACTTATCCTAGGTGTGGCCGAAGACATACGAGAGAATGCTGGTTGGGAGAGAACATCTGTTACCGGTGCTGGTCATATGGCACGATCATGTCAGGGACTTCCGACCTATGTGCTAGCTTATAGACCTTTCTGGGGAGGTCACCAGGCGCCCCGTGGAGGCCAAAAGAGGAATACAGCTCTAGCGAGGGTTTATGCGTTGATTCCAGGAGATGCTGAGGTTTCCAGAGACGTTGTTATAGGTATTCTTATTGCTTTACCTTATAAAGTTGTTGTTTTATTTGACTCAGGGGCCACCCATTCCTTTGTGTCATCGGGATATGTTAAATTATCTGGGGTTGAGGCACAACTGTTAGATGTTGAATTGTCAGTAGCTATGCCGACTGGATCAGTAGTGAGATGTGGAAGGGTACATAAAAGTTATCCAGTGGACATTCAAGAGAAAGTATTGCCAGCCGATCTCATGGTGTTAGACATGCAGGGGTTCGAAGTGATATTGGGTATGGATTGGCTGGTAGCTAATTATGCCAACATTGATTGCCATAAATAAGAAGTGATCTTCAGACCCCCAGGTAAGCAGGAATTCAGATTCATAGGATCACGTGTATGCGCCTCACCACAGTTAGTGTCGGCCATTTAGGCGAGGAAGCTGCTTCAGGGTGGTTGTCAGGGGTATATTGCTTATATAAAGGAGATGTCAAAAGAAGAATTGAAATAAGTTGATATTTCAGTAGTTAGAGAATTTTCAGATGTTTTCCCGGAAAAATTACCTAGTTTACCACCAAATCAAAAGATAAAATTTGTTGTGGATTTATTACCAGGGTTAGCACCGATATCTAAAGCACCCTATAGGATGGCTCCAGCTCAATTGAAAAACCAGATATAGGAGTTATTGGATAAAGGATTTATCAGGCCTAGCGTGTCGCCTTTGGGAGCACCAGTCTTGTTAGTGAAGAAGAAAGACGAGACTCTGAAGATGTGCATTGATTTTATAGAGATAAATAAAGTAACAATCAAGAATAAATATCCTCTTCCGAGAATTGATGATTTATTTGATCAGCTCCGAGGGATCCAGGTCTACTCCAAGATTGACCTTCGGTCGGGATACCACCAATTGAAAGTTAAAGTAGAGGACGTTTCAAAGACAACTTTTCGAGCCAAGTATGGGCACAACGAGTTCTTGGTAATGTCATTTGGTTTGACTAACGCACCTGCAGTGTTTATGGACCTAATGAATCAGATGTTCCATCGATATTTAGACCAGTTTTTTGTGGTATTTATTGATGGTATATTGGTCTACTCGAAGAGTTTTGAGGAACATGAGGAGCATTTGAGGCTGGTATTACAAGTATTAAGAGAAATGAAGTTATATGGTAAATTTAAGAAATGTGAATTCTGGTTGAGACAGGTCACTTTTCTTGGGCATGTGATTTTTAGGGATGACATATCAGTAGATTTGAGTAAAATAGAAGCAGTGGTGAATTGGGTGAGACTAGTGAATGTTCAAGAGATTAGAAGCTTCTTAGGTCTGGCAAGGTACTACTAATGTTTTGTGGATGGTTTTTCCAGATTATCAAGTCCACTAACACAACTCATGAGGAAAAATGTGAGATTTAAATGGATCGATGAGTGTGAGCAAAGTTTTTAGGAATTGAAGCAATGACTGGTCACTACACCGGTATTATCTATTCCATCAGAAGAGGATGAATTTTTTATATAGAATGACGCGTCCCAGAAGGGACTCAGATGCCTGTTGATGCAACATGGGAGGGTTATTGCTTATGCTTCTCGGAAGCTTAAAGAGTATGAGAAGAACTACCCAGTACATGATTTAGAATTAGTTGCAGTGGTATATGCCCTAAAGATATGGAGGCATTATCTTTATAGTGGGAGATGCAAGATCTTCACTGACCATAAAAGTTTAACGTATTTCTTCACCCAGAAAGAAATGAATATGAGGTAGAGAAGATGGTTGGAACTCATTAAATATTATGATTGTACTATCAGTTACCACCTAGAGAAAGCAAATGTGGTGGCTGATGCTCTGAGCCGAAAATCAGTGGGAGCAGCATTGTCAGCAGCGGAGATTCAGCATTCGATTTAGATGGATTTGGAGAGGCTCGGTGTGGAGCTAATAGAGAATGATCACTAGGCATTTATTGCTAACCTAGTGTTACATCCTACCTTGTAGGAGAAGATTAAATTTGCTTAGAGAAATAACGCAGAATTGTTAGAGCTGATAAAAAAAGTGCAGGATGGACACACAGGGGGAGGAGTTTAGTATTTCAGATGATGGAGCTCTAAGGTTCCGTACTAGGTTGTTCGTTGCTGCAGATGTTGAGATTAGGAGAACTATCCTATAAGAGGCACATAGATCCCTTTACACAGTGCATCCTGGAGGAACTAAAATGTATCAGGACCTTCAGGAATCTTTTTGGTGGAATGATATGAAGAGGGAGATAGCTGAGTTTGTAAAACAATGTTTGATGGGCCAGCAGGTAAAGGCTGAGCACCAAAGATCGGAGGGACAATTGCAGCCACTTCACATCCCTGAGTGGAAGTGGGATCATATATCCATGGATTTTGTTACGAGATTACCGCCAGTGTTGCATGGGCAGAACGCTATTTGGGTGGTTGTTGACCGACTAGCGAAGACTGCTCATTTTCTCCTTATTAAAATCAACTACTCTATGAGCAGACTGACAGAGTTATACATTTCGAAGATAGTTCGACCTTATAGTGTGCCAGTATCCACAGTTTCAAACCAAAACCCACGATTTACATCGCCATTTTGGAGGAGTTTGCAGGAAGCTTTGGGGTCTCAGTTAATATTTAGCACAATCTTTCATCCTTAGACTAATGGGCAGACAGAGAGGACGGTCCAAATACTTGAGGATATGCTACGAGCGTGCGTGCTGGATTTCGGGGGTAGTTGGACCCATATATGTGGTTGGTTGAGTTTGCTATAATAAAAGCTACCAGGCCAGCATCGGGATGGCACCATACGAGACATTATATGGTAGAAGGTGTCGTTCTCCACTATACTGAGATGAAATGGGTGAGAGGCGAGTTTTAGGACCAGAGTCAGTGCAGCAGGTGTACGATAAAGTCTAACTAATTAAAGATAAAATCAGTCCAGCTTAGAGTCGGTAAAAAAGTTACGTAGATGCTCACCACCAAAAGTTGGAGTTTGATGTGAGAGATCAAACATTTTTTAGAGTAGCACCGCTTAGAGGAGCTATGAGGTTTGGGAAGAAGGGTAAACTGAGCCCTAGATTTATTAGCCCATTCGAGATACTTGAGAGAGTGGGTCCAGTTGCCTACAAGCTAGCTTTACCACTAGATCTATCCAAAATTCATTCCCTCCAAGAACGGTTGACAGAAACCATCCACACACTATCTAAGATGTGTGGTTGCACTCTGATCTATACTAGCTACGGTAGCGTGCTCTGCTAACTGAACATAAGTTGATTCATCAAGGCCTGATACTATAGATACTATTTCTATAGATATCCTACTGTTTTCACCATGATTCCAAAATTACCATTATACTATAAATCTAATCTGAAAATACTATAATATCTTACTAAAATAACTATAATATCTGACTGTAATAACTATAATATCTGACTAGATAATCTATAATGCCCGAGTATTATGATTTTGGAAAGCATGACATTCTATAAATACTGTAAAATACTTTTCTATACAATATTTGTAAAATATATTTGTCAGGTAAATATCTGTCTATAAAATGTATCTGTCTATATATACACTATAAATCATGATATTCTGAAAAACTATATAATTCTATATCAAGCAAATATCTACTGAGGCCACACAATTAATACAACTCGTGTTCTGAAATCTGTAAAATTGTATAACTATACCCTATAACTTAATAAACAAAAACTATAATTTACTAATAATATTTCTAAATTTCCTATCATAGCATATTTCCCTTGCCTAACTAGCTGGGAGGCTCGCCTCCAATTTAATCCTCATGCTCACGACATACTATTCCCAAAATCCTGAAATAATATATATTTCCAATAAATCAACTATATTTCTCTGAACCTACATACTCGTAATCTTCTGAGTTATAATTTACCTGGGCTCCTAGAAATATTCACTAGGGTCCCCAACCCTTGTCTGTAGGGTCCGAAAAACACCTGAGTTCTGAAAATATAATATCCTAATTTATTTCACAAAACTCTAGTATACTCCCATATTACTCAAAATTTGAACTCAAATAAGCCTAATAAAACTGAAAATACCCAAATAATCTACTTACCCTATTTTGGGATGGTGTCCAAGTTGGGCAAACCAACAATTTACTCCAACAGACTAATAGAGAATCTCCCTAGGATCAACGTGGTGACTTCGGATCGTCAAAACGGGGAGAGACAGAGTGAGAAATGTAAGAAAAGTGAGAGGAATCGAGCAGGAGAGAGAGAGAGAGAGAGAGAGAGAGAGAGAGAGAAATGAATAAAATAAATTTCTCTCGCCGAATCCTGATTTTCTGCTATTTATAGACCTTTTTCCACGTGGTTTCGTCGACGAGCCATGTCACCTCATCGACGAGTTAAAGAAGGAAGTTCATCGATGAGCACCAAACCCTTGTCGATGAGTTTCAAGTCCTGTAAATAGCCCCTCGGTAAACTCTTGTTGATGAGACACGCATCCACGTCGATGAGCCCAAGAAGACTGTTCGTCGATGAACGCTTCACATTTGTCGACAAGGCCCTACTGCGTCCCCCTTTAAAATTATTCTTCCCTCTCTTTTCTTTATTATTTAATTCCCATAATTATTCGAGTTACTACATTCTGCCCTCCTTATAAAATTTCATCCTCAAAATTTACTATCTATATTGAACACCATCCTTTGAAGAAAAATAAGCTACTTATTTTATTACTTACCCTCACTTATGGCGGAGGAATATCGTGGTTACATTCAGGGTTCTAGGAAATTACAAATATACTCATTAAAGAAAATTCTCCCAAATCCAAAACAATACCTACCCTATAATCTAAAATACAACTATACATTCATCATTCTCTACTAATTAAAATAAAATTGCTGTTATTTGAACAATACTGACTATTACCGTATCCCACTAAATAGGTGTGGGTATTTCAGTTTGATTTCCTCTTCAAGCTCCCATGAAACCTCTTCTATGGCATGATTCCTCCACAAGAATTTTACTAACTGAATTTTCTTAGTACGAAATTCCTGTTCTTTTTTTTCTAAGATCTGCTCTAGTGCTTCCTCATATGCCAATGATTCTCTGAGCTCTACCCTTGCATAGTTGATCACGTGGGAAGGGTCTAAGCCATATTTCCTCAACAGGGAAACATGAAATACGTCGTGAATTCTAAATAGGGCTGGTGGTAGAGCTAGCCTATAAGCAACTGACCCCACTCTCTCAAGTATTTCAAATGGGCCAATGTACTTAAAGCTCAGTTTACTTGTCTTTCCGAATCTCATAACTTTTCTCAGTGGAGCTACCCTAAAAAATACCCGATCTCCCACCTAAAACTCTAACTCATGGTGGCGAGTATCTGCGTAGCTTTTCTGCCAACTCTGAGTTGCACTGATTCTATCTTTAATTAGTCAGACTTTATCATATGCTTGTTGTACCAATTCTAGTCCCAAAACTTGCCTCTCACCCACTTCATCCTAGTACAGTGGAGAACGGCACCCCCTAGCATATAACACCTCGTATGGTGCCATGTCGATGCTGACTTGGTAGCTATTATTATATGCGAACTCAACCAGCGGCAGATACTGGGTCCAGCTACCCCCAAAATCCAGCACACAAGCTCGCAGCATATCTTCAAGTATCTGAATCGTCCTTTCGGTCTGCCCATCAGTCTAAGGATGAAAATTTGTTCTAAATGCTAACTATGACCCTTTAGCCTCTTGAAAACTCCTTCAAAATCTTGACATAAATCGGGGGTCACGATTAGAGACTATGGACACCAGAACTCCATGGGAGCGAACTATCTCTTGAATGTACAACTTTGCTAGCCCGTCCATAGTATAGTTGAATTTAATAGGGATAAAGTGAGTGGTCTTCTTCAATCAATCTATGACCACTCAAATAGAGTTTTGTCCTTGTCGCGCTGGTCGTAGCCCTGTCACAAAATCCATGGAGACGTGATCCCATTTCCACTCAGGAATGTAGAGTGGCTGCAACTACCCTACGGGTCTTTAGTGCTCAACCTTTATCTACTGGCACGTCAAGCACTTTTTTATGAATTCAGAAATCTCCTTCTTCATACCGCTCCACTAGAAGGATTCCTGTAGATCCCAATACATTTTAGTACTACCTAAATGCATGGTATATATAGATTTGTGTGCCTCCTCTAAGATAATCCTCTTGACCTTAACATCTGCAGGAACACATAATCTAGTACGGAACCGCATGGCTCCGTCATCTGATATGTTGAACTCCTCCTCCTACCCGTCTTGCACTTTCTCTATCAACTTTGCCAACTCTAGATTAGTTCTTTGGGCAGCTTTAATCCTTTCTTGCAATATAGGCTATAACACCAACTTGGCAATAAACGTCTAGTGATCACCCGCTATCAGTTCCACGCCTAGCCTCTCCAAATCCATCTGAATAGGGCACTGAACTCTACCAATGACGCCATTGCTCCTGCCATTTTCTTGCTCAGTGCATCAGCCACCACATTTGCTTTCCTTGGGTGGTAGTTAATAGCACAATCATAGTCTTTGATAAGCTCTAACCATCCTCTCTGCTACATATTCAAATCTTTTTGGGTGAAGAAATACTTTAAGCTTTTATAATCAGTGAAAATCTTGCATTTCCCACCATAAAGATAGTGCCTCCAGATCTTCAGTGCATACACCACTGCGGCTGACTCTAGGTCGTGCACAGGGTAATTCTTTTCATATTCTTTAAGTTTTCTAGATGCGTAGGTAATGACTTTTCTATACTGAATTAACACACATCAAAGACCCTTCAAAGATGCATCACTGTATATCACAAATCCATCCTCCCCTGATGGAATAGCCAGTACCGATGCTGAAACCAACCACCGCTTTAACTGCTAGAAGCTCTGCTCACAATCATCAGTCCAATCAAACTTCACATTTTCCTCGTGAGTCGTGTTAGTGGACTCGATAATCTAGAAAAACCATCTACGAAGCGTCAATAGTAGCCTGCCAAACCCAGAAAATTCCTGACCTCCTGAACATTTCCTGACATTACCCCGCTTACCACTGCCTTTATCTTACTCGGGTCAACCGATATACCATCCTCAGAGATCACATACCCGAGGAAAGTAACCTGCCTTAACCAGAATTCATATTTCTTGAACTTTGCGTACAACTTTCTTTCTCTTAATATCTACAACACTAGCCTCAGATGATGCTCGTGCTCCTCAAAACTTCTTGAGTAGACTAGTATATCATCAATGAAAACCATAACAAACTGGTCCAAGTAATGATGGAACACCTGATTCACTAAATCCATAAATACTGCTAATGCATTAGTTAACCCAAATGGCATCATCAAAAATTCGTAATGCCTATATCAGTTTCGGAATGCTGTTTTCGAAATATCCCCTACTCTAACTTTTACTTGATGATAACCCGACCGCAAGTCAATTTTAGAGTAAACCTAGGTCCACTAGAGCTGATCAAATAAGTCGTCAATCCTGGGAAGAGAATATTTATTCTTGACTGTCAATTTGTTTATCTCCCTATAATCTATACACATCCTCATGGTCACATCTTTCTTTTTCACGAACAGGACTGGGGCCCCCCACAGCGACACACTGGGCCTAATAAATCCTTTATCCAGCAACTCCTGTAATTGATATTTCAATTCCTTCAATTCGAATGAAGCCGTACGGTATGGTGCTTTAGATATCGATGCCTATCCTAGTAGTAGATCCACGGTAAATTCAATCTCTCGGTCTGGTGGTAAGCCAGACAATTCTTTTGAAAAAACATCAAAAAATTCTCTATCTACTGAAATATTAGTCTGTTTTAGTTCTTCTTTCGGCAATTCCTTTATGTAGGCAACATACCCCTAGCCACCCCATATAGTAGTCTCCTCACCTGAATAGTTGACACTAGCTGTGGCGAGGCACGCACACGTGAACCCACAAATCTATATTCTTGCTCACTCGGGGTTTGAAAATCACTTCTTTTTAATGACAATCTATGTTGGTGTGATTAGCTGCCAACCAATCCATACCTAGTATTACATCAAACCCCTACATATCCAGTACCACGAGATCAGATGGCAGTACTTTCTCCTGAATTCTTATTGGAAAGTTTTGAAGTACCTTCCTACACCTTACCATAGATCTCGTTGGCGTGACTACAGACAACTCAACATCTAATAACTGTGCCTCTACTCCAGTTACTTTAACATACCCCGCCGATACAAAGGAAAAGGTGGCACTTGTATCAAATAAAACAATAACTTTATATGGTAAAACAGTAAGTATACCTGTAACAACATCTCCAGCAGCCTCGACATCTCCCAGCATCATAGCATAAACCCTCTCCGGTGATGTGTTCCTTTGCTAGCCTCCACGGGGCTCTTAGTAAACACCTCCAAATGGTCTGGGAGCTAGTGCATAGTATGATGGTCCCCGACAGGATCGAGCCATATGGCTAGGTCTCCCACATCAGTAACAAACATTTTCACTCAACCGGCACTCGCCCGGATGTCTCCGACCACACCTAGGGCAGGTGGGATAAGTCTGCCCACCCTGGACTCCACTATGTCTTATCATCTACCTCTAACCCTCACCAGCTCTTCCTTCTCTCCATGGACCTCGACTAGGCTCGGTTTGAAAACTCGGAGGTGTGGGCCTCTTCCTTTGGCTCGGTATTCCCACTTCTGCTTGCTCACTCTCCTTTTCTACCATAGCCCTATCTACTAATTCTGAGAAGTCCTGTATCTTAAGAAATGCCACCTATTTATAAATGTCCCACTTCAAATTCCTCTTGAACACCTCGGCCTTCTTAGCTTTATCTGGGACAATATAAGATCAGAAGTGCAACAACTCGATGAGTTTCTCTGCGTACTGTTGAACTATCATCGATCCAAGGGAAAAACTCAGAAATTCCTGTACCTTAGCCTCTCTTACCGAGGCAGGATAATATCTGTCAAAGAATATGTCCCTAAATCGGGCCCAGGTCAACTTCACTGGAATTAATCTTTGCTCCTCCAATAATCTAGTGGCCATCCATCATATCTTGACCTCCTCTGTCAGCTTATACATGGCATAGAGGACCCTCTGCTTATTAGTGCAGTGGGGCACCGTCAAAATCTTCTCTATCTCCTGCATCTAGTTCTCCGCAACCGCATGATCAGTTGCTCTTGAAAATGCTGGTGGGTTCATCTTCGTAAAATTTTCTATCGTGCACCCCTGAGCTGTAGATGGACCTCCCTGCTCCCTGTAGCTCCGAACAATCTCAGCCATGACCTTCTGAGCCATACTGCGTAAAACAGCATCTGAATCTCCGCCTCCTACACTAGAAGACCCTACTCTGTCATCGCCACTAGCGTAAGTGCTACTACCTCCTAGGTCCATCTTGCAATATTACCAAATTGTTCTGAGAATCCAAACCTTATAATACTAGACCAACTAAAATACCCCTTACCTCTTATTACTAATTTAAGGTCTAGCCCTACCATATGAAAATAGAATTCGATGATAGTTTATTACGGTTTTCCTAAAATCGTCACCTTTTTTTTTAAAAAAAAAAAAATGGTCAATGCTTAAAAAATTGGCTAATAACTTAGCTTTATTCCCATACTTCATTTCCACAAACCAGAGGAACAATTGTAGGGTTAAATGCACCCCTCAAAAACCCTAAATCTAATTGTAGTAATCACATTCTAAATATCTCAAAACCAAAAAAAGCCCTAAATCTAATTGTTTTTGTTTTTCATAATTAGATGGATAATCATTTCATCCTCTTCTTCTTTCTCTGGTATGTGTGATTCGATGCCTTGTACAATTAGATATACATTTTGTAGGTCGGGAATGGTTCGATGTAGGTGCACATATTTCAATGTCGAGTACGATTTGATGTCCAATACGGTTCCTTGTACGGTCTTAAGTGGGTGCTTTCATGTGCTTCTAATTAGAGAAAAATGAATATGTGTGTGCTAGGATGGGACTCAAATTTCCATGCGAGCTAGAATCAACTTCCAACTCAATGAAAAGAAAGATTTTGAAAAAAATTTATGTAATTAAGTAAACTTGGTGCATAAAAATAAAATTTAGGGTTTGTTTGGTGCCATTGTCGTTTTCTATTTTTTGTTTCCGTTTCTCCATAGTGAAGAAACAAATTATAAAAATTTGTTTGCTTATGTTATTAGTTTTCTATTTCTGCTCCTAATTTTCAGCTATTTTCCAAAAAACTAAAAATAAAATTTAATGGTTTTTAGTTATTTTAGCAACTTGTTGCCGAAAATTTTAATATCTAGTATGATTTTAGGTGTATTCCCAAGAGGGGGATGAATTGGGTATTTAAAAATTCTTCCTAGGTTGCGTATGTCCTTTTTTTAAACTTCACAATTAGAAATTCACAACCTAGGGTTCTTTCTAATTGATCAGAAATTTCACAGATATTCAAATATATAAATATTTAAAAACATGCACAGTGGATCAAATATACATAATTGCGGAAATGTAAAGAGAGATAGAAAGAGAGCGTAAACACCAAATTTTTAATGAGGTTCAACAAAACCACCTACTTCCTCGCTGTTGACATTTTGAGTCCAATCCCTGGTTTTGATAATGACAAACCGCATGGTACTAATGTGTGTGCCTAAGTACTTAAATAGGTTAATCATTCAGATCACACACATGAAGTGAAGTGGAAGCTAGAAAGACCTTACACGAGCACATGCTCTTAGCATATTCCATAAAAATATGAAGAGCTAAAGAAAGAAGAAGAAGATTTTTATTGTAAATGCATTTATGTTTTAAATTTGGTCTATAATAATACATTTCATGCATGATATGGATAAAAGCTCAGTGATGACCATAGACTGACCATAGGAAGCTGCAGGACCTTAGGGATCACCCTTCAGTCGACCGACACCAGAGCTCAAAGACCATAGACTAACTTTGGGTCCCAATTTTTCACATGAAAAATCCCCTATAACTTAGAAATAAGAATTATGTGAGAAAAGGTGACTTTAGATAGAAATCTGGACTTGATTGCACAATTTTAGTATGTTCGGTCAACCGAACCAGAACACACATAAACTTTTGATCGACCAAACCTCCCCAGGGTCAACAGATTGACCATTTGGTCGACCAATCTTGAAATGAACTTCAACGCTCTGGGTTGACCAAACTAGCATGTGGGGAATTCCTAATGCTCTGGTCGACCGAACTCCTAGTTATAAAATGACCTAGTTGACCAAACTTATGAAATTGGTCAACCAAACTTGAGCTGGTCGACCGACCCTCGGAGGGTTCAAAATCGCCTTAATCTTGTTGACCAAAACCTTCGTTCAAAATGCCCCGATCGACCAAACCTAGTGATATGGTCGATCGAACCTCAAATCCAGTTGATCGAACCTCTCGGGTTAGCTAAATTTTTACCGCAATTAAATAGGGTTAAATTTTGTTAAACATGTTTAATCATTTTCAAAAATATCCAGCGTGCCCCCAACGGTCATAAATTTTCAAAGTATACTCCCTCATAACTCAAAATTAGCAAGATGAGCAGTTAGAAAATCCTCTCAAACTTTCATATCATATTTTCATTTTCCTAAGCTTGCTTTTCATCCTATCTTTGTTATTTATTCGAAAAAATCATTTTCAAGAGAGTATTCTTTATCTTGGGCATTTTATTTTTTACAAATTATATTGCTTATACTCTCATATCCCATTATTTTCAAAATCATTATCTTGAGAGTAAATCCTAAGTTTTCTCCACATATTTTTATTGATAAATATCTTTGGAGAAAAAAAAAAACTTATTTATTGCTTGTGAATCTTGCACACATATTGCAAGCCTTCAAAGGCTCATATATTCTTCATTGCAAAATTACTTTTGAGCAAGAATCCTAGTTCATCTAAGCTTTATTTAAAAAACTAGTTTTTGGGAAAACTCTTAACATATTGAAAAGAGTACCTTGAGCATATTCTTATTTTAATATCTTTGCTTGGAAGGTCTCTTACTCTTGTTAGTAAGAAAATCATTTTTCACACTCGGTCTTTATTGAGAAATATTTTTTTTAGTGAAAAATACACATTCTCACATCGAGGCTTAATTCATATTATACATAAGTGTATTTCTGAACTTATTGTTGTACACATCTGCTTGTATTAGAAGCAATCTGGTTGTACGAAATATTTCATTTGAATATCTATTATATTCCCGACGTGTGGTCAGAAAAGGGAGACTTGCCCTATGAAAAGTTCTGGACTGGTTCAGACCCGGTTAAGAGAACTAGGTGTACCATCCTGGTAAGGTGTTGTAAACGGTGTTGCTCCACCCATGAAGTGAGCAACTAGTGGAATCCTCTTGCTTGTGAGCTTGAGGCGGGGACGTAAGTAATATTGGTCGAACCCCGATAACATATTGTGTCACTGCGTTTAATTTATTACACTTTATATTCCTGCACATATATGTTATATTTGATATATTGTGAATATAATAACCCCAAAAAGGGTTATAGAAGATTAGTAGAGTGATCCAAAAAAAAATATAAATAATTAATTAATTAATTAATCGAATTTATAAAAAAAAATAATAAAAAAATAAAACTTATTTTTATTTTTATTAATAAAATATATTATTATTAATATTTATTATTATTATTATTATTATTAACCTACCTGAAGAATCTTGAGTTGGCGCAGCCCTCCCCCCCCCCCCCACCTTTTCTTCTTCTTCTTCTTCTTTTATTTTCTTTCTTTTCTTATTCCTACGCAGTTCTGAACTCTCTCTCTCTCTCTCTCTCTCTCTCTCTCTCTCTCTCTCTCTCTCTCTCTCTCTCTCTCTCTCTCTCTCTCTCTCTTTCTCTCCCTCGATTTCATGACGGATTTTCACCCGATCGAAAATTCAAAATACCGCTAGACTCCATTCTCCGCTGCCGTCATTTCTACCGAAACGGATCGGTGGTAGGAGCAGCGTAGGCGTATCCCTTGGGGTAAGTCAATTTCCCCTTTTTCTTTAATTTCTTGCAAATTATAAGCCCAATTGACGAACAGACACCACCACGAGAATCTAGGGATGATTCTCTACAAGTCTAGCGGGACAGAATTCTCGTGGGGGTGTCGAGCCAAAACCCCAAATTTGGGATACAGGGGTTATTAAGGGGCTTATTTTTAATTAAATAGCATTAATTTAGAAATGCTAAAATATTGAGCATTTGGAATTAAAGTAGGATTTCTAGAATTTAGGGTCTGGGTGAGCGCCGTGGGTGTAATTTTGGGACCCGCAAGCAAATTTAGAAAATTAAGTGGGGGTGTTAAATAATAGTTTAAATATTAATTTGAGGTATATGGAGCCTAGGGAAGGCTAGATGAGTATTATTTTGGTGAAATAGGTTAATTAACTTGGGGAAAATGCAAGTTGCAGAAGTTGAATTTTGGGCGCCAAGGGCTTAGGATTTGGGATTCTAGCGAGATCTGAGTAAGCCAGGTAAGCGGAATAAATTATAACAGTTTTTTTATGAAAACTATGGGTTGAGAAATATGTGAAAATGGCGTATGTTATTTTACCTGAAATTTATTATGATATAAATATCAGATGAAATTTGTGTGGTATATGATTTATATTGAGAAATGTTTAGACCGAGTTAGATGATTTACCTTGTGAAATATGTGATACTGAAATGTGTTTTAATATGAGAATTGAAATGTGGGAAAATGATAAAAGTGAAATGTGCAAGAAATGTATTCTCTGAGAAAATGAAGAAATTTGAAATAGGGAAATGTGTTTTGAGAAATATTGAGTAATTGTGAAATAAGATATGTATATGATAGTATGAGATGAGATGAATTATGAACTGAGAAAATATCATTTAAATGATGAAATGTGTTGAGAATACTGATATTGAAATGTGAATATGTGAAATGAAAATATTACAATGTTAATTCTGCAATATGAAAATGAGAAATGTGGAAATACGTGAAATATGAATGATAAAATGTCAATACTGCATAATGATTGCGGGTATGTGGTGGTAAACCCTGTTGGATAGTTATGATATTGAGTACGGTACCCTTGCTAGTGGTGTTAGTGCAACCACACGGACTCTTGGAGCGTGTGGCGTGACAGTCGACTGTGCCATTTTGTAGGGTTGTTGGGCCCCCTGAGTCCGGATCAGGGTTATAGGCCGGCCAGTCGTACTATAGACGCGATATGTGATATGATATTTGATCTAATCAGGTCGACCAACCACGGTTAGATCTAGCCTTCAGGTCGCACAACCTTGACCATGGGGGGAAGCATGACGTGGATAGAAAGATCCTCAGGTGGCCACGAGTTACAGACGCGATGTTGATATTTGATATCGAGGATACTCATGAGCCGAAAAGTAAAATGGAAACCAAAAGTAAAAGAATGATAACATTGGCTAAAATGAGAAATGAAAGAAAGAATGAAAATTGAGAAATAAAGAATATTAAATATGAGAAATGAACTGTGTGAGTTAATGACATATATAATTGAGGCAAAGTGAAACTCTCCGCCTGAGGGCTTACTGAGTAAGGTAAGTGCCTTGATAGGTATCAGATGTGGCCATACCCAACTGCATAACGTGTTAGGATAGAGGGAAGCTACCTGTATGAGCGAGTAATCTTCCTTATTCTCAGGAACTTCGTAGGTAAAAAAGTGTTGGAATGATTGATTTTGAGAAATGATTTTTAAAGCTTATAAAAGCTCGTGTTATATATCTATATGATTATGAGAATGTGTATATCAGCGTATTTTCTAAAATGAAATGATGATTTGAAAAGTAAAGTGTATTATAATTGAACTCATATGATCACATATTGTAAATAATTTATTCCTTCTTACTGAGATGTGTCTCACCTAAATTATCTAATTTTTCAGGAAACAGGAATAGATAAGGTGATAGAGCTCCATGATAGTAGGGAGCTGGAACCCTAATATACAAGGTGAGTTTGGACTAGGGTTGTATTGTTTTTGGGTATGAAATAGTATTGTGTATATGTGTATATTGATAGTTTGGGTGTTGTATTCTGATTGATATGTATATACCATTCCACTGTTAGGTTGTATAATAAAATAACTTTTTACTCGGTACCTAATGTGGGTCGGGTCGTACGAATGATAGTAGGATTGTTGACGTGGCCGATTTGTGAATGTTATGGATGACGTGTAATTATTTATTATTATTGGAAAAAAAATGTACGAAATCGGGGCGTCACAGTTTGGTATCAGAGCCTAAGTTGTTAGGTTCTGTAGACTTTAGTAGACAACGAAATACAATACCAGAGTATAAGAATGAATTTTGAGGAAATAGGTGATGAGTAGACTGAAATGTGAGCTAGTGGTTGTTTGAGGATGAGGTGAGAATTTAGGGTTCGATCTTGCAACCTAGAGACAGGGGTACCGGGGTTGTTTTTGTGTTTTTCCTGGGGTGACGATTTTAGAAAAATCATGGATACTACCTCTGGGTCTTGTTTTTGAGTGGTAGGACTGAATCTTAAATGAGGATTTAGGATGTGGATAGAGGAATAATTTATGAGTTATTGTAGTGTATGGGTTGCGTAATAGTGATTGTATATTGAGATTAACTGTTTCCTTTACAGGATAGATCCGAGGAACAGTAACACGAATGCGGGAAGTGATGTAGTAGGACCTTCCAACTCCATATAATAATTTTTTCAATGTATATTATTTGTAATGTTATTATTTTAATCATATTTTTATAATATTATTTGAATTTAAAGATGAAAATGAATATTTTTTAATTAAAATTTTAATTTATATTAATTTTATAAATATTAACCAAAGAAGTTGTTAGTTTTTAACTTTTAATTTCTCTTTCTAATTTTTGGTTTCGATTTCTAATTTTTGTTTCTCTAATTTATGACCGTGATACCAAACAACCTCTTAGTAATGTCATGAATTTGAATGAAAAAAGTTTAGTAATCGGTGACTAATTCAAAACTAGTTGTGTCACTATTATTTTAGCTTAACTTTTGTTTAAAGTAATTTACAGTAGCTGAATTAAAAAAAAAAAAAAAAATCAGTTTAGTAAAGAATGCACTTAAATGCATTTTCACTATTCTCAACCTCTTGCAACTTTTGTTCCTTAACCCGACACCAATCAAGGTTTGGGCGGAACGAACAAAACCCTAAACTTCAAGGCTCCCTTGAAGCTCGTCTTTTTCCAATTAGGGTTCTTCCCAAACCCAAAACGTCCATCTCCAGACTCCAATTCTCGGGACTTCGGAGCCGGATCGATGGGACAACCCCAAAGCCCAAGTGCTCTTCCTCCATTCCCAACGCCACCGCCCAAAGACAGAGAGACCGCCGGCGCGGCGCAGAAGAGAAAACTGCCGACGGCGCGGGAGCTGATATCTCACTACGAGTCCCAAGGGATGGACGCTCAGGAAGCCTCCCTGAAGGTTATCGATGACCTCCAGAACGCGCTCTTCCGGGTGGTTACCTCCGGGCGAGGGAGGAAGGACAAGTTCATGGCGGAGACTTCGCGGAAGCTCGATACGGCCAATACGCGCCTCGCGATTCTGGAAATGAAGGTGGATTCGAAGCCTGGGTATGGCGAAACTTTCGCGATCGGCGTGGCGTCCGGGGCGGCGCTGAAAGGAATTGGGAGTGTTTTGCCTAATATTGTTGGGGCCGTGGGCCAAATATGGGATGCTGTGAAGAGTACCACCAAGTCTTCATGAATCTTCTCTTACGCCCATTTCAGTTTCTTGCTTTCCCTTTTCTTAATCTCTCCAATTTTGGGGTTTGAGTGGAATTTCATTTTGCCTGTAATCCTTGTGCTCAACGAAAGTGAATGAATTTGGAATACTTCTCTTAATTCCAATGTTTTGTTGCTTATGCCGCAACAAATGTTTGCGAATTATATCGTATTTATATTCTAAAATATATAGACTCTAATTAGGTTTTAATGAATGAATTTGATTGTAGGAAGATAGTAAAAATAAATAGTAATATTGTTTGGCATCATAAAATGATAAATTGTTGCAAACCAAAATGTCTATTTTTATCTTATTTTTTATTTATAAAATAGTATTAATTTTTGTGGGAGGAATTTTTTTTTTTTTTGAAGTATTAGATATCTATAATTTCCTTATTAAACTCTCAATTGTGATTAAAAGTATAGATTTTACACTTAGACTTGAAAAAAAATACATCAAAATTTATCTCAATAACTATTAATGAATATTTCAAAATATTTTTTTAATCACCCACAATTATATCAAAATATCCTAATAATTGTATCAAATTTGTTTATGTAACTACTCACAATTATTCCAAAATATCCTTATAACTATCTATATATGCCACTAAATGCACTTATACTATTTAATTTGTTGTTATTTTCTTCATAATTTTTAAAAAGTTTAGAAAAATAGAATCATGGGAAAATTTAATATGATTTTATTTTATATTTTATTTGAATCAATGTAAATTCAAATTCAAAGTCTCTTCTAAGTATAAAGATAATGCATTCTAAGTTTTTCTTTAATTAATAAATATTTTGTGAATCAAAAATAGTCTTAATAGTTTATATATATATATTGTCATCAAGAAATCAGTGTAAAATTTTTTATGAATCCATAATACATAATAGATTCTCAAATTTTACCATATGAATGTTAATTCATATTATATTTCAAGTTTGATAGAATTACAAAAGTTTTAGCATAGGTAATTTGTTTTTCTAATTTAGTATTTTTGGATAATTTTTATGATTTTTTTATTATTGAAATTTCATTTTATTTTTAAGAATAGAAGGGGAAAATACACTTACTCTTTAAACTATACCAACTACTATAAATACCCTTTTAAACTAAAATAAAGTGACACTTATACCCCCTAAATTATTAAAGGAGGATAATTAAGTTAATACCTCTTAACTAAAATAGTTAAAATATTTTAATATCCTAATTTTAATTTCACTCTATAAGATTGTCAAACCTCAAAGGTCTTTCTCCGTTTACACACACAACATTGCATGTCATGCTTCATTCTATCTCCATGTTATGGTTCTTGCACTACTGCAAAGACTAGTTTTTTTTTTTTTTGTAAAAGAGGGTGGCACCTCATTTTTTTATTAAAAAATCCCTCATTTATGGCGAAAGAATACCGTGGTTCCAACCTTGAGACTTGGGGATAACAAAATCAAACCCCAAGAATCTAAAACTAACTTAACCAATTTAATCAAAACTAATAAACTAATGACCAATAACTAAACAAATAATAAGAATTATACAACTATAAGTGGAAAACAAACAAAACTCCGGAAGATCTCGAGAAATGAACCATCCACTACAACCTTCACAAAACACCAGCACAAAACATCACAAGCGCAAGGAAAGAAATCTCAACAAATCCAATTGAATCATTCCCTCGACTTGCTATGGAAGTGTAATGACCTGAAAATTCATACTATTTAAAAAAAAAAAATCATATATATATAACCTCTAATACCTTGTATGTAAATATCTGTCATCATCATGGCCCGGAGTGGGAGCCGTGGTAACCTGTACATATCCTGTATAATACCTATGCAGCGGGGAAAACATAGACATTCAAACCATATTTCAAAATACATAATACCAAAGTGCTACAAATCCACCTATATATACACATACACATTGAGAAATAAGGCGTAGTCCCAAGAGGGGGGTGAAATGGGTTTTAAAATTTCTTTTAATTATCTTCAAGAATCCTTAACCTCTTTTAAGTCCTTTTTAATGAATTCTTGTTTTCTTGTTGTTTTATCAAATACACAATAAATATTTAAAACAAAATTCAATCCACAATCATATACCAATAAAGTATCTAAACAATCAATCAACCAAACCAATCAATTTTTCAATCAACCACAATATCCAATCAAGATGGTTATTTTGTTTACCATCCTGCGTATATGAATTTGTAATCCCTATAGAGAATGTAATTTGTTTCTCAATTTAATATTCAACAAACCATTCACACTCTTCCCAAAATTCAGAATTCAAATAAACTCTTAATTAATTTATTTTTGGGTGTTTAACCAAGTAACGTACTCCCTTATGGTTTCCGCAAAATATGATTTAACCAACATACTCCCTTTAGGTTTCCACAACCCAAATCAAAATTAGACTTTAAGTTTACTTGATTTCCAAATATACGTAGTATATATGATTACCAATTAAACCATCCACGCAATTTATATGTGATGAAAATAAAGAGTAAGGGAAAGAGAGTGAGACAAGGATTTTTACGAGGTTCGACTTATCCCCAGCCCACGTCCTTGCCTTTGGCAAACCATCAAAGGATTCACTAAAATCAGTTCCTTTGCCAGGAGGAACAACACCGTTTACACACTCCTTCAGTAGGCTAGAGCCCGCTTCTCCAAACGATGTACCCTCGTTCGGTCACTCCTTCAAATAGGTTAGAGCCCACCTCTTTAAGTGATATCCCCTTGTTTAGCCAACGATCCAAATAACCTTGAACCATCAATATCTACAAGATATAACTCAAATAGATGTGTACAAAGAATGCTCACACAAAGAGCTGATTAGTACAAGTTAACTCTATATACTTCAATCAAATTCACAATATGGAAATATGAAGCTCAAGAAGATATCACCGTAAGCCTTTTTTCTAGGTTGAAAGAACTAAGAGTAGACTCAGAATTTTTTTAATAAATTCACAGCAAATCTTAGTAGTGAAACTCATAAATTGATTGCACAAGAGAGCCTTGAGAGAATTGAGAGATTTGAGAGTAAGAAAACTTGTTTGTTGTATTTTCTTGGTGTAATTAATTCTTAGCCTTGGAGGGTTATTTATAGCTGATAAATCAAGTTTATTTTGTGTTCCCCAAGTAACTTGAAGTGTCCCTCAAATTTATAGAAAGTTTGGAGCACAAGAAATATAAGTTTGAATTTAAAAACTTTTAAAAAATATGACCGTTAACAGTGTTCAGGCGACTGAAGTTTCAGAAAAATGTAATTTTTGAAGTCAGTAAAGTTTAGGTGCCTAAACTCACAGGTTCAGTTGCCTGAGGTTGTTCTATTTATTATTTAGGCGCCCGAACAGACAAGGTTAGTCACTTGACAACTTCGACCCCCCTTCAGTATTTTGGTCATAACTCTTTATATACAACTCCAAATTAGGTGTTCTTGGTTTCAAAAGAAAGGTAAGAGAAAATAATACAATGTTATTGCTGACCCTTCTTAAAATAAGGAGGTTTTGATAGAGAAAAATGCACCTCCATGCGGATGTAGAAAAAATAACAGCATTTGGAAAATCCTATTTTTTTGTGCTTTTCATTCTAAAAATAATTTTAACCTTTTTGAAATATCTTTTGACATTATAAAAATATTTTCCAAGTATTTTAAAAGGTATCTAAGTCCAAGAAGTTAACCTAAGAGTTTAATGTATCCATATTGAAATCGAATGAAGTACTTACGTAAAACTTCTTTAAGATTCCTTCAACTCTTGAAGTCTTCATGTATGTCCTTACTTTGAGTCCATCTTTTCTTCAAGCTTTCAATGTACTTTAGGCTTTTAGAAAGTTCCCTTTAATATGTCTGCTCTCATAATCTTCAAACTTTATTTAAATCATCATGTTGAATCAGGTGTAATCCCAAGAGGGGGGGTGAATTGGGTATTTAAAAAATTCTTTGACACTTATTGCCGCTTAAACCCTTCTTATATATATACCAAAGAATTATTGTTACTCAATTACTTATGTGTAAGGCTATCCAACCTATACATGCAATATACACAATTTAAATGCAGTACTGTAAATAAAGAGTAAAGGGAAGAGAGAAGAAAAACACAATTTTTACGAGGTTCAGCCAACTTAGCCTACGTCCTCGCCTTGAGCAACCACTCAAGAATTTCACTAAATCCCTACTCTTTAAATTGGTATGGAGCTTCCCTTACAATCCGTTGCTTACAAGAGGCACAACTCCCTCCTACTCCGCTGTTTACAAGAGATACAGTTCTCTCCTTACACAACGGTTCACACACCGAACCGTGTATACAATAGAATCTGAAAAACAACACTCAAAACAATGCTTCTAACAAAAGCTTATGAGTACAATTCAATTTCCTAACACATTATCATATGATTAAACTTGAAGCTCATGAATGTATGAAAATGATACAATCGTTTTATTTACGATATGCCTCAACACACAAACCCTCTTTGATCAAAACTCCCACGTAATGATATATTTAAAATGCTTTGGAGTATACTAGGGTTCTAGTTCTCTTTGTAAAGATGCACACATATATATAATGTGAACTTGATAAAAGCCTTATCTTGAATATTTTATCAATATATATATATATATAAAACTTTCTATCAAATATTTAATCCCAACTCGATCTTTGTAATATGTAAATGTATATGATATGTAATTCAAAGAACAAAAT
This sequence comes from Malania oleifera, assembly GCF_029873635.1. Lineage (NCBI taxonomy): Eukaryota > Viridiplantae > Streptophyta > Magnoliopsida > Santalales > Ximeniaceae > Malania > Malania oleifera. The sequence continues at coordinate 44,506,969 of NC_080422.1, read as the reverse complement.
CCTGAGTATAAGATTTTGCAAACAAGATATCCCTTAATAAAATAGATATTTTTGAATACCAAGGATATATATTCAAGTGTTTTAATATATCTAAAATATAAATATTTTATCTTAACACACACTTGAATCAAACCATTCAATCAATCACACAACCTTAATCAAGTAATGATCTTGTTAAAAAAAATATGCATATGTATAAGCAATTTCAAGGTCAACCTTTTAATACCTAATCAAAAATAGATTTTTCAATAATATGCTCTATGAACACAATTTATATAAATATATATACTCTTGAATCAATAACAATCAATTATTAGCTAAACAACTTTCTCAAATAATGATCTTTTCAAAAACAATTTTTTATATGTATGAACGCACACAAGATCAAACTTTTCTAAAGATAATCAAGAACACGTAATGAGATGAGAAGTTCTTGAAAATAATAACTTGAATGATCAAACCTTAATACTAGATTGAAATATAGTTGAATGAATGAATGCCCTTTGATTTTCGGAGTAGATTTGCCCAAAGAAGATGAAAGTAGAATGAAGTGCAGACAATCGGCTCAAGTTTCTCTATATTCTTGCAATAAGGTGTGTTCTTCTGTTGTTGTGTGTCTTAGCTTCATTCTAGGGTTTAGATATCCAGTATATATAGTGTCTAACCCTTAGGATTGATCTCAGCCGTTGGATAAAAGAAATAGCTCGCGAGTTCGTTTAATAAAAATCATAATTTTAAGTTTCCCGCAGGTTCAGGCGCCTGAGGGTGAAAACCCAGGCAACCGAAGTCCTTTAAGCCTTAGAAAAAATCAAGTTGAGCTACAGGGTCAGGCGCCTAAAGATAAAGTCAGGCTCCTGAAGTGGTTCAGACGCCTGAGGTTCTAGGGTCAAGCGACCGAGGTGCCTCGGCCAATTTGCTGTGTTTTCCCATTAATTCTTTAGGCTATCGAACATAATCTTCAGGCTCCTGAAGAAATTCTTCAGGCTACTGAGGGTGAGTTCAGGCTACTGAAGTCCCCTTTTTCTCAATTTTCCTTTCTTTTCTTTTTAATTTAAAAATCTATTTTACTTTCTTTCTTGGCTCTTTTATAAAGGTACTTTCCAAGATTTTAAGAATATTTCTAAGTCCATGAAAGTCCCCTAATGATATACATGAAATGCATGAATCCTAAAATCATTCTAAGTTATGTTGAGCCTCAAATTAAATCATATGAAAATGTAAGTACATGAGTTCTAAATACCCATTCCCAAGATTTTCTTGAACTTTGCCACTTGCATCTTGATTCTCGTACTCTTTGAGTTCCATGGATCTTGCCAAGATGTGTCAGCTTTACTTTATGGCTTTCATGACTCGTTATCCTTCCATGCATGCTTAATATAGGTTATGTTCACAAACTCAATACACAGATCAAATACCAAATGATTTGTCATTATCAAAACCGAATTGAACTCGTAGAATCAACAATCCCCCCCTTTTTGATGATGACAAATACATGAGCAAATATATATATATATATATATATATATATATATATATATATAATGGGTTACGCCTAACAAGGCTCCCCCTTAATTGATGCATCAAATATTCAATGAATGAAAATATGTTCATGTTCATACACAAAGTGCCTGAATCTAAATGAAGTATGAAATATGCTCATAATGAATATGCTCATGATGTTTCAACCATGACATCAACAACAGTTTCTCCCTTTGTATATCTCACCCTTTGCATAACTTCAATAACAATTTTTGTTCTCGATTTTTCTTTGTTTCTAATTTTTGTGTGTTATTATTTTGTTATTATTTTTGCTCCCAATTTTTCTCCCCCTTTTGACATCAACAAAAAGGTGTAAACTAATAAAGCATGAGTAGACGTACCCTTATGTTCTTCTCCCCTTAGAAATCTTAAGGTTTTAAACGTGTCCAGTTGTTGATTAATGCAATACCAAGTGATTATATCGTAAGTGACGTTGCTCCCCATGAATTGTATCATCTAACATGATTCTAAACATCCTCTCGACTATGCATGAGACCTAATTCATGCCTAATTTGGATAAACCTATCCTCCGCAAGTGGTTTCGTGAATATATCTGCCCATTGTTCATCCATGCATACAAACTCTAGTGTTACATCCCCTTTTTGCACATGGTCACGAAGAAAGTGATGTCATATTTCTATGTGCTTAGTTCATGAATGTAATATGAGATTCTTTGAGATATTTATTGCACTTGTATTATCGTATCTTATAGGGATTGTTTCATAACTTAATCCAAAATCCTTTAGTTGTTGTTTCATGTATAGCGTTTGAGCACAACAACTACTTGCCGCTATGTATTCAACCTCGGCTGTGGAAAGAGCAACTGAATTTTGTTTCTTGGAAAACCAAGAGACCAAGGAGTGTCCTAAGAAATGACAAGTACCACTAGTACTATTCCTATCCACTTTGCTACTCGCAAAATCAGCATCTGAATAACTAAGAATCTCAAAGGATGTGTACTTAGGATACCATAACCCAATGTCCACGGTTCCTATTAGATATCTAAGTATCCGTTTAATAGCTAGCAAATGAGACTCTTTTGGTGCAGACTGAAATCTTGTGCACAAACATACGCTAAACATTATATCTGGTCTACTGGCAGTCAGGTATAACAAGCTACCTATCATTCCACGATGTAGCTTGACGTCTACTGGTATACCTTGTTCATCTTTGTCTAATTTCAATGAAGCGCTCATAGGTGTACCTAGTATTTTTCCGTCTTCCATATTAAACTTTTTGAGTAAGTCTCTAATATACTTTGATTGATTTATGAATATTCCATGATTTTCTTGTTTGATTTGAAGTCCTAGGAAGAAATTTAGTTCACCCATCATGCTAATCTCAAATTCATTTTGCATGGTATTGGCAAACTCATTACACAATTCTTTATCTATAGCGCCAAATATGATGTCATCTACATATACTTGTACTAGGAGAATATCATCTTTCTTAGACTTTATGAACAGGGTTGTATCTATCTTTTCTCTTATAAATCCATTTTCTAATAGAAAACTACTTAACCTTTCATACCAAGCTCTAGGAGCTTGCTTTAAACCGTACAAGGCTTTCGTCAGTCTATACACGTGATCTGGATTCTTATGGTTTTCAAAGCCTAGGGGTTGTTCTATATACACTTCTTCATTTATGTAGCCATTTAAAAATGCGCTTTTGATGTCCATTTGATATAGTTTGAAATCCTTAAAAGCTACATATGCTAAAAGCATTCATATGGCTTCCATCCTAGCTACAAGGGCAAATGTTTCTTCAAAATCTATACCTTCTTCTTAATTATATCCCTGAGCTACTAATCTAGCCTTATTTCTCACAACTACTCCATGTTCATCTTTCTTATTCTTATATATCCATTTGGTCCTTATGATTAACTTATCCTTAGGTCTGGGAACTAATGTCCATACTTTGTTTCTTTCAAATTGATTTAATTCTTCTTGCATGGACAACACCCAAGATTCATCCTCTGTAGCTTCACTCACATTCTTAGGTTCTTCTTGAGATAGAAATGCTAAATGACTAACCATGTTCCTAAGAGAGGAGCGAGTGGCTACTCCACGTAATGGTTCACCTATTATTTGATCTATGGGATGATTCTTTATGTATTTTCATTCTCTAGGTGGTTCATTAACCTCATTTGTAGTTTGATCATTTTTAATGGATGGTTCCTTAAGTTCATTTTTCTTTTCTGAATCATTCTCAATTGATAATTCTTCTAGTTCCTTATTTAATTCAATTTCATCTTCATCAGTTCTTTTGGAGAAGGGATTTGACTCATCAAAAACTACATGAATAGATTCTATGACTGTCAATGTTCGTTTGTTATATACTCTATAGGCTTTACTATCTAAGGCATACCCTAGGAAGATACCTTCATCTGATTTCACATCAAACTTTCCTAGATGCTTATTGTCTCTAAGCACAAAACACTTACAACCAAAGACATGAAAATATGATATGTTTGGTCTATGACCATTCCATAATTCGTAAGGAGTCTTATTAAGTGATGGTCTAATCAGAACTCTATTTAGCACATAGCAGGCGGTATTCACTGCCTCGGTTCAGAAGTATTTAGGTAATTTATGTTCGTTAAGCATAATTCTGGCCATTTCTTGTATAGACCTATTCTTCCTTTCAACTACACCATTCTGTTGCGGTGTTCTAGGAGCTGAAAAATTATGGGCAATTCCTAATGAATTACAATAGTCTTCCATGCCTTGATTTTTAAATTCTCTACCCCTATCACTTCGAATTTTAGTAGTTGTATGTACCTTTTCATTTTGGACTTTCTTGCACAGGTTTATAATTGTTCACATGCTTCATCTTTGTGACCTAAGAATAGTACCCATGTGTATCTTGAAAAATCATCAACAATGACAAAGGCGTATGATTTTCCTCCTAAACTCTGAATTGGGTTTTGTCCAAATAAGTCTAAGTGTAGCATTTGGAGTGGCCTAGTAGTGGAGATCTCTTTCTTCTTCTTAAAGCTTGTTCTTGCTTGTTTTCCTAGTTGGCATGCATCACAGATTTTATCTTTCACAAATTTAGTCTTAGGCAGTCCCTTAACTAATTCTTTCTTAACTAGTTTTGAGATTAAATTCATGTTTGCGTGTCCTAATCTCCTATTCCAAATCCAGCTTATTTCATTCGTAGCAGATAAGCATGTCACACTCTGTGAAGTTAAGTTATCAAAGCTTGTGGTATATACATTTTCATGACGCTTAGCAATGAACAGTATCTTATTATTAGTTTTGTGTTCAACTATGCACTTGTCATGTTCAAATGATACTTTGTAGCCTTTATCACATAGTTGACTTATGTTCAATAAATTGTGCTTTAAACCTTCAACTAATAAAACATCATCTATAATGAGTGAGGAATCAATCGACTTTACTTACACCTGTGATCCTTCCCTTAGCATTATCTCCAAAGGTAACAAACCCTTCATCCTTAGGTATGATGGATGTGAACTTTGTTTTATCCCCGGTCATGTGACGTGAGCATCCGCTATCCATATACCATCTATCTTTTAAGGATGCTAATCTTAAGCATATCTGCAGGACACAATTAAACAATTAGCTTTGGTACCTAGATTGTCTTGGGTCCAGGAGGGTTAGTGCTAGATTGGCCTTTGTCCTTCCATACTTTCTTTAATTTTACATCTTTATTTTTGAAAGGACAGTCGAATTGTATGTGACCCAACCTTCTATATATAAATCATGTAGTATTTCTATAATAATTCTTAGTTGGAGCGTATGACTTTGACTCTTTTGTAAAATAACCCATGTAAATATATCTTTTCTTTATATTTTCCTTACCATTAAAACCGAGCCCTTCCTTTTCTAGGGAATTTCTTTGAGATCCTAGGAGCTTTTCAAAATTATTTTGCCCTTCAGTAAATTTACAAATAATTTCAGATTTATCTTTCAAATCCTTTTCTAACTTCTCAATTTTCAAATCTTTATCTTTTATGAAAGATGCATGGGATTCATTTTGGTGTTCAACTAGATTTGAAAGTTTTTTGATTTTGCTTTTCAACTCAAAAATTTTCTTTGTTTTCTTCTCAAGCATTTTAATAGTGTACAGGTATTCTTGTTTCAGTTCATCATATGAAATCATATCATTTTCATTTTCAGATTCACTAGAATAATATGAAGATGATGAAACATATGATTGTACCTCAAGGTCATCATGTGCCATTAGACACAGATTGGCAACCTTGTTGTTGCTTGATTCAGATTCTGAATCGCTAGTGTTGTGTGTATTCTAGCCGACTTTTAGTGCCTTCTTCTTTTTCTTTGAGGCTTTCACGAGCTTGGGTCACTTAGGCTTGATGTGTCCAACTTCTCGGCAATTGTAGCATGTGGGTGGATCCTTCTTCTTTTTCTTCATGCTTTGCTCTCCTCTTTCCAATTTAGAGTTCCGAAATTTTCTGTTGAACTTCTTGTTCTTCTTCAAGAACTTACTGAACTTCTTTGTTAGCAAGGCCATATCATCATCCGTTTCAGAATCGCTTCCTTCACTTGAATAGCTTGATGAAGCCTTAAGTGCAGTGACCTTCTTAGCTTTGCTTTGCTTATTTTTCCTCTCGTTTATTTCCAGCTTATAGGTGATGAGCATCCACCGACATCTCCTTGAGATTTTCCCTTCTGCTATTTTCGTAGCTTTCGTTTCCCACACTGGAGGTAATCCCCTGAGTTTTTTCCTGATCAACTCATAAGTAGGGTAAGTTTTTCCAAGGGCATTTAAAGAGTTAATGATGTGTGTGAATCTAGTGTACATGGATTGTATGGATTCATCAGTCGTCATTTTAAATGCTTCATATTCACTAATGAGCATGTCTATCCTACTATCCTTGACTTCCTTAGTGCCTTCATATGTAACTTCTAATTTTTCCCAAATTTATTTAGCTGAATTTCATGTCATTACCCTATTAAATTCATTGACATCAAATGCACAGAAAAGTAAGTTCATGGCAGTGGCATTGATTTGTATTGACTTCCAATCATCTTCAGTATATTCAGCTTCAGTTTTAGGTACATTAATCTTATCAATTACTTTCATGGGAATGTGATTTCCTTTAGTCACTATTTTCCAAACCTTCCAATTTACGTTCAGAAGATATATGCTCATCCTACGTTTCCAATAGGAGTAATTTACACCCCAAAAAATGGGTGGTCTAGTGGATGAGTGTCCCTCACCAGATGGAGTTACACCAAAGTGTGTCATGTGATAATTTTACAAATTAACTATCAAGTCTATGTAAACCCTCTTTGATACCAAATGTTGAATTAGGTGTAATCCCAAGAGGGGGGGAGGGTGAATTAGGTATTTGAAAAATTCTTTGACACTTATTTACCGCTTAAACCCTTCTTATATATATTTACCAATGAATTCTTGTTACTCAATTACTTATGTGTATGACTATCCAACCTATACATGTAATATACACAATTTAAATGCAGTGCTATAAATAAAGAGTAAAGGGAAGAGAGAAGACAAACACGATTTTTATGAGGTTCAGCCAACTTGGCCTACGTCCTCGCCTTGAGCAACCACTCAAGAATTTCACTAAATCCCTACTCCTTAAATTGGGACGGAGCTTCCCTTACAATCCGCTGCTTATAAGAGGCACGGCTCCCTCCTACTCCGCTGCTTACAAGAGATACAACTCTCTCCTCACACACCGGTTCATACACCGAACCGTGTATACAATAGAATCTAGAAAACAACACTTAAAACAATGCTTCTAACAAAAGCTTGTGAATACAATTCAATTTCCTAGCACATTATCATATGATTAAACTTGAAAATCATGAATGTAAGAAAACGATACAATCGTTTTATGTATGATATGCTTCAACACACAAACCCTCTTTAATCAAAACTCCCACATAATGATATATTTAAAATGCTTTGGAGTATACTAGGGTTCTAGTTCTCTTTGTAAAGATGCACACATATATCTAATGTGAACTTGATAAAAGCCTTATCTTGAATATTTTATCAATATATATAAAAAAAAACTTTCTATCAAATATTTAATCCCAACTCGATCTTTGTAATATGTAAATGTATATGATATGTAATTCAAAGAACAAAATCTTGAGTATAAGATTTTGCAAACAAGATATCCCTTAATAAAATAGATATTTTTGAATACCAAGGATATATATATTCAAGTGTTTTAATATATCTAAAATATAAATCTTTTATCTTAATACACACTTGAATCAACCATTCAATCAATCACACAACCTTAATCAAGTAATGATCTTGTTAAAAAAAAATATGCATATGTATAAGCAATTTCAAGATCAAACTTTTAATACCTAATCAAAAATAGATTTTTCAATAATATGCTCTATGAACACAATTTATATAAATATATATACTCTTGAATCAATAACAATCAATTAATAGCTAAACAACTTTATCAAGTAATGATCTTTTCAAAAATAATTTTTTATATGTATGAACGCACACAAGATCAAACTTTTCTAAAGATAATCAAGAACACGTAATGAGATGAGAAGTTCTTGAGAATAATAACTTGAATGATCAAACCTTAATACTACATTAAAATACAGTTGAATGAATGAATGCCCTTTGATTTTTGGAGTAGATTTGCCCAAAGAAGATGAAAGTATAATGAAGTGCAGACAATCGGCTCAAGTTTCTCTATATTCTTGCAATAAGGTGTGTTCTTCTGTTGTTGTGTGTCTTAGCTTCGTTCTAGGGTTTAGATATTCAGTATATATAGTGTCTAACCCTTAGGATTGATCTCAACCGTTGGATCAAAGAAATAGCTTGCGAGTTCGTTTAATAAAAATCACAATTTTAAGTTTCCCGTAGGTTCAGGCACCTGAGGGTGAAAGCCCAGGCAACCGAAGTCCTTTAAGCCTTTGAAAAAATCAAGTTGAGCTGCCGGGTCAAGCGCCTAAAGATAAGGTCAGGCTCCTGAAGTGGTTCAGGCGCCTGAGGTTCCAGGGTCAGGCGACCGAGGTGCCTCGGCCAACTTGCTGTGTTTTCCCATTAATTCTTTAGGCTACCGAACATAATCTTCAGGCTCCTGAAGAAATTCTTCAGGCTACTGAAGTCCCCTTTTTCTCAATTTTCCTTTCTTTTCTTTTTAATTTAAAAATCTATTTTACTTTCTTTCTTGGCTCTTTTATAAAGGTACTTTCCAAGGTTTTAAGAATATTTCTAAGTCCATGAAAGTCCCCTAATGATATACATGAAATGCATGAATCCTAAAATCATTCTAAGTTATGTTGAGCCTCAAATTAAATCATATAAAGATGTAAGTACATGAGTTCTAAATACCCATTCCCAAGATGTTCTTGAACTTTGCCACTTGCATCTTGATTCTCGTACTCTTTGAGTTCCATGGATCTTGCCAAGATGTGTCAACTTTACTTTATGGCTTTCATGACTCGTTTTCCTTCCGTGCATGCCTAATATAGGTCATGTTCACAAACTCAATGCACAGATCAAATACCAAATGATTTGTCATTATCAAAACCGGATTGGACTCTTAGAGTCAACACATCATTAAATCCATGCTTTGACTCTTTTAAGTTTCATTTGATCCTTGTGAGCACTTTGACCTTGCTTTCAATTATGTGATCCTTATGAGTTTTGAAATATCACCACTCAACCAAAAATGTTAAGTTCCACTTGTTTGTTAGCATTGAAACAAGATTTTAAGCCTTGTAAGGCCAACACACATCATTACACCAAAAACCCCAAAATGCTGAGGACTCTATAACTCAGTAGAAAACTCACCCCAAATCTACGCCGACTCAATTGCTTCCTCTTCCTCTGAGTCGGCCCCGCACACCTTTCTGAATTACCTGAAATGTTTATAATGTTGGGGTGAGACACCTCTCAGTAAGGAGAAACATGTTATTACCAGTGTGTGGCATATGAGTTAAAGATCATAATAATATCTTTAACTAAACTGTACGTGGAATATTATTTAAAAATGACTATATAGTAAATCACATTTATGATATTTTTAAAAAATACATGAGCCTAAGTTTTCTATTCAAAATATTGTTATCTATATTATGTAATCTATGTTTACTGTGTGTATTATACATATACATAACTTTGAAAACTTCCCTAGATGACTGTATGTCATGATTTAACCCCTTATGATAGGGTTGTGCAGCCTATAGGTAGGGCTAAACACTAGTTGGCCCTCTAGTGCTAGCCTAACTGTATGCATATCTAGATACCTATAGCATGAAAGACCTATTCCACCTGGTCCAGATGCCAGGGAGCTCTCAACCCTACCTGTGGCACAATCGGCAATGTCATACTCTATTTGAGATGTATGGGTGCACTCTGTATAGCAACGGTACCATGCTCTATATACTGTTCTATATACTGCTCTGTTCCATGAAGGTCTAATACTATATAATAATATATCTATATAACATCTATCTGTTTAACCATGATTCTATATCAACTGTATTAACCATGATTCTATAATTTTTTGTATAGCCATGATGCTGTAATAACTGAATATCTGTATATTCTGTAATTCTGTTTGTCATGGCTCTATGCTTTATATATCATGGTTTTGCTTAATTCTATATAATCATGCTTCTATATAATTCTGTATAATCATGGACCTGCATAATTCTGTATAATCATGGTTATAAAAATACTGTATAATCATGTTATGTAATACACTGTGTAATCATGATTCTGTAACATATCGTATAAAAATGATTCTATAAAATAATGTATATCATAATTCTGTATAACCATATAAACTATAATTCTATAAAGAACTGTATAGTTGTAGCTCTGTAAATAAAAATTGTATAAGCTATATATCATAATTCTATAAAAACTATTTAACCATGTTTCTGGAAATCCGTATAACGTATTTCTATAGAAACTCTATAAACATGATTCTAAAACTCTGTATGAATTTTCTATAATAATTGAGTATTTCTCATGCCACACAATTAAATAAAAACTCTATAAACATATTTTGTAAAACTGTATAATTTTTAAGCTCTGATATGTTCAAAAATCATATTCTAAGACTTATGATCAAATACTATACTTTACTGGTAAAGTTTCTAATAAAGCTTGCATAACATGTATTCCCCTCACCTAACTATCTAAGCACTAGGTATTATTTTGCAATATCATGCATGCAACATTCATGATTTCAACATCCTGGAATAACACACATATAATCCCCAGTCAATCAATTGAATTTACCGGAATAATTATTACATTCACATTTTCCCCAAATCGGCATATCCATAATTTCTAATGTATAAACAATTTGTCGTTTACCTGGGTTCTTGAAATAACACTAGCTGGAATCCTAACTCATGCATGCGGTTTTTGGAAACCCAAATCCTAAAATCACAATACCTCAGTTTAATCATCCCAAACACCAGTATATCAACATCTAATACTAAATCTGGGTTCAGAAAAGCCCAATAACTATAAAAATCCTAAAATATCTTACTTACCCTGATTTTGGGATGATGCCCAAACTCCTCAAACTAAGATTGTGCTCTAGGTAAGTTGTAGAGAATTTCCCCAAGATCATTGTGGTAGCTTCTGATCGTCAAACCGGGGAGAAACGAAGCCAAAATCTTAGAGAGAAGATGGGAGGGCCGTTTTGTAGAGAGAGAAACAGAAAAGGAAGAAATTCTTCGCTAAAAATGTGATTTTTGCAAATATATATATATATAGGTGGCTAGCCACATGGCTTCATTGATGAGACACGTGGCCTCGTCAACGAACCAAAGAAGGGACTTCATCGACGAAGGCGAAGAGATCGCTGAGGAACCAATGGGTCTGAAATACCCACCTGAAATTCGTCCACGAGCAGAACATAGGAGTTCATCGATGAAGCGAGGGCATTCATCGACGAACCCTGCTTTTCCTCCTTTAAATTTTCCTTTATATTCATTATTTAATTATTATTATTTCCCAAGTCTCTACATTCTCCCCTCCTTACAAAATTTCGTCCTTGAAATTTGCTATCTTAGTTAAATACCATCCTCTAAGAAAAATTGACTACTTATTTTATTAATTACCCTTACTGGTGGTGGAGGAATACCGTGATTACATATATGGTTCTAGGAGTTTACACTATCCAAACAAAATTCTCCCAAAACCCACTATATCTTGTAAACCAAAACATAACTATATAGACATTATCCTATCCTGCACAAAATAAAACCAAACTATAATTACTTTACCTGAACCCTTACCATTTCTTTCTGTCCATCGCTGGTTCCCATTGAGCAAATGTGGGTATTTCTGTCACATCACCTTTTCCAGCTCCCACGAGGCCTCCTCTACTACATGATTTCTCCATAAAACTTTTACTAGTGGAATTCTTTTAGTGCGCAACTCATGTTCTTTTCTATTTAGAATCTGCACTGGCGCCTCTTTATATGCTAATGTGTCTCTAAGCTCTATCTCCTCGTAGCTAATCACATGAGAGGGGTCTGGGTTGTATTTCTTCAGCATAGAAACATGAAAGACGTCTTAAATCTTGGACAAAGCTAGTGGTAGAGCTAGCCTATAGGTGACTAAACCCACTCCTTCAAGTATCTTGAATGAGCCAATAAACCTAGGGCTCACCTTACCCTTCCTTCCAAATCTCATAAATCCTCTCAACGGTGCTACCTTAAAAAATACTTGATCTCCCATATCAAACTCCAATTTCTAGTGTAAGGTATTTGCGTAACTTTTCTGCCGACTCTGGGCTGCATTGATTCTATCTTTAATGAGGCGGACTTTATCATACGCCTGCTACACTAATTCTGGTCCCAACACTTGTCTCTCACCTACTTCATCCCAGTATAGTGGAGAACGACACTTCTTACCATATAAAGCCTCGTATGGTGTCATGCCAATGCTAGCCTGATAGCTGTTGTTATATGCGAACTCAACCAGCAGCATATATTGGGTCCAACTACCCCCGAGATCTAGCACACACACTCGTAGCATATCCTCAAGTATCTGGATCATCCTTTCCGTCTACCCATCAATGTAAGGATAAAAAGCTGTGCTAAATGATAACTGCAACCCCAAAGCCTGCTATAAACTCCTTTAAAACTGCGATGTAAATTTTGGGTCTCGGTTTGAAACTATGGATATTGGCACTCTATGCGGTCGAACTATCTCCTGAATATATATCTCTGCCAGTCTGTTCATAGGGTAGCTAACTTAAATAGGTAGGAAGTGGGCAGTCTTTGTCGGTCGGTCTATAATTACCCAAATGGCATTCTGTCTGTGTAGCGCCGGAAATAAACCTGTGAAAAAATCCATAGATATATGGTCTCACTTTCACTCAGGAATGTGGAGTGGCTGCAACTGTCTTGTTGTTCTCTGGTGCTCAACCTTTACCTGCTGGCATGTCAAACACTATTCAACAAACTCGGCTATCTCCCTTTTTATACAGCTCCACCAGAATGATTCCTAGATGTCCTGATACATCTTAGTGCTTCCTAGATGTATTGTGTAAAGGGACCTGTGTGCCTCCTCTAGGATAGTCCTCTTAATCACATCTGTAGAAATACACAGTCTGGTACAAAACCTCAGGGCTCCATCATCTGAAATAGTAAACTCCTCTCCCTGTCCGTCTTACACTTTATCCATCAATTCTACCAATTCTGCGTCATTCTTTTGAGCCGCTTAATCTTTTCTAGCAAGGTAGGTTGTAGGTTGAAGAATTAGGTCGGCAATAAATTTCTGACGCTCTCCCTCTACCAACTCTACACCGAGCCTCACTAGATCCATCTAAATTAGATGCTAGACCTCCATTGCTGACAATGCTGTGCCCACAGACTTTTGGCTCAGTGCACCACTACGTTTACTTTTTTTGGGCGGTAGCTGATAGTGCAATCATAATCTTTAATAAGTTCTAGCCCTCTCCTTTCCTTCACATTCAATTCTTTTTGGGTGAAGAAATATTTCAAGCTCTTATGATCCGTGAAGATCTCACATCTTCCCCCATAAAGATAATGCCTTTAGATCTTCAGAGTGTATACCACTGCAGCTAATTCTAAATCCTGCACCAGGTAGTTCTTGTCATATTCTTTAAACTATTGGGATGTGTAAGCAATAACCCTCCCATGCTGCATCAGCACACAACTGAGTGCCTTTTGGGATGCATCACTGTATATGACAAATCCATCCTATCCTGATGGAATAGAAAACACCGGTGCAGTAACCAATTGCTGCTTCAACTTTTGGAAGCTCTAATCACAATCATCGCTTCCTTCACACAAGCTAGATACCCCTGGCATCCATCATAGCGTAGTTGCGTATTAGTGTGATGACACTAACCATATGTTTTGGGTATCGTATGTACTGGAATGAATTTTTGAAAATACTAAAACTATGTGGAACTGTATGGAAATGTTTTCGAACTGTATCATATTGTATAGTGTTATGTTTGACGTAAAATAACACTGGTATGCCACACACTGATATAACCTGCTTTCTTCCTTGTTGAGAGGTGTCTTACCCTGAATGTACGTACAATGTTTTCAGGTCCATTAGGTAGCCGTAACTAGCATCCTAGCAGTTGGAAGCAAGGGTGTTGTTAGCTTCTGTTAGTGCCTATTTAGGTACAAGTTTTGTAACCGGGTTGTCATGATGGTTTTTGTAGACACCCGGGGTACGTTTTGTAATTATGGGTTTGTATATCCTAGTGTTATATAGACTCTGGTATGGTATGTTATATGGATAGAATGAACAATTTTCATTGTGTAACTGATGAGTATGGATGTATATGTGTATGTGTACAGGGCATCCATGTACCCCACGGGATCGGACCATTTTATTGTATTGTATCATGTATGTTTGAATTGATATAAAGACAGGTTAGGTTACTATATTCACATCTAGGACCCATCGCGGGTTCGAAGCGTGACAGCTTGGTATCAGAGCTAACCAGGTTGTTAGGTCTCGTAAACTTGGTTAGGTTTAGCTGTGAGTACATACCAGAGTATAGGATATTGGATGTGGGTAGTGTTGGTTGAGAGTTATTCTGTTGCTAGACTGGGATTTTTCGGTGGTATTCCATGTTTTTCCTAGGATGACGATTCCAGTAAAGGCAGGGCAAACCATTGATGGATTCGTGTCGGTGTGACGGGACAGGCTTAGACCTGTAAGAGTAATAGTTGACATGATTAGTTCTATAATTGTGTCAGATGTGTACGATATAGGAATTCTAATCGATTCCTATTCCTTTTTTAGAATGGAGCCCAAGGATAATAACTTGGAGAGTGGCTCCGAGGAGACGGCAAGCGACGAGTCTCCTTCCGTGTCTTGTGGTTTGGCAAGACAGGTGATCCGAGAGATTGGGCGGAGTGTTAGGAGACTCGAGAGCTCTCCTACTAATGCGGGGTATACCATCGAGAGGTTCACACGTATGCACCTCTGACATTTACGGAAGGATCTAATTCGATAGTGGCGGAGGACTGGGTCGATAAGACCGAGAGGATTTTGGAAGTCCTCCACTGCACTGAGAAGCAGAAGGTCTTGTACGCTACCTTCCAGCCGACTAGGGAGGCAGGGCGTTGGTGGACTGTAGTGAGTCTACTCGAGAGGCAAAGATTTGGTCCATTTGATATGACGTGGGGCCACTTTCAAGGAGGTATTTTTCTAGAGATACTTCCCGATCTCCACTCGGGATGCGAAGGCCTATGAATTTTTAGGCCTGACACAGGAAACTCTAACGGTGCAAAGGTATGCTGCAAGATTTATCGAGCTATCTCGGTTTGCGCCGTACTTGGTTCTGAATGAGCACGAAAAGGCTTAGAGGTTTGAGAGAGGTCTAAGGAAAGACATCCGCCGTCTTGTGGGGATGCTGCAGATCCGTGAGTTCTCTGTCTTTGTGGATAAAGCCATCATAGTTGAGACCAACCTTTGAGGTGATGAGGTGGTGCAGGAATAGAGGAAGAGACCAGTTTCTTCTGGTTCTCAGTCTGGTCCTCGGCAGGGACAGTGGAAGAAGAAGAAGAACTACAGTTCGGGTTATTGGCAAAATATCAAGCTACAGAGTTATCAGGGGGATCCATCCTCCACCCCATGCACCAACTGTCATAGAAGGCACGATGGGGAGTGTCAGCCGTTTTGGGGTAACTGCTACAACTGTGGCAAGCCAGGCCACATGTCATGGAGCTGTCAGGCACTGAGGAGAGATACCTCTACACAAAGCTAAAATTGTGGAAGTAATCAGGTGCCTCGGGGGAACTACCAGGCAACCATGGATTCGGCGAGGGTATATTCACTTACTCCAGCAAATACAGAACACGCTGGGAACGTGGTGACAGGTACCATGATATTGCTTTCGAATAAAGCTGTTGTTTTATTTGATTCTGGAGCAACCCATTCGTTTATATCTTCTAGTTTTTTAAAGTTATGTGGGGTTGAAACCTGAGCTATGGATGAGAGATTGTCTATGGCTACGCTGACTGGGAGTGTAACGATCTGTAGTAAGATGTTAGGGAACTATCCAGTGGAAATCTAGGGGAGACTGCTACCAGCAAACTTTGTAGTATATGACATGTATGGTTTTGATGTCATACTGGGGATGGAGTGGATATTCTACATTTTTGCAGTGATTGATTGTCGTAGGAAGATAGTAGTATTCGGACCTCCTGGGGAACAGGAGTACGAGTTCATAGGATCATGTGTGCGTTCAACACCACAGGTTCTATCAGCGTTACAGGTAAGGAGGCCACTCTTGGATGGGTGTCAGGGGTACCTAGCTTGTGTAAAGGAACCTCCGCGGGATGAGTTGAGACTCGAGGATATTCAGGTAGACAATGAGTTTTTGGATGCGTTTCCTGATTATTTACCCGGTTTACCTCCGAATCATAAGGTGGAGTTTGCGATAGAGTTGCTACCTAGCAAGGCACCGATCTCTAAAGCTCCGTATCAGATGGCTCTAGCAGAACTTTGAGAGTTGAAGGAGCAGTTGCAGGAATTACTGGACCAGGGTTTTATTCGACCGAGTGTTTCGCCCTGGGGAGCTCTAATTTTTTTTATGAAGAAGAAGGACGAGTCGATGCGTATGTGCATTGATTACCGTGAGATCAACAAAGTAATGGTGAAGAACCATTACTCGTTGCCTCATATAGATGATCTCTTCGACCAGTTGCAGGGAACGCAAGTCTTTTCGAAGATCGACCTACGGTCAGGGTATCATCAGGTGAGGGTCAGATCTGAGGATGTAGCGAAGACTTCTTTCTGAACAAGATACGGCCACTATGAGTTCTTGGTTATTCCATTTGGTTTGACCAACGCAATGATAGTGTTCATGGATCTGATGAATAGGGTTTTCCATGAGTACCTAGATCAATTCGTAGTGGTGTTCATCGATGACATTCTGGTATACTCGAGGAGTCTGGAAGAGCATGAGAATCATCTAAGGTTGGTGCTACAGATTTTGCGAGAGAGCAAGTTGTATGCTAAGCTGAAGAAGTGTGAGTTCTGGTTGAATTAGGATGCGTTCTTAGGCCATGTGGTGTCTAAGGGCGGTATCTCAGTTGATCCTAACAAGATTGAAGTTGTGGTTGACTGGACGAGACCGAAGAGTGTGAACGAGGTTTGGAGTTTTCTGGGACTGGCGGGTTACTATCGTCAGTTCATAGAGGGTTTCTCTAAATTGTGTGGACCTTTGACACGATTAACTAGGAAAGGGGTGAATTTTGACAAGACTAGTGATTGCAAGCAGTGCTTTCTTGAGTTGAAGCACCAACTGGTTACTGCTCCAGTATTGACCATCCCTTCGGGGGATGGGGGTTTTGTGATCTATGGCGACTCATCCCTAAAGGGTTTGGGATGTGTGCTTATGCAGCACGGTAAGGTAGTAGCATATGCTTCTCGACAACTTAAGGAGTATGAGAAGAATTACGCTACTTATGATCTAAAATTGGCTGCTGTAGTTTATGCCCTAAAGATCTGGCGACACTACCTGTATAGTGTTTAGTGTGAGATTTTCACTGACCACAAAAGCCTTAGGTACTTTTTCACGTAGAAAGAGCTGAATATGAGGCAGAGGCGGTGGTTAGAGTTGATCAAGGACTACGATTGCATGATCAGTTATCACCTAGGGAAGGCAAATGTGGTAGCAAATGCGTTGAGTCGAAAGTCAAAGCATGCAGCAATATCTGCAGTTGTAGTTCAGCATCATGTCAGACGGGATCTGGAAAGCTTTGGCGTGGAGTTAGTGTCTGGTGATTATCAGGCTTCCATGGCTAGCTTGGTGATCCAACCGACCTTGTTTGAGCATATTAAAGTTGCGCAGGCTAGTGATGCGGAGTTAGCTGAAATTATGGAGAAAGTGCAGTAAGGTTTGGCTGTGGATTTTAACATCTCTGACAGAGGTGTGTTGAGGTTTGGGACCAAGTTGTGTGTTCTAAATGACGATGAGATCAGAAGGACGATTCTGGAGGAAGCACATCGTTCTTTGTATACGGTACATCCAGGTAGTACAAAGATGTATCGGGATTTGCATGAGTCCTTCTGGTGGAGAGGTATGAAGAGAAATATTACCCGGTTCGTAGAGCAGTGTCTAACGTGTCAGTAGGTGAAAGCTGAACATTAGAGGTCGGCAGGGCCGTTGCAGCCTTTGCCTATTCTGGTGTGGAAATGGGAGCACATTTCTATGGACTTTGTTACCGAATTGCCACCAGTGCTTCATGGGCAGAATGCTATTTGGGTAATTGTGGACAGGTTGACGAAATCTACTCACTTTGTACCGATGAAGGTTCGCTACCCTTTGAGTAGGCTAGCGGACCTATATATGCATAAGATAGTGAGTATGCACGGAGTACCAGTGTCCATTATTTCAAATTGAGATCCGAGGTTAACTTCTCGATTCTGGAAGAGCTTGTAGGAGGCACTAAGGACGAAGCTTACTTTCAGTATATAGTTCCACATCTAGACTGATGGAAAGTTAGAAAGGACAGTACAGATCTTGGAGGATATGTTACGAGCTTGTGTATTAGACTTCGATGGTGGTTGGATTCATTTTCTACCATTGGTAGAGTTTGCCCATAACAACAGCTTCCAAGGTAGTATTGGGATGGCACCGTTCGAGGCTTTGTATGGTCGGAGGTGTCGATATCCTTTGTATTGGGATAAGGTCAGTGAACGTCAGGTTTTAGGACCTGAACTCGTGCAGCAAGGGTTTGAGAAGGTGGGTTTGATCCGGGAGAGGATTAGATCGGCTCAGAGTCGGCAGAAGAGTTACGCGGATGTTCGCCGCTGTGAGTTGGAGTTCGAGGTAGGGAGTAAGGTATTCCTTAGAATCGCTTCGATGAAGGGAGTGATGAGATTTGGGAGAAAGGGCAAGTTAACCTCGAGGTACATCGGACCATTCAAGGTTATTGAGCGAGTGGGTCTGGTAGCCTACAGAGTTGCACTACCCCCAGCACTCTCAAGGGTCCACGATGTGTTTCACGTATCCATGTTGAGAAGGTACGTGTTGGATTCTTCACATGTTATCAGTTATGATGAGTTGGAAATTGAGGATACTTTAGCGTATGAGGAAATACCTATTTAGGTTCTAGACTGTAAAGTTCAAAAGCTTCGTACCAAAAATATACTGTTAGTGAAGGTATTGTGGCGAAACCACGAGGTCGAGGAAGCTTCTTGGGAACTGGAAACGGAAATATGCCGGAAGTATCCGCAATTGTTCTAAGTAGTAGTAGGATAGTAGGGTGATATGAGTATGTATGTATGTGTGCAATACTCTGTTATCGTATTTGTATTGGGTGGTTAGTCTCTGGGAGAGTCCTGTGGTATTGTAAGCTCCCGAGGCCACGTATGTATGTAACCATGGTATTCCTCCGCCATAAGTGAGGGAATGTATGTATGTATATATTGTATCAAGGCTGCGTATAAATGGCCACCATATTCTCTAGAGTATGTATGTATGTATCATGACGGGGTTGCGTATAAATGGCCACCGATTCTTCTTAGTGTATGTGTGTATCCTAAAGGGGCTGCGTATAAATGACCGACGATTCACCTCTGAGTGTGTATGTATGTAGTAGTATGAATGTGTTCGTAATGAGAGATTTCAAATTTCGAGGACGAAATTTTTGTAAGGAGGGGAGGTTGTAAGAACCTGAACCGTGGTATGCGGATTTAATATTTGAAAGAAGGGTAAAGTGGTAGTTTGGGCAAGCTTCGTCGACGAAGTTCCTTTTGTTCTCGGCGATGAAATTCAGTGTCTCATCGACGAGGAGATCCCGAGGGATTTTGGAAAAATTGGAAATATCCGACTCGTCGACGAGGCCACCATCTCATCGACAAAGGTAATGGTGGACTCACCGACGAGGATACCAATTCGTTGTTGAATTCACCCGAGTCAAAGGTCTATAAATATCCAAAAAGGTTGCTTCCAAGCTAAGTTAGCTTGATTTTCTCTCCCTCTCTCTCTAGAACTTGAAGCTCTCTCTATCTCTCTTCATTTCTTCACCGTTCGTCACCAAATTGATAAATCTTACGTTACTGAGAGGATCGGGGAAGGATTCTCTATGTTTCTAGCGGATCGAAATCTCGTTTCAAGTAGTTTCAGGTTTTGGGCCAAAATCGAGGTAAGGCTCGGTTTTCATTTCTATTTCATAATATGTATAGTAGTAAGGATTGTAAGCATGTATCATTCTGTGGTTTGTAGGTTTTGGAGTCTCGGTTCATAGTTTTTGGGACCGTAGAGTTCATAGTTGGAATTCGGGTTAAGGTAAGGGGATTTAGTTTATACCAGTTTATTTTCGAAATTGGGATCGGTAAGCTTGTAGGCTACGATCGTATGTAGGTTTTGGTAAATTATTTGGAAAAAATATCGGGTAAAATACGAGATTTTCAGGTTACAGTTTTCGGGAAAATTTGGGGATTTTAGGAATCATCTCTACTTTGTTTGGAAAATCGTTTGTTTTGTTTAAACTGTATTATTGAGATGACTGTTATCCATATTTGTATAAACTGTATACTTGAATTGGAAAACGATATGATTTTTCGTAACCCAAAATAAGTGTGGTATGTATGGTTGTATGTAATTGTTCCACGTATTTTGTGAAACAGTTATGTGGTGGCTAATTACCGTACGCTGATATGTATAGGAGTGTGAGCTCCAAAATGATTCCAGGTTTTGTGAAATCGGCTAGTGGTGGCTAATTAACGTAAGCTATGCCATGTACAGGTGTGAAAACCGTGGGTGAGAGTGTCCGACTCTATATCCGAGGGTGTGAAATATCACTACGTATCCCGGATGGTCACTAAGGGGTGTGAGCTACACTGTATTAGCAATGTAATCACTGTGAGGTTTCGGGTTTCATGGAGTAGTTGCGTATCGACAATATAATCGCTGTGAAGCTTCGAGTTCATGGAGTAATTGCGTACTAGTGTGAGCTACATCGTATTGGCAATGTAATCACTGTGAGGCTTCGGGTTTCATAGCGTAGTTGCGTATTAGTGTGACGACACTGACCGTATGTTTTGGGTATCGTATATACTGGAATGAATTTGTGAAAATATTGGAACTGTATGGAACTATATGGAAATGTTTTCGAACTGTATCGTATTGTACAATGTTATGTTTGACGTAAAATAACACTGGTATGCCACACACTGATATAACTTGCTTTCTTCCTTATTGAGAGGTGTTCACCCAGAATGTAAGTACAATTTTTTCAGGTCCATCAGGTAGCCGTAACTAGCATCCTAGCAGTTGGAAGCGAGGGTGTCATTAGCTGCTGTTAGTGCCTATTTAGGTACAAGTTTTGTAACCGGGTTGTCGTGATGGTTTTTGTAGACACTCGGGATACGTTTTGTAATTATGGGTTTGTATATCCTAGTGTTGTATAAACTCTGGTATGGTATGTTATATGAATATAATGAACAATTTCTGCTGCGTAACTGATGAGTATGGATGCATATGTGTATATGTACAGGGCATCCGTGTACCCCACGGGGTCAGACCCTCTTATTGTATTGTATCATGTATGTTTGAATTGATACAAAGACAAGTTAGGTTACTATATTCACACTAGGGACCCATCTGCGAGTTCGGGGTGTGACATCTACATATTGGTTTCCGAAACCGTGGCTTTATCCACTAGCTGTGAGAAATTTTGAACCTGAAAAGCCACTACTTGCTCGTAGATTTCCTACCTCAAGCCTTTCTTAAACCTCCTTGCCTTCCTTGCTTCATCTAGAACCATATATGGGGCGAAGCAGAACAGCTCCACAAATTTGGCTGCATATTGCTATACAGTCAAGTGTCCTTTAGTCAAATTCATAAACTCCTTTGCCTTAGCATC
Organism: Malania oleifera; assembly: GCF_029873635.1. Taxonomy (NCBI): domain Eukaryota; kingdom Viridiplantae; phylum Streptophyta; class Magnoliopsida; order Santalales; family Ximeniaceae; genus Malania; species Malania oleifera. The sequence continues at coordinate 44,485,085 of NC_080422.1, read as the reverse complement.
CCTGGTGGTAGCGGGGCAGTATCGATCGAAAAAGATCTCTTTGAAATGGCTTTAGGTCAGGACTGCGGGTACTGGCTTTTTGTAAATTTTCTTACATTTTTTTTCTTTTATAATAAAACTAATATAGTAAATCCAACAAATCATAATCAACCTGAACCCGTGGGTACCATGGATATAACAGAACACAAAACGGAAGCCTAAGTAGCAGGAAATGTAAAATCATAATGTTATAAACACAAAACCATCCATCTCAACACTAGAGGTACTACATCCTTTGTATTTAAGTATATACATCCCAAAACGAAGGTACTAGGGACATTTCCCACAAAATCCATTCGTCCCCATCTAAACTTACCCTTCAAAGAGGGCAGATCAACAATACTATCTCAGCGGAGCTTTATCCGCTCTCCTATTAAAGGCTCCTGAAATATTCATATAATTTGAGGTGAGACACCTCTCAGTAAGGGAAATAAACTAATACTAGTGTGTGGCAACATGAGCATTTCTGTATTATACATATAATCATATACATAAACATAACCAGTAAAACCGTACGTATCATTTCTGGAAAAAACATGTATAATCATAGCATAAAAGAAGATACAGAATTTTTTTAAACATAATCCATCTCATATAATAACAATAATAAGAAAACAACCCTGGTAGGTTAGCTTGCTGTTGTCATGTATTACCCCCACATGACTAGGTTGTGTGGCCTGAAGGCGGGACCTGACAATGGTTGGCCGACCACTACCAAGTCAAAAGTACAATCTACAAGTCCGATGGGTTTGCCAGACCTGGTCCGTACACTAGGGGCATCCACACTTCTTAAAATCACATCGACTGTCCATCCTCATACTACTTTGTACAGCAGCGTTAACACAATATCGTGATGATCACGAACACATAGCAGTGGTACCATGCAAATGCTAACCTAAACCAAGCCAACCAGGTTCTGATAACATATAACATATAATTAAACTGTAATACATGGATATTTCATATTATTAATTTCCAAATCAATATCATCACATCATTTTGCATATTTATATATATCATAAGAATCATCGACCCATATACCGGTATTTCATATTTTACCATAGCTCGACCCATACGCCAGCAAAACATATCCATAACTCGGCTCGTACGCAGGAAAAACATATCCATAGCTCGGCCCGTACGCCGACAAAACATATCCATAGCTCGGCCTATACGCCGACAAATCATATAAAATTCTTGGCCCATACGCCGGTTTTTCATTATAAAAATCCATATCTTTGTTATATTCCTAGAAAACAGTATTTCATTATAAATTCTACTCATGCCACACAAAATAGGTTTTATACATATTTAAACATGTCATCTTTTACAGCAATATTTCCCAAACATAAAGCATATATAAATATATTTATTTTCCTGAAATCAAATGCTATAATAACATACATACAATTTCATAAATAACTAGTTTAGTTTATCCCTTTACCTGATTCCTAAAAAAGCCCCAAAAATAATCAACTCAACACCCGCTGGGTTCCCTGGTCAACACCCTGAAAACAATGTCTCCCAAAACTAAACTTTCGTATTTCATCATATATAACATTTCTTACAACTATAGTAAAGCCAAATGTTGAATAAAAGACCTTACCTTGAATTTGGGATGAATTTCAAACTCGACCCACCAACGATCCACCCCAACAGATATGCAGAGGGCTTCTCCAGGAGTGTCGTGGTGACTTCAGATCTTTAAATCGGTGAAAGATCGGCCTGAGATCTTAGAAAGAAGGAAGGAGGGATGAAAATCTAGAGAGAAAGAATTTCTCGCATGATTTCTGCGTAAAAATCTGAGTTTAAGACTATTTATATTATGGGCTTCGTTGACGAGCCACGTCACCTCATCAACGAGATCAAGAAGGCTACTCATCGACGAACTCTCCCCCTCGTCGATGAAATTCAGAGTCGCCCAAATATCCTCTCGATATCTTCTCGTCGACGAGACGCACCCTCGTCGATGAGCCCAAAGTGTCACGTCGTCGACAATTGCTTTGCGTTTGTCGATGAAGTCTGCTGCCACCTCTTTTACTTTTTCTATTTTCCTCTATTTTTATTATTATTAAAATATCATTATTCGTCAGGTCATTACACTCCTGCTCTTCTAATAGCCTCACTAATCTCCACCAAAAGTTGACCTCCCCAATCATCTTGAAGGTGGCGTACATGACCTTATGTTCCTCGATGCAGGGAAGGACTGCTAATATTTTCCTCAATCTCTTGAACCCAGTTTTCCGCCAAGAACGGGTCAGCTCCTCTTGAGAATGCTAAGGGATTCATACGGGTAAATTGTTCTATCGTGCAGCCCTGATCAGCTAATGGGCAATCCTATCTCCAGAAGTTTCATGCAATCTCCGTCATGACCTGCTGGGCTATACTGCACAATACTTGATCAGAATCACTACCACCCATGCTGGAAGCCCCCACGTTGCTACAACCTCCAGCATTTGCATTGTTACCCCCAAGGTCCATCCTAAAAATAGGGCAGGAAAATAAATTTTAGAATCCCAATGTCGTAACACGATTAACTAAGAAACTATAAAATGATCTATATCCTCATACTAAAATACGTAGACTCTCCTTTATGGGCTCTACCAGCACAAATAACCAATTTACCCTCCAAATTCCCAATTTTAGGTTCAATTTTACTGCTCTGAGACAAAACCGTTGATGGTTTGCCATAATTTGCCTGAAACCGTTGCCTCAGGAAAATCATAGAAGATCGTCACGAGATTTCTACCTCCAAGCTGCGATAAAAAACCCAAAATTTCAATTTACTTAGGGTATTCCACTTTACTATGTATCCTACACCCAATCCATCGTACAACACCTAACCTACCAATTCCTACCCTTCTCTCAACTCATTCCTATATTCTGGTAGTATTATCCATTGAAGTCTGCAGAACCTAACAACCTAGTCTCTGATACCACAACTGTCATGACCTTTTTTTTTTTCATAATTATCACAACATTACATATATTCTCAATATTCTAGAATATTACATTTGTACCATTGCACAGCTAGTGGAAGCAAAATAAACTTTCCATACATTATACATACCGGAGTACTACCTCACAACCATTACCATACAATTTCCCAAAAACCATACTCTAACCCTAAAATTACCAAAAACGTTTATATACACGATCCATGCCAGCACTTACCCTATCTGTATAATCTACACTCCGACCTTGAGCTCCTAGGCTTGATTCCTTGGTGGCCTTGAAAAGTTGAAATATTTATTGGAGTGAGACACCTCTCAGTAAGACGGGATATATTATTATCAGTGTGTGGCAAATGAGTTTTCACGTCAGCAAATATATCCATTAATTAACTCTAAATGAAATTACATTTAAAATCTGTACTCACACCTATATAACTGAAAATAAATACTTTTTCTCAAAATCATGCTTTGACTTTATAATTTCTCTGTGTACGTAAATCATCATATATGCATAAAAGAACTTCCTTGAATGGACAATCATATAACATCACGTATTAATCCCACATGATTGAGTTGTATGGTCTGAAGATTGGACTTAATCATGGATGACCTACCACCAGCCTAAGTCAACGTAATATATGTTTGTAGTCCAATATGCCTATCGCAGCCTGATTCAGACTCTAGGGGCGGTCTACAACACTTCGTAGGCTAAATCGACTATTTACCGCCTACACTTTCCATAACAGTGTGGCTGCACTAACAATTTCACTAGTTATGGTACCATGCTCTCAACATATCTGGTCTATCAGGGTTCTTAAACCATATAATACAATTTATATAATATTATATAATAACAATATAACGACCTTCTCATATCCTGTCAACCTTATATTGCAATTTTCATGATAAAACAGTAGTATGATCTCATTTTCACAACTCGATATAAAACCGTCATTTCTCACAATTCGACAGCATTCTCAATATTTCCATTGATCAGTATAAAACAACATTCTCTTTATATAATCATAACTCAGTATAAAATCATAACTCTGTATATATTCATAACTCAATATAAAATTCATATTCAATATAAAATCACATTTCTGTATAAAATCACAATTTCACTGTATAATATCATAAAAGGGATTCCCACCAATTTAATTATGCAAATATAACAAATTGTTCTCATACCACATAATTTAAATGCTTATACCATAATATAATAAATTGCTCGGGAAAAATATATTTTTGTAGAAAACAAATGTCTGATCATTTCCATAATTTTATTTAACTCACTATATACATTTTTCAAGAAAACAGGAGATGATTACCCTACTTTCTTTGGTTTTTCCCAAACACATATATAATAACCAAAAACCATCGTTTCCATATCCCTGATAATTCAAAAAATCATATATAATATTTCTGTATCCATATTCTCAATTTAAATAGTTCAATTTCGAAAATAAACTGACATAATCTATTCCCCCTACCTTATCCCTAGAATGGTGCCTACGACGCCCAAACCGCGAAATCTCCTTGGTTAAAATGCCAAGGATCGGTGCTAGGACTCAGAAATGGTATTCGTTCCTCAATTTGACTTACATATAGAGAGAAATTGAAAAGAGAGAGAAAGAGAGTTAAAATGGCGTAGGGGGGGTTCTCTAAAAATCAGGATGCTTCCAGCATCTTGATTCACTTTATATATATATATATAAAATATTATATTATATTATTTAATTAATAATTATTATTATTTAATTAATTATTTTTTTATCACTACACATACAAAGCAACATACACATATTTTGTACATATAAACATTACCAAGTGATTTTAATTTTGTTAAGTGTCCAAATGTTATCAATGTGAAAACTTCCTAAAGAGTTCACCGATGAAAAGAAAAAAAATAGTCTTTCACTTCTTCACTCACTTGTGGATTTCTAATCGTGCTAGACTTGAATTTCTAATCCTGGTCATGCTCTTATTTCTTCACCATTCTTCAAAATTTCGTGATTTTATATTTCTTTTACACTGAATTGTAAACTCCTTACTACTTTGGTAAAAAATAAAATAAAAATTAAAGAACAATACTTTTCATCAAACCATTGAAGAACACGATGGTTCTTTTCTCACATGACCAAGCTTTCATATATTGTCTATTATTGTTCAAACAAGCAAACCAACAATAATCTAACAAGAAGAAAAACCCTATTTATATAATTAAAGAAGAACATCCAAGGGTTGTGTCACATATGAGGATTCAACTTATTCTTTATTATAATCTTGTCCAAAATGGACGAATTTCAAATTATTTTTGTTTTAGTCAGAACTTTGTATTTCATTATTAAGATTAAAGTAATTCTGCAATTAATGTCTGGGAAAAACTTATTAGCCTTTCCCTTTTGTTTTAAATATGTAACCTGATGAGAGAGCACAATCAGAGTGGAGACAAAATCTATCCTCGTTGCTCAAACAAAGATCTCAAGACAAAACCTTTCCTTATTGTTCAAACACTAACATAAAAAGATCTCCCTCATCACTACCTTATCATACAGACAAAGCCCACACATTACTGACTTGATCCCGTAAAATCAAAACCAAAATATAATTATCACCTGGTATAAAATCCTTTAATTTATCATGCTCTCAACATATTCAACATCCATTTAGTTTAAGATTTTATAAATAAAATTCAATAGCCCTCTTTTGTCTTCGTTCGTTTAGCCGGACTGTTCTTCTTGTGCAGAGATCCCTGCTGAGGGAAAAAGGTCATCCCTGGGTGCAGGGTCGTCATCTATTAAGGAAAATTAATACATCTAATAAATCAATACCTCTTCAATTTTTGCATTATAATTCAGGTGGAGCAAATATTACTTAGCAACATGTTAGAAATTCTCTGGTCATATTCAGATAATGGGTTAAAAAATTTCTGATACATAAGCTCACCGGAAGTATCATTTCAGGAGGAACAAAAATTATTTTACAATATATATATGAAAGAAAAATACATATATTTTTACCAAGATTTCGGAAAGAGAAATTCTGATACATAAACCAAGCCACGCAAGAAGCCAAGATTTCGGAAATAGAAATTCTGATACATAAGCCAAGCCACACAAGAACCCTTCACTCAAGTTATACAATCACTCTCACAAAAAGAAAGAACATTCACACGAGTTGTGATGCAATTAAAGCGCAGTCACCAATGCATGGCATCACACACACACACACACACACATTAATTTATTTATTACGGACAAAAAGCTAATTGATTTGATGGGGTGGCTGTGAATCAGGCGTAGTTAATCGGCATTCCCCGCTGAGCTCTTTTTCTCTTCTACAGTTCGACCTTGGTGGTCTTAATGTCGTCGGCGGCAGAGGAATCCCCCGCGATGTGGACGAGCTTGGGCTGCCTCTTCTTCTCTTCGGCGAGCTTGGGCACCGTGATCCTCAACACCCCGTTCTCCAGATGAGCCTGGACGGAGTCCAAATCAGCATTCGCCGGCAGCCTGAACCGCCTCCAGAACTTGCCGGCGGTGCGCTCCGCCCTGTGCCACGTCTCCCCCTCCTTCTCCTCCTCACACTTCCTCTCTCCGGTGATCCTGAGCACCCGGTTCTCCTCCACCTCGATCTTCACGTCGTCCTTGGTGAAGCCGGGGACGTCCAGGGAGATGAGGTGGGCGGCTGGGGTCTCCTTCCAGTCGGCGCGAGCCAGGGCGACAGTGTCGTCGGCGCCTCTAGGCACGGCCAGAGGGATTTGTTCCAGCGCTCTGAAGGGGTCTTCGAACACGGAGGGGAGCATAGCGTCCCACAGGGACCTGGGGCTGTATGGCACGAGCGCATTTGCAGCAGGGACGGCGTTGAATGCCAGAACAACTAAAGAAATTAGGAGCAACAGCTTACCCATTGTCGTTGATGTGTTTTTTCAATCCTCAGGAAGAAGTTTGCGTTGAGAAATTGGCTCTGTGAGACAAACGTAGCCTCAGCACTTGCTAAATCTGGAGAAGAGTACTGAGAGGGCGGCTAGCTTGAGATGTAAGTTAACAGCGGAGAGCAGGGCGATCTGGTGGAACATATATACATTGATGGGAGAAGGGGAATGAATAATGATCCAGTGCGCGTATACATTACGGCGATGATATGTCCGGATCATTCTTGAGCTTTCGGGGACTGTGTTGGAATTACAGAGGGGGCTGGCGGGTTCTACGAGCTTCCGGAAAGATGTTATGCAGATTCCAGAACTTGTTCAGTGTTTTAAAAATTAAACAAAATACAAATCTTTTAATTTTTGGATTTGACTACCAAGAAAAATAAAAAATAATAATACAAAATTTTAATTTTGCAAAATATTAATTAATTTTTAATTATTAGTTATATTAAAATAAATTTTTAAAAGAACTGTATTCTTGTGTTTGGTTTCGAAACTAATTTAAAAACGTATTTTTTTAAAATGTTGATTCTAGCTGCTCTCAAAAATTAGGCAAGGATATACGTGTTTCGTAGCCATTGAATGGAGTCTTCATGGTCTGCCATTTTCACCTTTACCTTGAAAATCTTGGAACACAAATCCTGGAGGCAGATTTCTAAATACCTCACCTTCATCTCCTATCCAATGCCAAAACATTCAATTAACGTTGAGGAGGTGAAGTTTATCTTATCATAAGCAATCTTAAGCTCAGTTTCTAGTCTCACCACTTCTTGACCCTCTTCCTCCATTAGGATGTGCCCCAAAACAGTTCCCTGCATGGTATATTTATGTACCAGGCGTGGTGGAAGAGTTTTTTCCCGTTTTAACTTTTTTTTTTAAAAAATATATTAAATAATATCTCATTCTGGAAAGTATTTCCTAGAATGACTCTAACGTAATCTCGCTAGTCCAAGTAGCGATTTTTAACCAAATCTCGCTACTCCAAGTAGCGAGATTTACCACATGTCATTGGAGATTATTTTTTGTAAAGCACAAATCTCGCTACTTGGAATAGCGATTTTTAACCAAATCTCGCTACTTGGAGTAGCGAGATTTACCACGTGTCACTGGAGATTATTTTTTGTAAAACACAAATCTAATTATGTGTTGTAAAAAAATATTATTTAATATCTATATTTTAAAAAATAATAAAAAAGGAAAAAACTCGGTTCCTTGTGCTGTGGTGTTTTTTGGTTCGTTGAATGGATTGTCTCGGGTGGACAGCCCCAAAAATGATAAATAAAGATGCAGTCATCGATTCTCCTGAGAGGCCGCGAGTAAATATTAATGACAAATGACGCATTTTTTATACTAATACTTGTACTTGCTCCGCTATTCAGCCCAAGCCTGGCTGAGGAAGAGTTACGAGGCGTAAAACAAAAAAAATATGCAGATAGGCCCGTGCATACTATATTGAATATAATGATTCCATCATTCATGATAAGATCAATAATAAGATAAATAAGTGTTGGAATATTGCTTCAAGAATTGAACAGTTGGAACTGAAATCCAAAGCTACGCAAGTTAAATTAGAAGAAGAGAAGATTAGTTAATTAGTTAGCCTGATTAGTTAGTTTTCTTTATTCTTGATTCTTGTATTATATAAATACAAACATATACTCTGTATTTGAAGCAGATAATAGAGAAGAATTTTTCAGCTTATGTAAAAACTTCACATGGTATCAGAGCACTTGTTTCCCTTCCGCAATTTTTTTTAAGTTTCAAGAAACCATGAAAGCTTTGTTTTTAGCCACACTGCGCCTCCAAATTCTGAGCAATACGAATATTCAGAAAAATTCTGACGCTGATCAAGAGAAGCTGATAGATTAGTATTCTGTATCGGCATTATTATGGTATCAAATTGCAAAGCCTCAAGTGAATTGCTTTTATCTCTGGTCTTTACAAAGAAAAATTCGTTGATCTGCAAATTTTTTATATTTCTTGGAGAAATTCCATATATGACTTCTGCTGATAATTCTACCAGTTCTCAAAATTGTCATCGTATGATCAATCTTTCTGATGATTCATCCAGTCCATATTACTTACATCCAAGTGATAATCTTGGTGCATTACTGGTTTCTGAAATTTTTAGTGGTGATAATTACATTGCATGGAGTCGGTCAATCACCATTACTCTAACAGTTAAAAATAAGGTAGCATTCATTGATGGCTCGATTCTTGCCCCTTCTATAAATCAGTGTTCTCTCCATACTATATGGCTGCGTGCAAACAATCTAGTTCTTTCATGGTTAATGAATTCCATTTCCAAGGAAATAAGAAATAGTCTTCTCTATGTTACATCTGCTGTTGATCTTTGGAATGAGCTGAAAACAAGATACTTACGAAGTGATGGTCCCAGAGTTTTTCATCTTGAAAAATCTCTTAGTTCTATTACTCAGGGTTGTTTATCAATTACTGAATATTTTAATTCATTCAAATCATTATGGGATGAATATATTAACTACCGACCATTCCCTACATGTAGCTGTGGTAAAATGGCAACTTGTACCTACAACCTGTTTGATTTTTTGTTGGTTAGACAGCAATCTGATTATGTGTTGAAATTTTTGATTGGTCTGAATGATTTCTATGCTCCAATTCGAAGTCAATTGCTTATGATTTCGCCATTACCAAGTATGGCGAAAGTATTTTCTTTACTACTTCAAGAGGAAAGTCAAAGACAACTAAATAATGTTGTCAGCAGTAAAACTCATACTTTGATTGCCAAACAAAACATTCAACCATCTGGTTTTTTGAAATTCTCAAAGGATAAACAAAAGAGATTTTCTCTATACTGTACACATTGTGGATACAATGGGCATACAATAGAAAAATGTTTTCATCTTCATGGTTTTCCTCCAGGCTAGACTGGACCAAAAGGAAAAAGGAAGCCACCTACTGCACATGCTGCCATGACAACTCCTGAGCTTTCTCTTCAACAGAGTAATGAGGATCCAAAGTTTTCTTTTACTTCTGAGGAAGTCAGTAAATTGCTAGCACTTACAAATTCTACTTCATCTCCAATATCTCATCAAACATCTTCTCCGGCTGTTAACATTGTTACTTCTCAATTTTCTGGTAACCCTTCAAATTTTTGTTATTTAGTTTCTTCATCTCTGCAGAATGTACATTCATGGATTCTAGATACAGGTGTAACAGATCACATGATATGTTCACCTTCATTATATTCTTCTCCACCTACACCAATCAACACTTCCATAAATTTGCCAAATGGAAACTCTTTTCCAGCTTCACACATTGGCAGTATTTGCATTTCAAATATACTGTCTTCACATAATGTGTTGCGTGTTCCCAATTTTTCATTCAATCTGCTGTCTGTTTCTAAACTAACAAAACAATCTAACATTTGTGTTTCTTTCTTTAACTCATATTGCCTTCTACAGGACCAATTAACAAAGAAGATGATTGGGACCAATTAACTCATACTGCCTTCTTTAACTCATATTGAGAAACATGGACTGTACCATTTATCTCAAATTCCTTCAAAGGTTGCTACTCACAATCAAGCCAAGTTTCATTCTTCATCTTTGGCTTCAAATATTACCCAAAATCAATTAGATACCTGGCACTACAGACTTGGTCATGTTTCCAACTCAAGGTTACCTTATCTTAAACAGTTGGAGTCATCCATATCTTTTAATACCACACATGTTTGTGATGTATTTAGCAAAACAAAGAAAACTCTCATTTCCTGTATCTTAGTCTAGTTCAAAGAACAAATTTGATTTGATCCATTGTGATATATGGGGACCATTCAATGTTGTTTCCTATTCTGGTTTCAAGTATTTTCTTACTATAGTTGATGATCATACTTGTTGTACTTGGGTATACATGCTCAAGATGAAATCTGAAGTTTCTTCTATCGTTAAAATTTTTTGCACAATGGTAGTAACCCAATTCAATGTTCCTGTTAAAATAGTGAGATCAGATAATGGTCCTGAATTTCTTTTACTCAATTCTATAATGACCATGGCATTATACATCAAAGATGTTGTGTAGAAACTCCACAACAAAATGGTGTTGTGGAAAGAAAACACCAACATTTGTTAAACACTGCCAGGGCCTTATTGTTTCAAGCAAATATGCCTTTACCTTTATGGAGTGACTGTGTATTAACTGCAGCTCACATTATAAACAGAATTTCAACTCCAAGTCTTAACAACCAAACACCATCTGAAATGCTTTTTGATAAACCTCCTAATCTTTCTCATCTTAAAGTATTTGGTTGCCTTTGTTTTGCATCAACACTTACAACCCATAGACATAAATTTGATCAAAGATCTACCAAATGTTTATTCTTGAGTTATCCTTCTAACATAAAAGGTTACAAATTAATGGACCTTAATACTAATAAAGTTTTCATCTCAAGAAATGTAGTTTTTTCTGAAAATATTTTTCCTTTTAAGGTTTTTTCACCTAATCCTGAATCACATTCTTTCTTATTCCCTCCATCAGCTTCTACATCTGATTTTTTTTATTCTTCTAATCAAACTCCTCCATCCTCTTCACATTCAACCAACAATCATCTAACATCTTTGAACAATGTTCCCATCCCAGATATTATTTCACCACAACTCAGAAAATCTTCAAGAATTACACGACGGCCAAGCTATTTGCAGGATTTTTACTATGGTACAGCTTCCAAGGTTTCACTTGCAACTTCTTCATCTAATATTGCTGATTGTTTTTCTAATAAAGGTATTCTATATCCCATCTCTGATTATCTTTATGAAAAACAATTATCTCCTTCTCATAAAGCTTTTCTAGTCTCCATTTCAGCTTCTAAAGAACCCAAAACTTACAAATTAGCTGCTCAAATACCTGAATGGCAAGCTGCAATGCAAAATGAATTAAATGCCTTGGAATTAAATAAAACTTGGGAACTTGTAACTCTTCCTCAACATAAACAGACTATTGGTTGTAAGTGGGTATTTCCAATTAAGTATAAGGCAAATGGAACTATTGAAAGGTACAAAGCTCGATTAGTAGCTAAAGGTTACACTCAACAAATAGCCTATTTTTTTAAAAATATCTTTACTCATATTAATATTTAAATTAGAAGGATCCGACAGTTTCATTTATTAAGTCAAATGACAAAAATACTTATTATAGATAGTGCTGGATCTTGGGGATAATAATAATAATAATAATAGTAATAATAATAATAATAATAATAATAATAATAATAATAATGCAATTATTATTTTACAAAAATTCATTAATATTGTATTGCTGCCCCCTTATGTTTTTGGATCCATTTAAATGTTTATTAAGATCAGGCAAGAGAACAAAATTAAGAAGTGTATCTCATTTCAAAATTGTTTCATATACTATTCAAAATTTTGAATTTAATATTTTTCATATCAAATTTGTATTATATCCCCCCCATAGTGCAAGTATGAAGTTATCTCTTACTTTAGAAGCATGAAGTTAGACTTGAGTTCATGGACATATTAAACTATATAGAATGTTGAATTGAAGACCATTCAGTGTCAACCTAAAATCTTTAAGAGTTCAGACTTTAGACTAGACCAATGACATAATCAAAAGGATAAATGGCATGGAGTCTTGCATGCATGCCTTTCAGAGATAGCCCCATCACATATCATGATAAAATCAAGAATAAGCCTGCAACCTATAATCCCCAAGACTTGCAGCTTCTAAGCACCAGTCCCACGCATGATGATTAATGGCGCTAAATTATTGAGATTGATCTGCTCTTACCTTCCATATTTAAATTTACATGTTCTAGCATATAGAGTTGGGACAACACTGTCCTACATTTAATGTTTTGTAACTTTTACTTCTTCATCATATATGTACCCATTATCGATAGGAGTTAATACAAGTTCATCCTTTATAGATCATAGGTTATTATTTTCGTCTGGCTTATGTTTAACTTTCTACATTTTGGATTGTCATTACATTTCTGATTTAATGATTGGTTCTATTGTGCCTTTACTTAGCATTTGGTTTGTGCATTCAATGATTCCAAAGTATTGCAATGTTTTCCCTCGTTTAGTTCGAATTCCATTTCTTCGAAGCTATTCATTCATATCTAAATTCGCAACCTGGTATTAATTAACAACAACTCTTACTTTATATGTAAAATAAGAACCACGAACCAACTGTTGTAGAAATACAAATGGCTCAGTATACACTTTTTAGGATTATATTTTATTTGGTAGTTCTAAAGATAAATCATCATATCATACAGCTCTTTTACTGAGTATACATTTCAACCCTATTCAAGTTGAATTGCACCTAATTGACTTCTTTCCTTTTTCCTCGGGGGCCCGTTTGGTGTTACTTTCAATATTGTGAAATTAAAAGTAGAAATAAAACCTAAGAAACATACATAGAGAGACTAAATTATATTTCACAACGTTACATTCACGAGACTCGTATACATTGAACTTGTCAAAATAGTAAACTAATTTCGGCAGAGTCCTGTTTAAAAATTGAGCATATCCATCCATACACCTGTGCAAATAAAACATTCTTCCAATACAGTTGATACCAGTATGTTCACAACGTTACATTCATGAGACTCGTATACATTGAACTTGTCAAAATAGTAAACTAATTTCGGCAGAGTCCTATTTAAAAATTGAGCATATCCATCCACGCACCTGTGCAAATAAAACATTCTTCCAATACAGTTGATACCAGTATGTTCACAACATTACATTCACGAGAATTGTATACATTAAACCTATCAAAATAGTATACTAATTTCGGCAGAGTCCTGTTTAAAAATTGAGCATATCCATCCACGCACCTGTGCAAATAAAGCATTCTTCCAATACAGTTGATACCAGTATGTTCACAACATTACATTCACGAGAATCGTATACATTAAACCTATCAAAATAGTATACTAATTTCGGCAGAGTCCTGTTTACAAATTGAGCATATCCATCCACGCACCTATGCAAATAAAACATTCTTGAAATACAGTTGATACCTGTATGTTCAGAACTTTACATTCATCAGATTCGTATACATTTAACATATCAAATTAGTACACTAAATTATACCTGCTTGTCACTTTACCTATTGCTGCTCTATAGATTCAGAATTAAGTAAATTACATTATGTACAAATGATACTCCAAACAATTACATTATGTACAAATGATACTCCAAACAAGTTGAAATAAAGGAGCAATGATATATTCTATACAAATAGATGCTGTACAAATGAAGTCATTACTAAATACATTATGCCCAAATGAATAATGAATAAATACATTATGTACAAATGAAGCTGTAAACATATATCTGATGTACAAATCAAATTATGAACTAATTCACAACTGCATATATCGGCTACTCGGTACCGCATGGAGGTCGTCTCCGGTGTCGGGGTGGCTGCCATCTGTGTCTGCCCTCCCCTGGCTGCTCCTCCGTGTCTGGCGTCCAGTCACGTCGAGGGGCTACATGTCTGTCGTCTCCGCCCATACGTACTGGATAATCCCTCTCTAGGTGAAGCCGACGGGGAGCTATGTCGTATGTAGTCTCTGGACGAGTCCGAGCTGGCAATCCGGGTGCGTCCACCTCCTCCACATCGAGAGGGTCGTCTAGTAAGTACGACATCAACAGCGTCGCGACAGAGTCAGATCGATAATCTGCCGGTCTACTGGAGGGTCCCGCAAAATTAGTAGCGGACGGCCCAAACACATACTCCTCATGTACAATAGGTGGTGAGAAGGTCGGACTCGATGGATAGCTGGAGGTAGCTGCTCGAACCCATCGTACTGGAGCTACTCGACCACCTCGTGGAGCCGGCGTCCGGTGTGGGGTAGGTATCCGTCGCCCGTCCTCGTAGACAATGTCCAAACCAACTCTCGCTAAATCGCTCACAACGGGGTCTGATGATAGCAACTCGACCTGGTGTAATACGTCAGCCTGCATCATACGAAAATAGTGTTTAAAACATTGAACTACTAATCATCACGGTAACAAATTAGGTATATGTTTGAGTAAGCGTACGAGGCTCATGTAGACCGCCGCAGTCCTATCTACGAAACGACGTGTGATCGACCTGTACCACGCGTAATATGGATCCTCCGGACGCATCGGGCCATCTGCCCGGACTCCCTCGACAATGTAGTTGCGTCTATGTACCCACATACTCACGTACATGGCGTGCTCCGCTGCCCAATCTGTGTTCCCCCGACCGCGACCATCAATCTCGTGCAAGTCCTCCCCACGTACATCGACCCCCGAGGTACAAAAACGATCGGGAATGCCCTGTCGAAAGCCAAACTGGCGCATCACTCGGTCTGAGAGATGCCACTCGACAATATGAAAACATATGAGTGGCACTCGGGCAACCCAGAGGTCCGATCCAACTGCATAACCAGGTGGTAGGTCGGCAACAATGTCATCTGTGTAGGGCGCCCATACGAACTGCGCGTAGACATATAGTAAATGTCAGAGGTGGGACGGGAATATATGCAAATCTTGAAATAGCCCTAAATACACATAACGGAGACTACCTCGTGCTCCCGGTGCATGTCCAGCTCGAATCTGTACCAGGGCAGCGTGTGTTGCGCAACATTAGGGACCAACAACTGATCCCTCTACCTGTACACAATAGAACGTAAGTTAGCAAGGTCTAACCACTACTACGTACTACAACTGAAGCAAATTATTTTCAGTTGAGTTACTAACCTCCACGCGAGTGGAGCTGGGTCAATCGGTCGTCCGTCCTCATCCCTCTGAATAAGACGTCAGACACCGCGGCGCGTAGGAGCTAACGACGTGAATCTCTCCCATGCCCAAACCTGCAATAAACGGAGTGCTCCTCCGATCTGTGAGTGCGAGACGTTAGCGGCGCGGCACATCTCCCGATACAGCCAAGCTAACGTCGTAGCACCCCAACTATAATGGCGTATCTCTGCTCGCTCCGTGAGCAGTGGAAGGAACATCAAGTGTGCGTAACTCCCCGATAGGTCGTAGAACAGCGTCCCACATATCAATCGCAGCATGTGGGCATGTGCGTGACACGCTATTGTCTGATCATCAGCATCAGCCGGAAGCTGGCGAAACATCTCCCCCTCTAAAAACCGCATGCGAATGCGGGCACCAACAAGCTCACTGTCTGGGGGCACCACTCCTAACAATCTCTCGCACATGCGACGAAGTCCTCCCCCCTGACCGACGCCTCCATCCTGTACTGGTCCAGCTGTACGACCAGTGATGGGCAACCCATCAATCGGTAGCCCGAACAACACCGCGACGTCCTGTAATGTGATAGTCGCCTCCCCGTGCAGCAAGTGGAAAGTGTGTGTCTCTGGCCTCCATCGCTCGACCAACGCGGTCACAAGATGCCAATCCAACTAGATATGGCCAATCTGATATATCCCATAAAAACCCGCGTCACGTATCCAATCAATAATGCGAGGGTCTGCGCCTATCCTATCCTGTACGCTTTGACTGCCCCCTCGGCAATATAAGACGTCAGCATGCGAATCAGTCCACGCTCGACTAGACCAGTGCCAATCGCCCATACACAGTACAGTAGTATCGGACGGCCCTGGATCGATCCTGCAAACAAGCCAAAATATTGAAAGCATTAACATAGAAAGCATAAGAATTGAGT
Source organism: Malania oleifera (assembly GCF_029873635.1). Lineage (NCBI taxonomy): Eukaryota > Viridiplantae > Streptophyta > Magnoliopsida > Santalales > Ximeniaceae > Malania > Malania oleifera. Next base: position 44,468,492 of record NC_080422.1, on the reverse strand, counting down.
ATCTGTCCCCGGTGCTTTGTATGGTGGAAACGAACAAAAATCTTAAGGGTTATCCTATATGTGTACAAATGAAAATGTCTCACCAAGTTTTCATCAGAACATACACTATTCTTGATTGATGGACACAGTGACTCAATTGCTCAGAGACAAATTGAGCATGGAGCATGTGCGTGTTCACCGAGAAATTAAAGCGGTCTGAGGATTTAACATTTGGAAACAAATTTTTCATAAGGAATTAGCAGGTGAAAACTTGTCGTGACGTGAGGAGTAAGAGTACGCAAATCCCGGATCACCTATAAGTTATAGGTCAGTGCGAAGGTCCAGCTGCATCCCCAGGTTGGGTCCTTCTCGGACATCTTGTGCGGTTATGTCCTTCTTGACGGCATATGCTACACGTGATATGTTTCCGACCTTCCCGAGCATCCATCTCGTTATGTATACGTGAGCTCCTAGGCCGACCTTTATGTCTAGCGTATGCAGGATTTGCCTGCAAGTTTGGCAACGAGCAAGTTGGCCAATATGCCTCATGCATGATTGGATAAAATTCTGTAGCATATGTTGCGTAGTGCTCGACAGTGCTCCAATATGGCTCAACAAACTGGCTCACATTTAGTCGTGTCTCGGCACAAGCTGCAAGAAGGTGCGAGCAGGGAAAGTATAAAGATTGCCACTTCCCGCAGGAGCATTCGCGCCTCTGGATGCTCAAAGTTTGGACATTGTTTCCTTTATGGGGTCCCCGTTGCGCAGTCGTGATGCTAAAAGTACCCTTAGATCGGTTGAACGACGTGACTCGTTGTCCGGTCGCCTTCAGCTTCCTTCTTTCCATCGCTAGCAATATATGCGGAGTTAACATATTTCCTCCAGATATTGCGTTACGAGCAGACTCCCGTCGGCTATTAAAGTAATGGGCAACGCGATAAAATGTTAGTTGCACGAGATCCGTAATGGGAAGGCTACGTGCGCCTTTTAGGACGGCGTTGAAACATTCGACCAGGTTGGTGGTCATGTTTCCATACCTCTTTCCACCGTCGTGACACTGAGTCCACATATGAGGAGGGATCTGATCGAAGAACGACTTCGCTGGCTCTCCACCCTCGTTGAATATCCTCTCCATCCAGGTGTCAAATTTTCTTACCTGATGCTCCCTTCCGGCTCGCTCAGCCATTCGCTTCATATTGACACTCCGCACTTTCGTATTAAAGTTGCTTACGACATGTCAAGGGCAAAATCGGAGGTGCGCACGTGGTGGTTTCCAATCAGGATTGTGCTGCACCGCAACGATAATCCCTGGATGTCGATCTGATATGAGGCAAATGTCGTCCCTGTCGGTAATGAAACGCAAAGAACACAGAAACCAATTCCATGTGTCGAGGCTTTCCTCTTGCACAATAGCGAATGCAAGGGAAAATATTTGCCTATTTGCATCGGGGCACGTCGCAATAAGGAGTTTGCCCTTGTACTTACCGTACAAGTGTGTCCCGTCCACACATATAACGGGAGGGCAGTGACGAAAACCCTGAATAGATGCTGCAAATGACCAAAATACGGATACGAAGGTTGCGCTGTTAGTGCTACCTGGAACCGGAGTTGACCTCCACCTAACTGTAGTCCCAAGATTGTTTGCGCACATCACTTCCATCCACTTCGGTAACATTTCATACGATTTCTCCCAATCACCGAAGACTTGGGCTATTGCCTTCTGTTTGCCCAACCAAACCTTCTTATAAGATATTGAACACCCAAATCGACGATCAATGAACTCCTTCAATGTAGCGATCGACGTCGACGCATCTCCCCTGTTCATATTTACTATCTCCCCAGCAATAAGGGACGACGTGATTTGGTTATGGTCCTGCGATATAAGTTCATTCAGACACGTATATGGACCACTATATTGGGTGATTTCGAAAAAACGGTGTATCATCCGATACATGGCACGCAATCTCCATGTGCAATCGTGGTCCTTACACCTAGCAACCCACAACTCAAGAGTTAATCGCACCACGTGGAAGTCATGGTGGGTGCGAGTGTGATATATTCGCACTACAGCGATCAACTGATCCTTCGAACCGAAGAGCATCCCCTTACTCAACTCAGAGGATTCTTCCCAACGAGTGACGCGTATGGGAAGCTCATCGACTGCAGTTAAATCTGCAGCAGTTAGGCCAATATGACCATACATCGGAAGCTCGCCGATGAATTGCATGTCAAACGTTGCGTCGTCTGTGTCATGGTAAGGTAAGTTCACATCATCGGGGACATCATTTAACCCTTCACCCATTTCCTGCTCGTGCATGTGTTCGTCTTCAATATGAGCATCATTCGTAATGTTCATGCCCTCGTCCAATTCATCGTTCGCAATGGCAAACAACGATGCTGGTACCGCACTCGGGACATCTTCGCAACCTCCCTACGGAAACATCTGAGGAACAGGTGCTTCGTACTCCGACGGTTGGAATGACGATCCCGGATATTCATTAAAATCGACTGTGGACGTAGCACGAACCTCCCCACCAACATCGACTTGATGTGTTTGTTCGGTGTCTTCACCGACTTCACCCAATTGCTCCGCGGGCTTATCTGGTTGCCTAACTGCAATTACACCCACTTGAGGAATAGTCTCGACATACAATTGCATTGTCAAATATGTTTCACCGACACAGTGTGCGTCCAATACAATGCGCAACCCATAATCATCTAATATCGGAACAGCCTCGTACAACGTTGTATTATTTAACTCTCGCGCAGGGTATCTTGCGGTCACCCGCAATGCATATTGATCTAGATCAATATGCAAATATTTATATATCTTCGTATATAATTTACTTAATTTACACTTACGGCCAATTCGAATAAGTCGAACTGGCCGACTACTATACCTAACACCATCTGTTGCGGTTATAATGTTCCCCCCTATATATAAAAATACCGTGACTATATCACTACTTGAGCTTCCTGCCATTTGGATCGGCGATCAGGAAATAAAACAAACCTACGCAAGACAAAATTGTATGTATAAGTGATGTGTAAATGAGACGAAATAACTAATAACTATAAACCAAATAGATGTATACAAATTTAATGACGAAGAACTAGAGTTTGGACCTAACCTCCCACGCAAAGAACTATAAATATATGAATTCAGCGTCCCTGAACTAACAACATGATATGTATTGATTTACCGCCAATGACATATCTTCAGATTTTCCCATAAATTGTAATCAATAGATCCAAAAGACAATATGAAATGGTGACTCTTAAGAGTCGTGTTTCCAAAAATGGGACTTCGTACTCTGCCTATTCTGGGTGGGGTGCCACTTAATTTGAAGATTTCAATTTTGTTTAAGTTAGCCTTTATGGGATTTTTTCATTGCTAATCCCAAAAACCCATACTCAAAGGAGTTGAGGGGATCTTTTGGAAAAATGTTACTTAGAACAGAAGGCATAACATCCCGATTCATGGAAGGAAATGGGGCATAGGGATTGTCTCTATTGGACAAGTGCTTTAAAAATGTGAAACACTGAATGTATATGATATGATTGGTGAAAAAAATTACATAAATTAGGGGAGGAGGAAAAAATCATACTACTCTCCTTAATAATGTGACTTTTAGCTACTCATCTTCTACAGGTTCCAAGTCAACTGTCATGACTGGTGACAGTTGAGGCCGGTTTCGCAATTGTACGTTGGATCTTAATGTGCTATGGACGACTGTGGCCTCGTCAGGGCCCCACCCCCAAAAAAAACCCGCACCCAGGGATGTGTATACATATGGGGCTTTTTCATGGAATTTTTTATTTTTAATTTGATCCTAAGGAACCGCATTTTTTTAGAAACTACTGCCTAACCAAATAACTTCAGGTATCCAACTAATTGTCTTAGCGACTTCAGGATTCTAATATGGTCAGTTGTTCAAGCACCCTTTCGTTGTTGGCAGTTTTATGTTGCAGTTTGTAGGAGTTGCCTTAATATTAATATCCGTTAAAGTCATTGTTCTAGTACATAGGATGGACTAATGACCGGGAGGGGTTTGAAGATAACCTTCATTAGCTAGAGTTGTGATTCTGTGAAACATTGCCTCTGTGTATGTTGATTTGGAGGGAAATTAGATTTGAGTATGATTGTTGGAAAACCAGTTAGGTAGGCTTGTCAGTATTTGGTGAACAAATTTATAACCAAAATTTGGCTATGAGCTTGGAGAATAAAGAAAAACAATCTTTTCACTCGAAGAGAAAATTGTCAAACCTTGCACACAGATCACTTTAGCTAGGAGAGGGAGAACTCAAGTGATGTTTTCCAGACAGCAATTCACATTTATAGCGGGATCTTTGAGTGGCAGACTATTAAGAGGTAATAAATTTATGTTATTTTGTCATAGCCTACACAAACACATTCCCCAAAGCAACTTTTTTCATAGCCACACACACACTACATATATATATAAAGTATGGAAAAAAATCACCACCCGAATGGGTTTTTAAAATTGGAGTCTTATGTATGATGGAGAGAGATTATTGGAATTATTGTGAAACGGGGGGTAATAATAATCAATTATTAAGATTTGGAATAGATTTATCCTATGAGTTAGTTAGTTTTTGAAAGTAAGGAAGGGGTAGCACCAACAATACGATAAATTATATATTATATACATAAATATATTTATATAATATATATATATATATATATGAAATCATGTATTGTGCGGACCCATAATGTTTGTTTGTTTTTTGATTAGTTTTTGAAGAACCAATTCAAAAATCAAAAAATAAATAAAAACTATTAGTTAAGAGATTAGAAAAGTGAACAAAGAAAAACATTATTAGATAAATATGTTTCTTATTGTGGTCCTTTTTTGTGTTTATTTTCCCATTTTTAACTGTTTATAAAAAAAATTGAAATTAGAATTCAAATTAAGGAGAGAGGAGGAGAGAGAGAGAGAGAGGAGAGAGAAGAGACGGAGTGAGAGAAGCAATGAAGCGAAGAGGAGGTGGGAACAAAGGGGCAAGGGGCAGAGAAAAAAAGAGGATGAGGAACAAGAACGAAAGGGGAGGTAACAACAATGGAAGGGAAAAGAGGGATAAGAAAACGGGATGGGTGGGGAGAAGAGGGTGATAGAGATTAAATGTAGGTAAGGGAAGTGGCGGTAAGATAATTTAAAAGAGCCAGGGAGGAAAAAGGAAGACAATAAATATGAGGGAATGGACAAAAAAAGGGAACGGGAGAGTAGGGGGTCAGAAGAGGGAACCAAACAGAGGCGGCAATTTTCATTTTCAAATAGTCCTTAAAATTAATGGTGAAAAGAAAAGAATAAAGGAAGAGAAGAAAAGCCTAGAAGATGTGATTCAATGTTTAGAAAAAATTCTCAATGTGTCATATTCTTCTTTTTGTAGATTATAAAAATTCAATTTTTTTTTTTTTTACTTCTTTAACATAATATAAGAGTCAGAATTTTTTTTTTTAACTTTCATTATAATTATTAATAACCCGGAAAAATAAGGGTATAAGACCTAGGATCTTATAAATTATGACAATTACCAATTTATAAAGATTAAATGTGCATTCATGTTTCATTATAAACTCAAAGACATCAAAATTCAAAAAACCATACATAGTTGAGTTTGTTCACAACTTGAGTGGATGTGCCCAATGTTTATATTAAAAAAAAGTACAAAAAAATTAAGAAATTTAAAACAAAATTATCACACTTTAAAGTGAAAAATATATGATCTAATTATAATGGAACAATTATATTCAAAAGAGTAGAAGGAAATTCAACCTATTTAGTGAGTGGGGAAAACTTCAAACAATTATAGGGCAGGAAAAATAATGCAATTTTACAATGAAATAACAATCGTAAAAAAATAATAACATTAAACAACAAGTGGAATGGAAAAAATAAAAAAATAAAAATATTATCAGGAAAAAAAAATTAAATGCAAATGACCAAAACCAATGAAAATTAAAAAAAGTAAATTAAAAGATACAGCAAAAAAATGAAATGTAAATACCCAAAAGCAATGAAATACAAACCGTATAGACTGTTTGGCACGAATCTTTTGAACACCAAGCACAAACGCTTGCCGGATTAGTTCAAAAGCTTCGCTGAAATTTCAAAATAATGTAAAAAAGGTAAGCACTTGAACATGGGAAAAACCTAACTTTACCCATTTCATTATATAATTTTCGATTGATTAAAAGCTGCAAAACGGTCACCTGCTCCGGATACCTTCAACGGCACATGTTCCGGCTCCCTCAACAGTAACCTGGCTCGAGCTTCTGCAACAGGTACTTGTCTCGCACAAGAAAGGAGAAGAACGGGCGAGGTTAATCTGAAGCAAATTCTCGCCTTACTTGGAAGTAAGAAAGTTAGCGAGATTGCCACGCGTCGGAGCCGGGGGGGTACTTTTCAAAGGCAGGTGGCAGAGCCATTTTTTTTATAGCCCAATATAAAATCTCGTACTTGGAGTTTAGTTAGTTTTTTTTTTAGCGCGATTTTCCACGCGTCAAATGGTGGTTGCAGAGATTACCCGCGTCGAAAAGCGTTGGGCAGAGCAGCTTAAATTTCACAATTACAAAGTAAAAACGAATACACAATTATAATTCCCCAAATTTAATCGCGCTAACGGTGCTTTAACCCAAAAGTAATCTCCAGTGACATGTGTTAATCTCGCTACTGGGTAGCGAGATTTTTTTTTTGTGAACGTCAGAGTCCTACTGGGAAAATTACTTCCCAGAATGAGTATTATTTAATTTATTACTATATTTTAAAAAAAAAAGTTAAAACGGGAAAAAACTCCGTTGGTGGAGGGAACGGAAAGTGACGTTGAAAAATTGTGAAACCCAATAAACTTCAAACCTACCATAACCCAACGTAACAAAGAAACCAATTGTAAGTACCTAATTTGTTGCCATGGCAAAACAATCAAGAGACACTTGACACCCTAAAGAGAAGCAAGAGCTAATCAAATCTCACAAGAAATTTCCAATTTGATTTAATGAAATAAATTGCTTGTGACCCATCGGAACAGTTTTTGAAAAACGTTGAAATGAGCAATCAAAATCTTTGTGCAGGTGAGGAGAAGAAAAAAAAAAAAAAAAAAAGGGGAAAGGACAAGGACTGTTGACTATTATTAAGTGACCAATCAACCTGTAAATGTCCCCAAAAAAGAAAACCTTCTATTATAATAATATAAATAAAAAATGCTTGATACCAATCAATCTGTGATACCCCAAATCAAAGTGGGGCTGGAGTGCTAATACTCCCATACCTGATCTCCTTAAACTACCCATAGTACCTGAATACCAAGTGGGACTACCAATACACCTGTTCCTAACTCGTAAATACAGAACAACAGAAACAAACAGAGAACCACCCCAAAAACAAGACCATAGAAGAACATTCTGCCAAAGACATACAGATCATCAAAGAAAAACAGAATGACCTCCATCATCCATTCTTACCACACCACATAAAAATTCCGTCATATTACAAGATTAGACGTCTCACTAGAGAATCAACCCCTGGGCCAAACAATCTCTAGAAACCCTACCACTGGAACGCTCTAGAATTGATTCCCTGGATTTCCTAAAAATGTTTTAAGATAAAGGAGTGAGACACCTCTGTAGTAAGAAAGAAAAAAAATGTAGGTCAGTGTGTGGCAACATGAGTGTGAGTGTTCCAAGTGCAAGGCATGATCGACCTTTTCTTGTACTATGGAAAATCATTAAAGAACAAACACCGAGAAGGAACAAGGAGAGGGGAAGAAGAAGTACGTTGCGGTGCAAAGCCGGGCTCTAAACATTATTAATATCTCTGTATAAGTAAATTATGCATATATGATAGAAGAACTGGTCTGGATGGATAAACAACCAAGTCAGCGAATGTATCCACGAATGATCGGGTTGTACAATCCGAAAGCGGGAACTTTAGACAGACATGGCTGGCCTAAACCAGACCTAAGTTAGTGTATCTCAATTATTTATAAGTATGTTTGCCTACCCAGCGGTTAGCGACTCTAGGGGAAATAACTCTAAACTTCATGGCTAAATCGCCCTTTATACCACAACACGCTCACAAGCGGGTGTGGCTACAACTAGTATCTGTGAAGCTTGGTACAGTGCTTAGCTAGGGTTCAATCAGGTTCTAAACCATATGAATGAGATTTGCTAAAAGCAATAAAATGACATGATTTCTAGTCAACCAATTTCAGTATTGAACCTATAAGACTATAAATGTTTGGAATGGAATCTCTGTTAAAACTACAATTCCTATTAAAATGCTAACATACGGTAGAGTTATATATAGACGTTGTCACGCCCCAAACCCATTCTCAAGTGAGTTCTGGGGGGTGATGTGATCCAATACCTATGTCTGATACCATAACCTCAAACATGCAGCAGAAAAAATAAATAAATATCCTCAATAATATGACAAAGTTCTATAGAAAATCCCAAAAAGGAACTTCCCAACATACAGTCCCTGTATAACATCGCTTAGAAAAAAAAAACATAAAACTCAAAAAAATACATCAAGATCTGTACTCTCATCACAAAAAAATGCTATGTCAACAAACCCAATCACGACCTCGCTGGCGATAAGGGAGAGGTCCTGAAAAAGATGCCATTGTTAACGAGTTGATGGGACATATCTAAGTAAGAGAAATAATTAATATCAGTGTTTGGCTATCATGAATTTTAGTGTAACAAAATATCATCACGTTGTATGTAACCAAGTTAAAAAATCATTTGTTAAGTGCATACTCACACACACCACCCACACACAATTATTGATAAAGGAAGTGTCCCGTGGATAGGAGAAGATTACACACAGACATGTACCTTACCTCTTACTATGAATACCAATACAACTACTAAGCCACTCACCTTATAGTAAGCCCGCTGGGGTTATGTTTATTAAGCGAAGTCTGGAGGAATAGGGAATAGTGTACCACGCCATAATGTAACTCACTCTGCTATGGTTACTAGACTTGTAATACTAGGGCACTGCCGTTTCAGCAAGCACCGAGATTCGGGGTAGAGTTACTTCACCCCAAATACCTGATAATACTAACTATATTTAAATACATTTAATACGTTGTACGTTCCTCTGTATGCTGTTATCTTGTTTTAAAAAAACTCACTTTTTATAGCTTCATAGAGGAACCTGGAAGAATTATATAATTTTAACTTAATAAAAGGAAATCGCAAAATAGGATTTCAAAAAAGAGATCAAATGGCTCTCAAACCTGAGTGCAGAGGCGTTCGTTGACGAAACGTCTTCTTGGACTCATATTGAGTGGGGACACGTGGCAGTCGACGAAAACATTTACTGGAGAGGGATGTTTCAAGACCCCGAAAATTATGACGAGGGGTAAAGGGTTCGTCAAAAACTCCCTCTTGGACTCGTGAATGAGCGGGTGATGTGTATCCGTCGAAAGGCACCACTTCTATAAAGAATAGCTCAAAATTGGGTTTTAGCGGAAGATTATTTTATGGTAAAACACTTTCTCTGTCTAAAAATTCATCTCCCTGGCTTCTCTCGAGACAATTTTCAGGTTTGTCATTGCTGGTTCATGATCAAGAGACACGTCCGCGACTCCAGGGAAGAAGATTCCTACAAGTCTGATGGCCATAGATTGGTGGGTAGGCTGAACTTGGGCACCATCCCAAAACTGGCATAAGTTCGTTATTTTTAAGTTTTTATAAGGGCATTTGGTATTAGGACTTGAGGGACTGAGGGGACATATATTGTGGAATACTACTAGAGTTCTGTTAAGAAAAATGTTAAATTCAAGGGATTGAGTTGGGAATACCACGAGCGTAGGTTGGAGTAATTTGGGGGATTTCAAGTAGTTAGGTAAAGGGGAATAAATTAAGTCAGCATTTTCCATGAAATATTTTTGGTCATACAACATTTATTTTCAGAAAACTACGTTATTTATAACGTTATGTTTTGCGAAATACTTACTATTTGAACAGAGAAAATGGTTTTACACCATTTATAAGAAATTGAGTTCGACAAATTATGAGTTTAGAAGGCTACTTACATGGTTTGTGGGCATGAGGTATTAATTTTCATGAAAATTAGTGATATTTTTTCAATATTATGACTTTTTTCAAAATAGGAATTTTATACAGTTTTTTCAGGAAAAAACTATTAAAAAACAGGACCATGAACTATGGTTTGAATATATGTTTAAAACAATGGCAAGGAATGTCAGGTTTATTTGTTATGAATTTATGTCAACGTAGATGCATGAGTTTTATGTTATAATTATGTCGGCGTAGAGCCGATTGATTTTTGTATATTATGATTTATGTCGGCAATAAATCCCATTATTTTACGTTATGATTTTATTACCGGCATAGATCGACGAGTATGTGTGTATATGAAGAAATCATGAAATATGATTATGTCAAATATTAATCTAAAAATACGCAACAAAACTATGTTTAATACATATGAAATGTATGTTATTATGTTATCAGAACCCGGATGGCCTAGTTTAGTTTTCGAAGGCACGGTTACCGTAAACTATATGTTCACAATTATAGTTTGGGAGTGATACCACACATCTCAAATAAAGTGTGGGAGATGGCAGTTCAAATGGACTTTATGGAGTGTTGAATTAGCCTGGAGTAGGCACAGGGTGGAAAGACCAATCGGACTTACCACCACCTATGTTTGACTTAACATAGTCAGCCAACCATTGCTAGGTCTATGCATACGGACCGCAAACCCTGTCATGTGGAGGGGTAAAACATGACACAAAACAACTATCTAATCCTTGGGAATATTTGCGTATGGTATCGTTATTATAAGATGATTTTTCTATACATGAATTTTAGTATGTTCAACTTATGTTATGAACCAAATCCTGTTTTATCAGGTATGATACAAACTGTTTTTAGCATATAATTGAATATGTACTATTATATGTTTATACTACGGAAAATAATCATGTTGGCAACACAGTAATAATTAGTTTATCTTACCTTAACATACTGACATGTCAGAAATGCTCAACAAAATATAGTAATTTCCTCTTCATCGTTACTCCACCAAAAATGATTTCTGCAACGTTATTATTACTCTTCGTACTCCTGGATGAACAGTATTAGAAAAGAGCGATGAGCCTCCTCTAGAATGAGCCATTTAATCTCGCGTCATTCGGTACACAAAATCCGAGATGGAATTTCAGTTATTCCATCAACAGAGACATGAAATTCGGCTTCAATCCATTATGTCAACCACTTCGATGACCTTCTACCCGCTCCGCG